>NC_139971.1:37182487-37629987 GCF_963993115.1 Abramis brama
CCTTTAAATGCCATTTGCGCTCGTGTCATGGTGGTTTCGCTATTTACATGGCGGAATTTGCAAGTGGAAAAACTGAACGCGTCTCCAGAGAGCAAACGGATCTGCTCGTGCGCGAGGTTAAGGAGCGCAAGCAGACCATCTACGGGGCAAGCCGGATTCCATTCCACCATATCTTAACGTACACAATAATAATATTTTACATTGTAATCCTTTTATTTTTAATATTTGGCATGTTTGTGTGCTGCTGCACGTCCCTGTGTGTTTAATAAGCAGAGTGTACACACGTTGTGAACCCGCCTATAGGCGCACATTACTAACGCGCTCTTAAAATAACAAAAAAATACTGCACCATTGACTTTAGACCAGGTTTTTGTTGGTCAATGGCGCAGTTTCAGTTGCCTCAAAATAGCAACACGCCAACAATACGCCTGAACACACCTCATTTTCAGACCAGCACGCCCATTGGTGCACAGATGGGCATGTATTTGCTATATTTAAACACCGTAGCGCAGGACGTGAAAATGATAACTGTGTCGGGCTGAAACTAGCAAAAAACACTTGCGTCAGTATAATAGTATACTATGGAACTCAATGGGTGCTGTCAACTGTCTGGTTACCAGATAACATTGGAAACTATAACTTGGCAAGGCAATTTTTAGGCAAATAGACCAAAGTAGGAACTAGTTTAGCTATTGACATTGTTACCAACATAAACTTTGTTATGTGAACCTATAATGTACAGCAAATGTGATGCTATGCAAACTCTATGCTATGTTGATGCATGTTTTATTACGGGTAGCCTACTGTCGCTTAACCTTTTTGTTTGCAAACTATTTTTGGTTCAATGTTCAGTTGTTGTGGCTTCAAGCTCTACTGCATATAGTAACCTGACCTTCTTTCCTTTATTTGTGGATTTGAAATCAACACGCATAACCATGGATGAATAATAAAAGCATTCTGACACCTCTAAAACAAATAATTATTATTGGCTTACCATGATAATTTAGGGTAAGGCAAAACACAGTTTGGAAGATGGTTTCATGATATTTTCGCACATTATTTAAATTTTGATAATTTAATCAAATAATGATAATTTATTATATATTTAATCATTACATTTTGAGACTGATATGGTCTCAGGTGATTGTATATATCACTTTAAAAAAACACATTTATAAATGTAAAACCTGTTAATACTGAGTGTACCTTCAAAGGTAGCCTGTAGTTCAACCAAAAAAAAAAAAAATCATTGAATAATTGTATGACATTCACTCTTCTGTTGAACACAAAAGAAGATTTTTCGAAGAATAATGCTATTAATTTATAATGCTGTTTATTTTGCTAAATATCTTATTTTATGTTCTACAGAAGAAAAAAAATAAGTCATACAGGTTTAGAACAAGACGAGGGTGAGTAAATGATGTCAGAATTTACATTTTTTTGTGAACTATCCTTTTCAAACAGCAAAAGAGGGGGGAAAGGCAGTCTGTAACAGCCAGACTTGTATCACATTTCCAATACACGTTTCTTTTGATGAGATTGTTGCATACGGTATTGTTTTTGTAATCTTCCATAGCTTTGTTCACCTTTGATCCCTTCCTGATGGAGTGACCTCTGATAAGCATGGACTTTATATGACACAAGCAACCATGTCAAGCACATTTATTCCCTTATTCATCCAGCTTGTTCCGTCCTGACATTCATCCACCACCCCCAAATCCTAAGTCAGACCGCAACATAATGTTTCGAAACTCTTTGGCACTCAGCAGGAGGGATTCAACAAGTTTCTTTTTATTCAGCAAAAGAAATGATTGGACCTTGCAGGGGCAAGCTTCATCCCATAGCAATCCTATTTCATGGAGGAAATTTCCCCATTTCCCCCCTGTCCTCCTGTAAAGTTGAATTGAAGTCATAGTTAAGATCACTCTCTTTGAGTCTGAGTCAGACCAATTTACCACCTGGAGAGGAGGGTAGGTTTGGTGGTGTCCATTTTTAATTGGGGGGCTCACTTGGTACAGCGACGCCACATCCTTTGGGCACTATGTCTGACTTTGTGCTGGGCTCCAGCCACAGGAAATCCCTCACCTCATTAAGGAAGAAGAAAGATTAATTGACCAGTTCACTAACTTCCAGCCCCAGGACTTGATCAACTTTGTAAAGGAACTCGCCAATTAGACCTTAGCTCAGCGTGACGTCTTCTTTAGACCAGGAGTAATCCTTTTATTATCATTATTCTGGGCAGTCATCTAAGGAGATAAAGATTTGTTCTCCCTCATTTGCAGACACTACAGAGACCTTGAATTACAGCCAAGTTTTTTTTATTTTTTTTATATATAATGTCAAAGAATACCAACCTAAAAAGAAATGTACACACTGGGGAAAGCAATCACATTAGCAAAAACAAGTTGATGCAATAATTTCAAAATAGGAAGCAATACTGACCATCATCTACTTTTAGGGGCCACCATCCAAAACACGGCTGGTACAGAGACTTATTGTGACCTGGATACATGTGCGCGCTCTCCTATGTTCAAATATTCTTGTGAACAAACAGAAGAGCAAGATGTCCAAGCAACTTTGTTGTTTGCGTTGTTATCGCACCCCGGGAGGCCTAAAATATGAATTTAATACAAGTTGTGAAGGTGGTTGGGTCCTGTCTACAACACATGCAGTTATATATAAGACCAGACCAGGTCAGCAACACAGTAAGCCCATTACAAACTTAACAACCCATTGCCTATAGAAAAACCCCATGTGGTGATCTCCGCCATTTCTCAACAAAAGGCCAGGCCAATTTCCTCTGGTAAACTGCTAGATTGATGTGACACTTTTGGCTCCAATTAACCTTAAAAGTGAACGTTCTTCCCCAGCCTCCCTTGCTTTAGAAATTTACTTTATTTATTTATTTTCTCAAAGCATCTTCCATTCACAGGATAACAAAAAAGTATGGAGCAATCCATTTCCTTACTTTACTTACCTAACTTTTTTTTTACAATCCCTGCCAACCTAAACTGATAGCACAAACACATTCCATTAGACTAGAGAATAGGCCAGTGTTTAGGAAAAATATTTCCATAATACACAAACATAACTCCATTATGAAAACAGTTACAAAATTACTGTTTGTGATGCTGACCCTATAATGCTTTCTTCTCTGGTTGTTTAAGCAAAATTGCATGAGCAAGAGTGCTGCTGTTCCAAATATTTACAGCCTCAGGTGATATTGCTCTTATACTACAACAAATCATTAGTTCATTCATTCATACTGAGTAACTTAAAAGAAACAAGAAAAAAGTTTATCTTTATCAGTTATAAAGGATATAGGCCTACTACGAATCAAGTGCGTCAATTAATCGATGGCTCACTCATGGACGCCAAGTAGGCTGGTTCAGAGCCTGAATGATCGGCTCACGATTGCAAGTACTGTGCATAAATGTTACGTAAGTTCTGTGCTTATAATGCATGAAATATTAATAATAACTTGAAATAATATTTCACAAAGTAATTTCACAAAATAGCGTGAGTAAATTAGCGCTACTGTATCTCACGCGTGCACAGTGATCCGTGTGTAAAGGAAGCACAGTTTCGCTCGGTGAAGGCTAAATAAACGTGTTAGTTCAACACACAAATGCCGTCACATAATGCGATGCAACAGTTTCTCTCGCGACTGGAATCAAAGAAGCTATCTATTATAATGCCATATCCTCACTGCCAACGTGCAGTTATAATACAGCACATTTGCCAAGAAAGACAGCAGCAGTAAAATGTGTCTAATGCTACGAGAGGGGGAAGACGGATAAGCTACTTAAAACAGCCTGCATTACTTGATAGCTGAACTTACAGTTACATACGGTTAATAGAGTTAGTGCAGGTATGACATCACTTTCTAAGCCAAAATGCGGAAACGATTTAGCATTTTAGCACTTTGGCGATTCCATCGTCCTGCAGTCAATGGGTGTTTAAATGGGATTTTGGTTAAATGTCTGAAATAAAGTCTGTGCTAAACACAAGCTCAAGACACTTACGACATAAAATACATCAGTATTACCCCACTAGTGATTTTTTTAAGCAGTTACATGTCTTGAAAAGGGCGGCTTTAAGTAACTAAATGGGACTACTGAGGCTGTTGGGGAGATTAAACTGAAAGAGTTGTCAAAAGCTTAGTAGTGGTGACGTTGAAGTCGTGGGACCGTGGTGTAGTTTGTTTATACCCTACCTTTAGCTTTTTTTACTTCAGACAACTGCATTTAGTTTTCAAAATTCATAAAAACTGTGTTCATCTGTGAAAATTATCTTAATGGACAAAACGTGTAAGTAGCCTATCATAAACTTTTGTTGATCTCAGAGCTTTTTTTTGTGTGATAATCCAAAAGCTTATGGTAAAATCCTGTTGGGTTTTGTCAAGGGAACCAATGTGATGCTAACTGCCTGTTGGCCTACAAAGTGACTCTCTATGGTTATATACTCTATTGAAAATGAAATCAAACCATCTTGCGTTATTGTGTCGGTTATTTCACATACAACGAAAATAACCACAAAGTGCCATCTATTGTTCAAGTTGTAAAATTAATTTGCATATGACTGCCTCCAGAGCAAGACATTGACGAATAGTTATAGATGTGAAATTAACAGACTGAGAACTTTATCCAATTAGATAATTTTTTATATTTATATGTGGACATTTTTCCTCTGGGGAAATTTGCAGTTGAAAAAAGGTAATCACAATATATTTTATTGCATTGTATTCAGCATATCACAATAATATCGTATTGTGTGAATCAACATTTCAATTAAATCGGTTGACTGAATGAATCAAGAACTCAACAAATTAATCAAGGTAAGTGTACAAGAGTAAGTGTCACCAGCAGAAAGGGTCACTGAAAAAATCCCCACCACTAATGCACAGAGTTACAGACGAATTCAAGATTCAAGAATGAGAATTTCTTAATTTTGATTGGATAAACTGTGATCCGAGCTGTTTACAGTTGGCAAAAACCTTGTTGAGTTCTGTATTAATCCACAGTTGCCATATTGTCCTCCGTAAACAGCCTGCATTTTTTCTAAATAATTATGAATATCGATATAATTATGAATATCTTTATCTTAATATCTTTAATGATATTACCACAGTTAATTTAGGATTAGCGTCATGCCTAACAACACTCATACCTGTGCTAAAATCACTTCAAAGTTACTGATTCATGTGTACCACCACAATTCAACAATATCTTCCTCTGCCCTCAGCCATGCTAGGCAATGCGATAAAGAGGCCTCAGTCATTTAGCAATGTGCAATGGCTTTTTAACTCGAGGCGTTAGAGATGTCACATGCAGCAAGGTGCCAGGAATATGGTGCTGTCAACACCTGTCGTTTCTGAAGAAGGTAATGTCGCCAATAGCAGCTCTGCTTCTAATAGACTGCATCTGCAGCACACACACACGTGTGTGTTCGACACTCGAGAACACGCACACATTGTGTGCTTAGAAGAGAACAGAAGATATGTCATCCTCACTTACTTCAGGAGTTCATTATGAAACTGCTCCTAGCTGGGCCGCTGCATTTTTCCTCTTTCTCTTATCGTTTTGGAAGGTCTATATGGGTCAACTAGCACAATTGGTTGATGTTTCTGGTTGCAATTAACCTTCAGTTTGACTAGCAGTGAGTATTCTGGATTGGTAATTTTATATATCAAAACAAATAAATGCAGGCCATTCGCTGGTTCAGTTCCCAAACAGATGAGCAGCCTGATGTCACTTCTGGGCGGTGTTATTTTATTATTATTTATATACTATTATAGTGCTTATTAATATTTTATAAGAGGTCTTTGTACCATTAAAACATCCTGCAAGTTTCATAACTTAAAATGTTCTCCTCATTGTAAAAAAAAGCATTCATTTAATCAAACTCCAAAAATGCCTTGTTTGGATATCGTGGGATTTGTGACATCACACAGGTAAATACATTTGCATATGACTCCTCCGGAGCGAGATATCGACGAATAGTCATCATCATCGCACCATAGGCCCCGCCCACTGCTGTTCAGTAGCTTAATGGCTGAAACTTGTCAACACCAGATGTGAGCATTGTGTCACATAAAAAATATAGAACCCATTATAATCATGGGGCTGTCTACACTGGATACAGTATACAGATGTGCGTTCAGTTTCTGATGTACTCAACACACTTGGGTCTGTCGACAACAGGTCAAATGGAAGAGTGAAAGAACCTTTGCTTTGACACGTCCAGTTTAAACAGCTCGCTTGTGTCTCTGTACAGACAGAAGGATCCCAGTGTCGGAAACAAGTGGATGTTTTTTTTTAATGGCATCCCGGATCGCGTCAGAGGATTGTATGTTTTTCCGGAGAATTTTGCTTTGTAAACTAACACAGTGTAATGGAGAGTTCACAAAGAAACTTTTGTTGAAAGATGAAGCAGTTAAAGGGATAGTTCACCCAAAATTTTTAATTCTGTCATTAATTACTCACTCTCATGTTGTTCCAACCCTGTAAGACTTTCGTTCATCTTCGGAACACAAATTAAGATATTTTAAATCACTCCTTCATAGGCTGCTAATCGATATCTGCCATCCCAGAAAAGTAAAGACATTGTTAAAATAGTCCAAGTGACTACAGTGGCCCAACCTTAAGTTTATCAAGTGACGAGCATACTTTTTGTGCCCCCCAAAAAATTGGCCAGCATCACACACATGACCAGCGTCGGCCAATAGTGAGCCTACGTTCTGACGTTCAACCCAGAAGCGCTGCGCGTGAACTCACTCAAAGGCCCACACAGAAGAAAATGAATAGTTGAATAAAGTATTTTTGTTGTTTTCTGCATGCAAAAAGTATTCTCGTCGCTACCTAGCAGCCTATGAAGGAGTGAGCCAGCTCTCAGATTTCATCAAAAATATCTTAATTTATGTTCCGAAGATGAACGAAAGTCTTACAGGGTTTGAACAACATGAGGGTGAGTAATTATGACATAATTTTCATTTTTGGATGAACTAACCCTTTAACTGTATTGAATCTGACAGCAGCTGCATCACAAACCGTAAGTAAATTATTTCATTATACTTTGTCTGTAAATGACGGATTTATATGGATAATGTTTCCTAAAACACTTTCTCAGGCGCAATAGCGAGTGGACGTTGATACTGTTTCATATGCAGTGACGTTAGCGAATCAGAACAGTGGCCGTTTACTGACAAGCCTTAAAGGAGCCGCCCCTTTAAAACAGATCATTTCAGACAGATCGAGGGTCAGAATGAAGGTTGCAAAAAGCTTTATTAACATTATAAATGAACTTCAAGGAATAATAATAATAAAATAATCCATGTCATGACCCCTTTAACTCTGGAGCTGCAGATGTCTCACATGTGTGGTCCCAAACTATGTGGTCTATGTTGTGGAAAAACAGCAGACAGGAAAAAATCCACATAAAGTCCATTTAATGCTTTTGAGATCCATCCAAATAGTGTGTCACTGGTAAAACATCTTCTTGAATATAATGAAATACAAATTGTCTCACGGCAGATTAATTTTTTATATATATATATTTCTTTGTTTTTAGCATAAACAGTATTGCTAAGTCTTGTGAATGCAATGCATGTTGTCATAAGATACTGTTGTGAATGTTTTTAAGAATCAAATTGGATAAAAGTCACAATGCTGTAGGGCACACATGGTGCAATTATGCAGGAATGATGAATACCATGTTTCTGGGAAAGAGCCACATGTGATCAGTCAACACAGTTGAGATTATTTGACTTCTTGTACATTGATTTTCCAATCCATCAAATTCACATAATCATGAGACGATTTACCTTGCCGTTTGGGTTTTTGTCGGTTTGATCAAAGGTCTTGATGTGAGAATTAAAGATGTTTTATTGTGGATTACATGTATTGCAATCATCTATTTCAAAGCAATATCTTCCCGTTTCATGGCTCCCTCCCATTTTCCACTGGTTCATTCAAAGGGCACCCGTGCCGAGTGTCTTCATGCAAGAATTTTCCTCATTTCAACCAATTCTGACAATCCAGGGCTCTGGGCACTCTCTCTCTCTCTCTCTCTCTCTCTCTCTCTCTCTCTCTCTCTCTCTCTCTCTCTATCACACGTCCATTCCCCCACGTCCCTGACCAGTCTTTTATCCTTCCCTGAACAGTGTGAAAGGTCGTCTATCCATTACCTGCACTTTCATTTGAGGCTGTGATAAAAGTGATATGACAGATGTTGAGAGTAGAGGTTTATTTAGGGGAAGAGTAGAGGTGGCCAAAATTTGGGAAAATATTTTGCCAGCCTTCTGCCTTAAATGCCGACTAAACATGAAGAATGAAGTGCAGGGTTTATATTTAAGCTGATTATTTTTGTGTGAATGAATTAGAGATTAAAAACTAAGATCCTTCAATAAAGGCAAATGCTTTGGGAAGCCATTATCTTATCTTATATCCCGTTACAATACACGGAATTACCAAGAAGCAGAATTTTGTGCTAAAAAGATTGGGCACAACGTTTTCCATGTATTGTAAGGTTACGGCTCAACGCGGATAATGTGTTTGAACATAATTATGTACGTAATAGTAGTCAATTCACAGATGCTTTACGCAGAATGCAAAATATGACCCAAAAGGCTGTTTGTTTGTGTAGAAGTATGGCAGTGACCGAAAAAGGACCCTGGTGGAGATGAGATGAATATTTTAAGGTATATGTTTTTCTTTGGTCTGAACTATAATGTACAGTTAGAAGTGCTGAGGTTATGTGGTGGTTAAACTGAGGCGAGAGCCTTCACTGTGTGATCGGCTATACATTATTAAAATCCCCGGGTCAGAGCAAATTCACATCCTGTCAGATGAAGAAGTCAGTCAGTGATGCCTGTGACTTCGGTTTGAACTCTCATAGAGGGTACAAACCATTACAGGTTCAATAGTTCCCGCCTCTGTGTCCTCTGTCGTCAATTTATCTCTTGCGATGGTGTGTTACAAGCAGCCTTTAAACTGAGCCAGTCGCCTGAACTCTGTGTGAATTAGTGCATTCAGAACGAAGCAGAGAAGTCACCTCGCCATGCATAATTCTACCATCATATTCATTATTAATCACCTTAACAAACACGAAGGGTTGAAACTGAGCATATTACCCTGCTCTTAGGAGTTTATATTTCTTATTCATAAACTCAATCTAAAATTCAAACTTTACCACTGAATGCATTTAATGCCCAAAACACATATATTTGACACGTAAGGCAGAGATGAAGCCGTTGTCTAAAAATGTAAAACTTTTTATTAGTTTTGGAAGTTAATTTACACGACAACGGCGTTTTGGGGGACTAAAAACACAAACTTTTGAAAACAGGTTTCAAAGTGCAAGTTTTTGAAAACGATACCATTGTTGTCTTGGTAAACTACAAAAACGTGAATTTGTGAAAACGGTGACTTCATGCGCATTTGTATTACGTGTTCAGTCTATAGGCGAGTAGTTTTTCTTTACAAAGTGACATCGCCAATTACTGGCCTGGCAACAGAATACAGCGCTTTTAGTCGTTTTCGCTGATCCGTGTGTCGTCTGTACACAAAAATGCATAGAAAAAACTTTTAAGTACATTGTTGTTGTGTAAAAGTGTCCTTATTCAGTTTTTTTTTTTATTCAGAGTTTCTATCTTCTGTGTAACACAAAAGAAGACACTTTTTGTCCATACATTGTGAGTCAATAGAGTCCAGAGTTGTTTGGACCTCAACGTTCTTCAAAAATATTCTTCTTTTGAGTTCTTCACGAGTTTGTGTGACCATTTAATCTTAGAGTAGGCCTACATGATAAACATTTGGCTTGCTGTCCGCTATAGAGGGGCTTAGGATTATATTCTACCAGAGCCTTTTTTTGTGGAGGCAAGGGAGGCAGTGAGAAAATAATGCATATTACAAAAATAAAACAATGCAAATGTTTCAAAATGCGACATTAAAAATTGTATAAATCAATTGTTTTTCTAAAGTGACACTGTCCAACAGCGACACCTGCAGGTAAAGTTACAGCGGGACGCCGCGTCTCTCTTGCCTCCCCTGAGCTCCACTGACTTTTAACAGACCCCCCTAAGCGTGCGCTGGGTTTAGTGGGGGGTAATTGAGAATGAACGGGGAAAGTCACATGAGAGAAGGCAAAGCCTCCATCGTGCTATAATTGGATATGATTGGTTCGTGCAATAAATCCCGCCTCTTGTTTCCGTGCGCAAATCGGTCTGAGTGAACATCATTATGATGTTAATGGGAAGACTAATTAAAAAGTAAGTAAACAACTCAGCCACTCAGATATCACCACTTTTAGGTCACGTCAAAATCAAACTGGAAATGGCCTAAAAACATGTTGACTGTGGGGTTTAGTGAGCAATCAGCTTGGGGAAATGAAAGGTAGGTTAGGCTAGGCTACATCTTCGTGTACCCAGCTTCTGAAAATAAGTTGACTATTGAAAAGAAATGCTAAACATCAGCTCACAAATAAAATATATTGTTTAAATTGTTACTGCCTTTAGTTATTCTTTTGTAATAGATGTAAAAAGGCATAAAAAAAATATTGATGAGATTTATACTTCGTTTCAATAAATAGAACATTAATTACATAATTAATGTAAAAATACAAAATATAATTTTTATGTGGTTTCTCTTTTTTGATGTAATGTTTATTTAACCAGGAAAATGTGACAACATTAAGTGTAACTGGGGCATGAATTTACATTTGATTATTATAAACATGTATAAATATGTTATAAACAATATAAACATTTAAATAACTGTGAGGACTTTGCCTACTTATTTCAGAACACTGTATTCTACTCATACTGTACTCCTTATAAAATATGTTAGATTGTCATCTCATGACATCTAACCACATAGTCAGTTTATACTGTGCTTATATCCGATTTAAGAATTTAAAATGAGTGATTTCAGCAAATGTAAATAATGTTCTTTTTCACTTTCTGCTCTTTCTTTTTCTTTTTGCTCCCCGGTGTACAGAACAACATGGCGTAAACTATTGTGTTTGTTTATACACCATAATGTCCTCCAGCTATAGTATGTCACAACATACACTTGGACACAATAAAATGCATAGTGTTTCAATCATCCTTTATACTGGATGTACTGTACTTCTTAGCTCACTGCCTTTCAGTATACCTTTAGCGCAAGCAAGATCAGTGTCACATCAGAGCTTTAAACCTATTGAGAATCACTATTTTAAACAGAGCATTTACTTAAGGGCATGAACTTTGCAATCTAAAGAAACACTTTTGCAGTGTGCTTTAAAAGCGGAAGGAATCCCCACAGGAAAGAGGAAGTGAGGGCGTGTATTAAAAGCATGCTCTTAGTGCACTGGCATCCCTGTGCACCCAGCGCAGCACACGACATTAACTTGGGAAGTTAATGTTCATGATATCATTTTTGTATGCAGTGCGGGTCAATGCACATTTTAATGGCAGACAGACTTAGATATCATTGGAAATGACATTTTTCCTCTCTCTGCTGTCATCCATGTTTAATTCACTCTGCCTTGCCTTGCACTGCCAAGTCACTCCACTTGTTCAGATTTTTATTTTGAAGCTGAGACTAAGATGTAAAGCATAAATGCTCTTCATTTGTGATTTGCTTTAAAGTTACTTATATTTATTAAATAATTCACATTTGCTTAAAGGGACACTGTGGAGAAATTGTGTTTTTGTCAAACAGCGACCCCTAGAGTCGCTGTGGAATACTTGCACTGTCGTAAATACCCCTCCACCCCCCACCCCCTCCCACCCACCGCAACAACATACAACATAGAATGCAAACAAGTTTACAAATAAGAGATTTATTCACTGGCCACATCGTGCGTTTTCTCAGATCGGATAGCTATCAGATTTATCAAAACGATTCTATTTACACCTGGTCACATAAATGTGTTTTTGCGAAACGGATTTAAATCCGATTTTCAATTCTCGCGCTATATGCAGATTTAATGGAGTGCACGTCACCGAAAGCAACAGATATGAGCTGCATTTTATTGATCATCAGCTAAAATTTCAAAATCAAAGACCGCAATAAGAGAGAGCAGCAGCAACAGCCCTGGTAAGATCATTTAGTTTCTTTACTTTTAATGATGATGATGATTGTGTGTTAAGCATCTGCGACTTACTTTCACTTTGATTTGCGATAGTTTGCACGTTGGCTTGATGATCTGATGCTCAGCTTCTCATCTGCGGTGATGCGTGTTCCAGCGCGTCGTCATATCTGGCAATAACATATAGCCTATAACACGCTCTCACACGGTTTTTTATTATTTATTTTTTAGCATTTTTGGGAGGAGTACAATTTACATATGTGGTTTAAACAACCAGATGCATTTACACTTGTTCAGTTTCGTCTGGAATGCATCTCAGACCTCCTCCTGAAGTGGTTTGAGCGTCTTGAATGCGTTTCGGAGGGCATTTACACCTGTTTTTTTCACGATCGGATAGCTATCCCATCTGAGAAAACGCATGAAGTGGTCAGGTCTAAACACAACAGCCCCCATGACAAAAACATACGCACGAAAGCCGAAAACAAACGCTGGTTGGCATCTCACGTCCATAGACAGTATATAAACGCTCACGTCCGAATTTGAGGAAGCGGTGGGGGAAGTGACGTATGCCGTAAAGCAGTCGAATTTTGTAGTTCTTTTTGTGCTCTGGTTACTACCCGAACCCCGAAGTTACATAGTGCCAGTAAAAGCGATACAGACCCCGTCAGGCTATGGCAGACGTGTCATTCAACCTATTGTAAACCAATGTACCATCACAAGGGTCTTGGAAATATATTATGAAGGTTGAAAAGTTACACGGTGTGGCTTTAACTTCATATTGTTTTGAACCCTTCTTTTTGTAGAGCAATTTTGTCTTTTACATGCAATGTTATTTGAACATGTTAGTTTAAACACCAAAAAGGACAAACATGCACTATAAAATACCCATAAATTAGTCTAGACCACTATTTCCAAAGTCCTGATTCACTCCACCAACAGCTCTTCAATCAAATGTGGCACTTGTGACACAGGTTGGACATTACTAACGTTAAACATCTTGCGTATTTCCCTGCGTATTTTCAAGAATCATGTGGACTACTTTTACACTACCGTTCAAAAAAATTGTGGTTGGTAAGATTTTTTTATAGTTTTTAAAAGAAGTCTAATATACGCCCATTCTATAAGGTATGAAAAAACTTGTCTGTAATACTTTTTTTTAAGTTTTAGTATAACCAACGTTTGGGGGTCAGAATGATTTTTAAATGGTGAGTATATACAGACTTCTGACAAAAACAAGACTGCATTTATTTGATAAAAAAATACAGTCAAAACACTCATAGAGTGAAATATTATTTCAATTTAGAATATCTGTTTTCTGTTTTAAAAAAAATAAACAAATAAAATGTAATTTATTCTTGTGATGGCAAAGCTGAATTTTCAGCATCATTACTCCAGAAATAATTCTAATATGTTGATTTGCTGCTCAAGAAACATTTCAAACAATTCTTATTATCAGTGTTGAAAACCGGGATTCAGTTTTTCCAGGATTCTTTGATGAATAGAAGTAGCCTACAAAGACCAGCATTTATTTTAAAAAGTAGTGCATGGTGCTTTTTTTTTTTTTTGTAGCCAGTAATCAATTTAAACTTTCATTTTATGGAACTATCCCTTTAAGTCATAAATGTGCATCAGGACACTTTCTTTGTTACACATGTAGGCTCCTCTATGCTACATAGTGCTTTTAAAAAAGCTAGCAATATATTTTTGCACAGTAAGGGGTTGTCAAAAGGAGCTAAAATACAAGTTACAAAAAAGTAGAACAGCAGACAGAGAACGAAACCTGGAGAGCGAGACGGCAAGAAACATGCCATACTCTACAACTCCAAATCCTCTGAATCAGATGGAATGTCAACTCACATAAACATAATAAAATCAGCACACAACAAACAAAATATTGCTACGCTCATGTGATATGGTAATGAGCGTGCCTAAAAAAATCTACAAATCAAAGCGGGCATTTGTAATTCTTATAACACGGCAGAAGCGCTCGCCCTTGTCTCGGAGTATAGGACGCAGCTGAGGATGCCCTGCTTCCAGTGTCCTCAGCCTGGTGAACAGTCAGGGCGAGGTTATATAGCGCCGCTAAACCCTCAGAGCCTGAGTGGCGGGTCAACGTCAATCAGTCTAATATCAGCTGACACACTGGTGAGGGTGGTGACAGGGCAAGGTTATGTGTCACCCAGCGCTCCGAGCCACCACGGAGTCCAGTATAGCCTGTGAACCTACCTCTAGGGTAAAGAGACCGTCCAACTGGGGCTCCATGGGTGCCGTGGGGCCAAATACGAGTTTGCGATCGCTTGCGGCGCATCCTCTGGACGGCTGGAGTCAGTGGATAACTTCCCCATGACCCTAAGGACGCCCATCCCGCCGACAGATCTGCTCCACATGTTCAGGGACCAAATGCAAAGAGTTTAATTTGACAAAGAGAGCATGATCTTCAGAACTCTCATTCTAGCCCTTAACCCGTTGAATGGTTTCTGTGTCAACACCATTAACCTTGGGCCTTGAAGTACACTTGTCAATCAAATTCGCTTATGATGATGGCACACGCACCTTTCTCGAGGGAACGGGTGGCTGTTTGTGGGATTGTGGGTTCTGACATTAAAGACTTGAGGTTTGAAGTCTGGAACAGACGGATTGATAGACGGACGGATGGACGACAGAACCTTCATCCGGGCTGAAAGTGTTTAGTCTGTCGTAAGGCCTTTAATCTTCCTTTGGATATCATGTGATGGATCGTGCGGAGGGGCCTCCTCAGAGTTACGAATCACATTCACCTGGGTAGCTGACATTTAATCAATAAACTCCTGACCTGTTGCCATAACCTAGAGCCACGAGGATTAATTTTGTTTCCCCACACTGCCTCCGATGACCCCCCGCAGACAAAACGACTGGCCTCACGCTGATCGGCAAATCACCTGTGCCGGAAACATGGACACGGACATACAGCGAGCGTAAACAAACAATAACACTTTCCCTCTTATATAGGCCTACATGCAATTTTTTTAAGTGTTTACGTAATTGGCTGAAATCTATCTTTGAAATTGTGTATGTCTGTTAAAACCAGGCTTATGGAGATTTGATTTAGTCATAGAAATAAAGATGATACATAAAAGGCATAGAATGTGGATCAAATTCATACAGGCATCAATATCTGCAATATGTATAGCTTAAAATAATGGATTTGTTTTGTGTGTATTTTCTTTTTATCTTTAAACTCTCTGTTTGTAGTATGTTAGAAAAATATATTTTAAATACAAGGGACTATGCTGCCATCTGGTGGAAACGGATCAGATGAAAATGTAATAATTAAATAATATAAGCTGATAATTTCATACAAATTGTTGTGGTCTGTAACGTTTTTACCTCAGTGTTTTTTCTATTTGCTCTGGAGTCAAATAAAGCGGTTTCATAATTTCTTCTTATTTATTAAAAGGAAGGATAGTTCCTTAGTGTGTTCTTAGATAGTGTGTGTGTGTGTGTGTGTGTGTGTGTGTGTGTGTGTGTGTGTGTGTGTGTGTGTGTGTGTGTGTGTGTGTGTACCTGTTTTTCTATCCCGGTGGGGACTTCAACCTGAATGCACACAGACTCATGGGGACTCGTGTCACAGTGGGGACCTAAATCGAGGTCCCCATGGGTAAACAAGCTTATAAATCATACAGAATGAGTTTTTTGGGAAATGTAAAAATGCAGAAAGTTTTGTGTGATGGGTAGGTTTAGGGGTAGGGTTAGTGTAAGGAGATAGAATATACAGTTTGTACAGTATAAAAACCATTAAGTCTATGGAGAGTCCCCACAAAGATAGTAAACCAGACATGTGTGTGTGTGTGTGTGTGTGTGTGTGTGTGTGTGTGTTTGTGTGTGCGTGTGTGTATAATATGGCTTCCTAGGCTAATTTAAGTATCACTATCAATATATATATATATATATATATATATATATATATATATATATATATATATTGTATATACTGTATATTCGTGTGCCTATGTAGGTAGATAAGTAGATAGATATATAATTGACAGATATGTATCATGTATATATCATGATTGCAATTCTGTTGGTCTTCAGCCATACTATCCGCAAATTATTCATTGTTACATTGCATCTGACCTTCCTCTCTCTCTCTCCATCTTTTTGTTCTCTCTGTCAGTTTGACATGCTGCTCGGTGGCCCAGAAACACAGCATGTTATGCCACTCTGTTGCACCGTGTTCAGAGTTGCACCCTGCATCTGAATGTGATGTAAATGATATGATGTGCTGCTCTGTGCTAATTTTTGTTTTGTCACATTTGCTCCTGCTTCCCCTTCAGGGAGGTTTTTGCATTGGACGAAGATGTTGTCAAGATGATGAAAAAATAATGTCCAGCTGCTATCTGTTGCCTTAAATCAGTGACGCATCTATGTGACATAAAACTAACTTACGGTAAGAAAATGTTTTTCGGGTCAGAAAGAAGTGTTAAAATTCTCACAGCACATTTATGTAAAAATAGGTCAGCTGTAGTTAAGTGCTGTGCTTACGGTTTATTTGCAGCACCATATGGGGTCAACTGAAGGTCAGGTGATTGCTCATTTTAGAAGGGCTGTGTTGTAAGAATTTAGTGGATGGTAAAATGTAAAATACATATGACATACTATATATATAAAAATTATTTTACTTATTTTTAAAAGCTTACATGGCTCGCACAAGCTATATATAAAGCATGGGGTCAGTTAAATGTCAACAGTTCATAGGAGTGGAAAGCAGTGAAATATGCAAAGCTTCAATTAGCTCAGGCTCCACTGCAGTCCTGCCTCCATTAGCATGCTACACTTCAAAACACATGCTAAGCATACATGCTAACATATAGAAATGGTCAAGAAAATTTGGTGACAGTTTGCTTTTGCCAAGAAACAAAGGTCAGTAAACTCCGTGGAGAGAAACAATACAGATATATGATGGATGTTTCAGGGCATGAAATTGGAGACTAGTGCTGACCCAGATAACAGCTTGTATGCTCATCAGATCATGTCGTCTGTGTAATCTGCCACTGAGAATGCACATATGCCCAGTTCTTGGAAGGACTGCACGGGGAAGGTTAACTGTACTTTGGTGCGTGAATGGCATATTTGCTTGTCATTGACTTTGAGCAGTGAGCAGTTGTATAATTACTAAAAGACCTGAAAACATGGAAAAAAATTCCATTTCATTAAATATATTGCTAGTATGACTTAAACTAAAGCACTGTTGGTTCTAAGAGATTGTTGATGAAACTGCGTGCTTTATTATTTGTATTTTCTAAAAGTAAAAATGACGTATCTTGTTGAAATACATTTCCTGAGAATTCTTATGCTCACCTCTTTCATTACCTCTGATTATATAAATGTTAATTTTAAGTTAAGTTAAGTTTTTCTACCACTGTTTACGTTGCTGCTGTGACCTTTGACCTGTTCATTATAATTTTGCTCCTACATAGTAATGTGTGATGTTAATTAATACCAAATTTCAAAAATGAATTCAGATTTGAGAGTTCATACACAGGTTGCGGACCAGGCTATCAAATCATGGACCATAAGTCGTCCAAGTTGGATTTGAAAAGATCTGACTTTTTCACACAGATTAAGATCAGTGTCACATGTGGGGGGAAAAAGTTTAATTTGTATTTTTATTGTTTAAAAAAAAAGAGTCTCTTATGCTCATCAAGGCTGCATTTATTTGATAAAAAATACAGAAATATTATAAAATATTATTATAATTTCAAATAATTTCAATTTCTGTTTTATATTTTAATTGATTTTAAAATGTAATTTATTCTTGTGATGCAATCTGAATTTTCAGCATCATTACTCCAGTCTTCAGTGTCAAATGATCCTTCAGAAATCATTCTAATAGGCTGATTTGGTGCTCAAGAATAATTTTTTCTTATTATGATAATGAAAACAGTTGTGCTGCTTAATGTTTTTGTGGAAACCGTGGCTATCAGAGGGTGTATATCTGCTCAGACGAAACCAACTAGTCGAGCTTTGAGAGGACTGACAAATGACTCAGGGCTCCTTACATCAGTGTCCGAATGTGGATCAACTACGGCAGGCTCGTGTCCTCCATCATAAACCGCTGAGCCTGAGCGTTGACCTGTGCTTTAGCAGGAGTGACTAAGGCGACCTGAAGCACATCAGAAGCACCTCAATAGCACTGCATGTTCTAACACAGTCCTGCCATGGTAATTGACTCCTGGACTGGGGTGGACAAGTTCCTCTGATGCTGACAACGAATATTCTGACAAAGAAGGTGAATGAGGGACATGGACCTTTGGCAAATAGAGGTTTAAAACGCATTACTGTGAACCATCCTTGAACAAATTGGTTTGAAACTACTGAAGATATTTGGCGCCATCTCGAGGTCAAGCTGAGACATGCTGCCTGATTGAAAAGATACTTTAGGCACTGCCAGCACATTTATTCCCGCGACCCGCGTGATCTGTAGGTTTGCATATCTATAGATATTTATGTCATACTTATGCATTTATATAGCATTATGTTCTTCTTATTTATTAAAAGGAAGGATAGTTAAAAAATATCTGTCATCATTTAATCACCCTCATGTCATTCCAAACCTGTAGGCCTATGACTTTTGTGTGTGTGTGTGTGTGTGTGTGTAGAAATAATAAATGTCAAAAGTAACAGTAGACAAAATATTTATATTTCAAAGCATTGCTGTACTTTTGAACTTTCTGGCTATTCATCAAAGAATTAGGCCTACGTTTTTCACAAAATTATTAGATGTTTTCAACTTGGAGTTGGCTAGTCAGTGAAAGAAAGAAAGAAAGAAAGAAAGAAAGAAAGAAAGAAAGAAAGAAAGAAAGAAAGAAAGAAAGAAAGAAAGAAAGAAAGAAAGAAGCATATAACCTAGCAGCAATTGTTGATAAAATGCCATAAAATATGTAGGCTACATTATCTCCTCGTAAGTGATAGGCAGCAGCATAGACTGTAAAAAAAGTGTATCACAACTAGATTACGTCTAACTGGTCTGACCTTCTGTCAATTACAACATCCTGCCGTGACACGTTGTAAGAGACTCCGTATTCTCAACCACACCTTACATGACTGAGAGAAACTTTGTAGTCTTAGGAAATCATTTGTCAATCCATGTCACTTAACCATTATACTTTTTAAACGCCTGACACCAGATTTTGATTTCGAAACAAAGATGTCTTAAATGATATAATCTGCAAAAAGTATCGCTCACAACAACCACTTATGTAAAAGAGAGCGTGGAGGACTCTCCTTCTTCAACGATCTGATTGGCCCGAGGACCTGTCAATCAACACTCGATCCCTCGCCAGCACTATCACTCTCGGTTGCGGTATGAAGTTTCTAAAATGACACTTTGGGATATTTTTGTCGGCACAATGTTGCTGTTTTTGTCTAGAAAGGTGAGTGTTATTCAGATTCACATCAATAACTGGGAAAATTATGGAAAATCAGACTTTAACTTCGAAGTTGAAACATTGAACGTGTCGGCTACTGTTGTAACCTTTGTTAGTGTTTACTGTACACCTACTCCATTTTTTCTTCTTAACAAATGTAAGGTATGTTTTGTTGATTTTTGCATTGTGTTTTGTACAATTTGGGAGGGGGGAAAACTTTTCAGACAATGTTATTTCATGTAACGGTGTTGTGTTAGTTAGACAGTAGGCTGATCCGCTGTTTTTGCGGTTGGTTGCATATAACGTTAATAATAATAAGCTCAACTCTGATTTTTCTGAAGTACAAATAGTACCACTTAAGTTTAATAACGTTAGATGTATAATTATGGACAATGATGCACTGTTTTGTTTTGTTTACATTCTGCAGTATGTTTCTCACTTTAGTTTCTAACTATTTTTCTCTGCAATGGTTATTCAGATAACATGTTGGTGCCTGGTTCTTCAACTATGGGCACTTGTGGTCCTGTAGAAAATAAATTTAATCTCTAATCTCTTTAATCTTTAATCTTAACAACACACGTATCACACCCTAAATAGGTTATTTATTTTAGTAATCAATTTCTATACATGCAACACAGGATATTTTTTTTTATTCTGGCAGTCATGAACATTCCCACAATGTCATTTCCAGAGCAATCTAAATAATTTGTTGTTTAATAGCATTTTGTATTGAAAATAACAGTGATGGAAATTACCCTTTAAATGTGAATAAAATGCAACTCCTTTGTCTTTATAAGGCTACATTTATAGCGTTATTAAGTTGTATGTATCTTAAATACAGAGAATTAAATAATATTTTCACACCTTTTGCATAATTTGACAAAATTATTGCTTGATTGCAATAATAATATTCCATTTACAAGTGATATTCACTTTTTTGGTGCTAAAATCTATATAGCTATAAATCTCTAATAATAAAAATAACTTTTGAGCCATAAAAGTCCAAAAAGAACACCTAGCCTACACTGCCGTTCAAAAGTTTGGGGTTGGTAAGATTTTTTTTATCTTTTTAAAAGTAGTAGGCCTATTTTAAGGCTGCATTTATTTGATAAAAAAAATATAGGTCTAGTAAAAACACTATTGTGGAAAATGATTGCAATTGTTATTGTTAAAAATAATTTAATTTTTAGCAGCCATTACTTTAGTCTTCAGTGTCACATGATCCTTCAGAAATCATTCTAATATGCTGATTTGGCACTCAAGAAAAACAATTTTTTGGAAACCACAATATATATTTTTTTTAACATTGTAAATGTCTTCACTATAACTTTTGATAATTTTAATGAATCCTTGCTTAATAAAGTGTTAATTTCTTTTTTTCTTCTTCTTCTTTTTTTTAATGGAGCGGTAGTGTAAATTTAAGGCCATATTAATTATTTTTTCGAATTTGTGTAGTTACAGTGATGAGGCGTGGAGATCCTCTCCCTCGAGCCTTCCAGGCTCCAGTGGACGTGCATGCCAGTGCGGATGGCCAAGTGTACATGTTCAGACACAGACAAGAAGAACCGGAAGCTTCATCTGAGGATGAGGAACTCAATGTCATGGAGCTCCGGCCACGGAACCGAGAGTCATCCTCACAGGAGAGAGAAAGAGTGGGTGAAATGCTTTTGCTAGAACGGGACATTTCCCATGAGGACAATCTCAGCAAACTGGCCCTTCAGTATGGATGCAAGGTATCTAGTTCGATTGTGTAGGTCCTTCTCATGTTCATTAACATTTATATTGTGCAGAATTGTGTATGTTGTATGATTTAGGTCCTTAAAAATAATCGTTCTCTATGGTTTCAGGTGGCTGACATAAAAAGAGTGAACAACCTTTTTCAAGAGCAGGACATGTATGCACTGAAGTCCATCAAAATCCCTGTAAAGAAGCATAGTCTGCTAACCGAGGTCAACTCTGAGCTCAGGAATCCCCAGCAAAGACCGTCCCACGATGCAGCATCATCAAACAGCGCTGAAGCGAGCGTCTCGGGAAGACCTCAGGTGCAGGAGTACACCAATTACCTTAAAGAGGTGGACAGTGACATTGAGCGTCTGATCCAAAGCACAGACCCCTCAGAAGAGGTCTTTTCGGGTGATTCCAGGGTATCCAGACGATGGGGATGGAGAAGCCAGCGCTTGCGCAGCTATGGCGCAGACTGGGGGATCCAGTGGTGGAACGCTGTAGTTGCCATGTTACTCATTGGCATTGTCCTACCAATATTCTATGTAGTATATTTTAAAACTCAAGAGAGTGGTGAATCTGTAGTGGACAATGGAGTGGTCAACATTTCTCTGCCTACCTCAAACAGTACAGGGGTGAGCGTCAGCTCAGTGAACCCTGGGAATATAATGGGAAACCATCTTGAGAAAAAGCAAGTATAACAATGGAAAATAGTGTATGTTTGTGTAGCCTTATCATTTGGTTTGATGCCTATAATTCTCTTTGGTACTTTGCAGATAAACTAAGTATTACAAGTTGACTACATCTACAAGTCTTTGTAGACACAAATATTATGGTAGATTCACTTAGTGAATTGATGAGCCGTAATAAAAAAAGGTAAGTTTTGGGTTCAAAAGACTAATATTGCACACTATCCCAATGTATTTTGTATGAAAAAGAGCAAACAGCACATCATTCAAAATTTGTGTTCCACAGAAACAAGTTTGGAGCAACATGAGGGTGAGCAAATGATGACAGAAGTTTTCATTTTGGGTGAACTGTCCCTTTAATTCATTTGCATGAAGGTACATTTAAAGAGAAATTGTAACAGATGAGATTGCAAACTAACTGTTAGTCTGCTTACACTCTACACGTTGAAATTGTTGTTATTGGTTTCATGGGTGCTTTTATTTAAATGAAGTATGAAATCGTACTAACAGTTTTTCTTTGTGGAGAAAGAAAAGAGCAAAAGCCTTTAAAAGTCATTATGAAACATATCTTAGCTTTGCTCATAAAATTTATCATACTATTGTGGCCATGCCTTTGTAAATCTGCTTGATGAAATGAATGCAAAGAAGAAAAAGCAAAAAACTCAAATTTCTATCTATTTCTTTGTTTTAATTATTTTTATATAGATATATGGAAAGGCACTATAGTGCCGGCAGTGCCAAAGAATGGATGTGTATTCAATAACTGTTTTTCAGTCATTAGAAGTGCAATAAAGACAAGAGCTAAGCTCATGGGCAGATGGACACATTTTGACCTTTGACCTTGCGACATTAAACATTTGAATCTGATTTTTCTTAAAGGTGTGAATTGCATGGGGATGGCTAGTGGGCGAGTGATTTTAAAAATGTTCAAATAAAACAAAGTGGGAAAAAATTTGTATTGGGTTCTAATGGTCTGATAGCTTAAGGTAAAATATGCTATAGCCTGCATGGTTGAACAGGGAAAAATGTGTTTTCAAATGACATCTGTAATTCAGCTGTGGAGCTCCTCTATCATTTACTAATAAGAAAACAATTTAAAATGTTCCTTGTGACTCTCTGAGTAATGTTTTGTCTAACGTTGCTTAGGGTCAGGGTTGTAAACAGAGGAAAAAATGGGCCTGAGCTGATTTTCAACTATTTATTTCCATGAACAGGGTCACGAAAAGCAGCCTGTAATGTATTTTTTGGAGTTTGAGTGTTTGAAGTCTTGGTAAACTGTACAAACCCAATATACCCAGTTTAAACTTTTCACTTATGTGTTACTGTCGACACCACATTTGGAGGCAAAAAGCTCATATATTTGCTTACATTTGTGTGGTATGAATAATGTAATGATACACGTAGTAATTTGTAGAAAGCTTAAATAAGCGAAAGTGTTGCCGAGATTGTGATTGTTAAACAGATTCTCCTAGTGTGCTAAAAATGCAGATTAGGCAGACAAGGCCGTTCTATTTGAATTAACGTCAATGGGGATGTCTCTGCGTGGAATAGCATTATTTTGTGTGACTGGGTGCTGATCTTCAACATGTTCTGCATTCCATTCCTTCGGATGAGACGTAAAACCGAGGTCCTGACTCTCTGTGGTCATTAAAAATCCCATGGCATTTCTCGCAAAGAGTAGGGGTGTAACCCCGGTGTCCTGGCCACATTCCACCCATTGGCCCTTACCAATCATGGGCTCCTAATAATCCCCTTACATTGAATTGGCTCTATCACTCTCTCTCCTCTCTCCACCTATATCTGGTGTGTGGTGAGCGCACTGGCGCCGTTGTACTGTGGCTGCCGTCGCATCATCCAAGTGGATGCTGCACACTGGTGGTGGTTGAGGAGAGATCCCTTGATATGATTGTAAAGTGCTTTGGGTGTACAGTAGTACATATGAAAGCGCTATATAAATGCCTCATTCATTCATTCATTCATTCATTCATTCATTCATTCATTCATTCTGGAGCATAGAAAATTATTTATGGGTTGGCACTGGGAGGGGTGGCAACAACAAAGCAAACAAGCATTCAATCATCTATACTATAATTAAATACAAAGTCCATCAGAGTCCAAGCACCAATGGTCCATGTGGATGATTAGCGATCCAACTGAAATTAATTTAACAATGTGGTTTTTGCAGACAACTCCATCTTGAATCTTCACTGAAAGAAAAATAAAGTATTAAAGGAGAACTCCGGTCAATTTTAACATTGAGCTCATTTTTTTGTCAATTTGGAGTGCTGTCAATACAATCCTTGATGTGTCATTACAAGTGCACAGGTCATGAGTGATTCCTTCAGAGTGAACACAGGTGAATCTGACTGCAGTAGATGTGAAAGATATGAATAAAAATGATGTTATTTCAGCCAGCGCACATACCTGTATTTATTTCCTGTTTTTGGTCGAAGTCCATAGTAGTCGATTGTCGAGTTCACGCGCGTGATCATAGGTAACTAAACCTATGCGCGTGAACTCGACAATCGACTACTATGGACTTCGACCAAAAACAGGAAATAAATACAGGTATGTGCGCTGGCTGAAATAACATCATTTTTATTCATATCTTTCACATCTACTGCAGTCAGATTCACCCGTGTTCACTCTGAAGGAATCACTCACATTGGCTGTGCACTTGTAATGACACATCAAGGATGTTAAGAGGCTAAAAGCAGGTTTAAAACTTGCCCCATTGAAGTCAACAGGGTGCAAATTTTAAAAAGAGGATAACGGTGTAGGCAACACCGATTTTTGTCGTTGTTCTCTGTATTGACAGCACTCCAAATTTACAAAAAAATGAGCTCAATGTTAAAATTGACCGGAGTTCTCCTTTAAGCAAAAAAAAAAAGTTTAAAGAAACAAAAATAAAGAACATAAAGTTCAACATAAATTTTGTCTTCCAAAAATTGTCAGTATAGTTACAAATTACATTCTCCCTAACTCTACTATTAGTTTTCGTGATCGCATCTTCTGGTTGGTTTCATTGTCAAATGATGAATCTGCGTGCCACAAATAGTTTCAGTACACTAGCCTGGGTTTCCCCATGCTGCCTTGAGCGCAGCGTGATTTTATTCACACTGCTAGGCAGCCTGGACACCATGGACCAGATTTTACCCTCAAAAAGGGAACCAATCACAGAACGGGGAGGGAGCAGCAAGACGATGACGACGTTTATGCGACGCACCGAAGCAGTTTGTTTATATCTATGGATGCAACATGGCATCAGACGCGAAGTTACATTTCGATGCAGCCTTAGATAGTGTTCTAAGTAGTTTAGAACGCAAGTTTATTTCGTCTTCTTCCTCGTCGAATTTCTGTCGCTCTTCATACGTCATCTGGTATAATTGAAACGATTGGCTATGAGCTACGTACAGGCGCATTTGATAGACATTCGTAGCGCCCAATAAACGGCTCTGGGCATTCGTAAACCACGCCTCAAATACGAGAAAATGAACATGTGGTTCCCAGACCACATCTCAATGAGACGTGGTCTGACGTTAGCCAGGCTATCAGTACACGATCGAGGCAGGTGAAAATAAACGATGAGAAGAATGGTGGAAATTTTGTGGGAAATTTTTTTTGTGAATTGCGCTATACTGGTTTTGTGGAGTGTTTCTGACTCACCAAAAATAACCGGTTCATTAGTCATATCTTTTAATGAATTCGACTACACCTCGCGTGCATCGTGCAGCATATGTGTTTTCTAGTCATTTTTTTGCAGTAGGCCTAGCCTACATCATTTTATGTCCTCACATTAAAGCGCAACTTTTAAAATGCATTACAAAAAACACTGCTCAGTGCTTAAATTTATAATTTTGACTGGGTGGCAAAGCTTTTCTGGGGGGAGTTATATTTAAAGTCTGCTTCGAAAGAAATAGCTGTTTTTTTGAGGAGTCACGGACAGTTTTTGCGCCAGGTAGGATTCATTTGCGGCACTACCCATTCATTTCATCCGTGTACTGTCAACTCTGGACTCTATCAGTAAGTGAATTTCACATTTGTGTAGTCTTATATTCATCCATCATATTATTATTTTTTTTAACTAGTTTTAGAGGAATTGGCTTGCAAACAAACATTGTCATGTTTGGGCCTTATCTATAGCAGTGAATAGGCCACCAACAAATTGGCTCTGCCCACAGCAACGATTTTTCCCTACATGTGTTTTCAATCTTTTTGCACTTCTATTCCAAGTCTTCTTTCCTTGTCCTGATTTATTTCTCTTTCCATATTACTGTGAATCAGTGTTAGTATTATTGAGATGTAGTTTTTTTTATCTTAAAAAAGTATTTTTAATATATTTACCATTTATTTAGTTTTTTCATCTTTATCATGTCTATATAGTTGTTCTACTTATTTTTTTTCAGTTTTAGTTTGCTATTTTAGTAGTCAAGTTGATGAAAAAAGTTCCCATTGCAGCTAGCTAAAATAAGTTATTAATTAAAATTATTTAAAATAAATTTTTATTTCAGTTAATTTTATTTCAAGTAAAAAAAAAAAAAAAGTACCCAGTGCCTTTTCACTATTTAGCCATACATAAAAAATTCTGGAATTCTACTATATTCATTTTAATAATTTGCTGAAATGCTCCAAAACTATTCGAATGATTTTTCCAGAGTAATATGTAATGGCGGGGGGGAAAAAACAATTCTGTTTTTGTTCATATCAATAGAAGACTTCAGGCTGGTAATATCAAATACGAAAATAAAATTGAAATGTAAAATTCAAATTAATATTTTTTATTTGTTCAAATGTGCTACTTTAATGAAATATCCGTAGTGAAACAGTCAACAAGGGTTTGCGTTTATTGCGTTAAAAATCAAAAGGACAGGAAGAAAGGAAAAAAATGGTATTGTTAGCGTTTGTTCAACAGCTGCTTAGACTCAGTCCCATGTGATCTCGCAACCTGAAAGCTTGATCTCACAGAAACAGGCGCTGCTGTGATCCTGCTCCAGGCCCCACAGCTTTGGCCCCGTGCCTTCTCTCCGTCTGTGTCTCGGCGGCTGCAGCACAGACTGGGCCCAGAGAGAGGACCACCCCTTTTCTTTGTCTGCAAACCCAAACCGCAGTTATTACGCAAACCTTAACGCTCCCAGAGCAAGTTCTGATGTGATCTGTTTGATTTCTGCATGATCCAAGGAATATTATCTCAATTTTTGAATGCTGGTTAGACATACTGATAGACTTGCAATAATTGAAAAGGCTGAGAACCTCCCTTTGTGTGTATTCTGAGTGTTTCACAGTCCTGAAAGAATCTATAAATCTATTAAAAACATGCGTACACGCTTAAAAATAAAGATTCTTTTTTTTTTTTTTTTTGGCATCTATGGTTTAATGGAGAACCTTTAACATCAATGGAATCTTTCCATTGGGCAAAAGCTTCTTTATTGAGGAAAAGGGTTCTTTAAATTATTAAAAAGTTCTTAAAAAAAAAGTCTAGAATATCTGATTGGCATAGATAAATGCACACCAGGCCTATGCGAGGAATCTTGTTTTGAAGGGTCTGAAATAGGATCAAGTAGCCATTTGTGTGTGTGTCGTGCTTTGTTTTCTTATGGTCGATCATGTGTACTTGTGGAACAAATCAGTCAATCTGAAGCATGCATTGAGTAAAAAAACAGTGAAGTGATTCAAGCTCTGTGGCTTTAAAGACTTTGCTCACTTGTGCGGTTGGCAGAATGCCGTGTGACCACAAAACAGGCCTAATCCTTTTTCCAAAGAGCTTTCAACACTCATCTTCCTGGCAGTTTTGCCTCAAACTCATTCGTCTGCTTATAAATGAGCTGGTTTGATGGTATTGTGTGCGACGTCCACCAGAGGGCAGCCTTATCCTAAAATTGCAGATAAAATGAAAGCATGCAGTTGATTGCTATTTACAGTACAGTACGCCTTAGGTATTCCTTTCATTTGTCCCTTGAAACTTTCTTGCACATTGCAATTTCAGGCTTGGTTTATGGAAATGTGTACATATAGGTTATATAAACATATGCACATACGTATATGTATTATGTTAAGCACCCAAAGCTCATTGTGCATATGTTGTAGCTTTAATCCAGGTGCTGATTTATTGTAACTTACTATGCATGTACAGTATAAATGTGTGTTTGTTTAGCATGGTTACTACAGGCGCTGCATGGAGAGAATAGGGGGTTTTCTTCTCCCTGGGGGATTGGGAGTAATTTGTAGTGAAATTTCCAGCAGGGTCGTTTCGCAGGTGGCTGAGAGCACAGGGCGTGGTGAGGAATGAGAGAAGCAATTTGCTGTCTGAAGGCTGTGAATATGAGCATTGTTGCACAGCAGCAGGTTGGGTCGTGAGGCGATGGGCTTCGAGATCAGGGGCAATTTCATGGCAGGAAAGGTGGCAGAGTGAGAGAGATCAAAACAAGAGGGTGATCCTTTGAGGTATCTCTTTGCAGACAACAAAATAAATAAATAGTCTTCATATTATATGTGACTGAACATGGATGATTTGTTGAAATTATAATATGTTTGAAATTCCCTGAGCTTTTTTTGTTTTGTTTATATGACATTCTTTATGGTGATTAATGAGAATATTGACATGAGAAAATAATTTTAAATGCTTTTATTATTACATTTACGTCCGTTTTTAACTGAATACTTCACCTAAAAATACAAATCTTGGCATCTTTTACTCACCCTCACAGTGATTGATGAAACACAAAAGGATATATTTATCAGAATGTCCAAGCTGCTATTTTGAATGCAATGAAAGTGAATGGTGACCATAACTGTCAAGGGAAGAATTTCAGTTATAGCTGTAAAGAACACAGCTATTAACTGAAATTCTTCCCTCCCCTTCAATTTTGTCATAAATATCTTACATTTCTGCACACAAAATTATCATATGATATCAAAAACAGTTATAGTGCACTGGTCACATGGATTATTTTTATGGTGCTTATTTATGTATTTATTATTATTATTTAAAGTTTAAAAGCCCCTGATACCCATCCACTTGCACTGGAACTTCTCTTTTTGTGTTTCACAAAATAAATCTTACAGGTTTGGAGTGATGTGAACTAGACCTTTTAAGTCAGTACTAGTAAGGAGAACCAGGGGCCCGAGGTCCACTAAGGCAGTGGTTGCCAAACTGGGGAACACGCACCCTGGGGGGGGCCTGGCAAATCTAGGAGATAGTGTACACAGTCAGCAGATTGTTAGCAAAAGAAACCTCTTCAGGGTGATAAAAGACCCGACTGCAAATTTATCCCACTTAATTATGCAGCTGCTTGCCACGTAATTAAATAATTGAACAGAAGATATTTATTAGACATTTTATTACCTCAAGATCTCTGAGGACCTGCGCGGTCTGTTATCAGTTGTAGCGTTTTTTGTCGAGCAATACCACTAGATGGCACAATTTAAAAATCAGAATCGAGTTTTGTAGGATTCTGCACTAAGCATGACAAGTTTGCGAAAGGACTAACAGTGTCAGGTAAACATAAAAAGCAGACAAAAATCTTCTTCAAACGTCACAACTCCCATAACACCAGACGCGGGCGGCGTGACAAAAGCAAAAACAACCCATTATAATCACTGATGCTGTCTACACTAGATGCGGCGCAACACAACAAATCCCAGACGGTAAACTGATGCCCTGTTTGATTTCTGACACAAAGGACGAATGGATTTGCAACGTTCGCGTTATCGTGTCCAGTAGACAGTCTCAAGCTGTCGCGTCGGTTAAAAGACAAGAAAATATGACGAGGCGTACAGTATCTCACCCTCGGATTCACCAGTACAATAGTAGATAATGAAGAGAGACCACAGTGTGTTGTTTGTTAGCTTGTTAGCTGACAATATCAGACAAAAAAATTGTCACTGTGCCCCCTTACCTCTTCATTAACCGAACATTTCTTCATATGTGGGGGCCTTCAAAGAACGTCAGACAACACAGGGCCAATGAGTCAAAAAGGTAAAGAAACACTACTTTAAATCTGAATCGCCTTTTCTCTCTAAGCTTTAAGTTCCTGTAGAAATATGTGCACACACTCTAACACAATAAACCCAACACGCAATTTGTTTGGTGCTTTGTTTTAGTTACTGAAACGCTTATGTAGGCTAGACATGAGAATCAACGAGAGTCAGAACGAAGGTCATATCATCAGACACACAAGCGTGCAGTTGGCAGTTTTATTCCAAGAGGTATTATGGTAATCTCTGAGGCTTTGGTGCTGATTCAAATAGCAGTTCAACTCTTTAAATCCCCTGCCAAAAGTCTCCTACATGGCTTAGGTCATACCAGAGGAAAGAGAACCGTGAGGAAACACACATGGATCAAGGGGAGAAATAGGGTAGTTTGATTTCTTTAGCGAATATGCATTCTTGGCAACATTTTCCATCTTTTTCTCTTCTAACTGCCATTAATAGGATGGTGCATTACAATATGTCTGAAGAAAAGACCTGAATAAGCTTTAAAATGCAATAAGTAAGGTGTGAAGAGAAGAAAACCACAGCAAAGCTCACAGTCGCGTGTGTGTGGTCAGACATGTGTTACTCTTTCGGGTGATTTTTGCTGTGAGGGTGAGCATCTCCTTCTCAGTGTCTCTTGGGAATGTTTTTATGGAAAATCAGCAGAAGACACAGCTGGCTGAAGAATGTGATGTGCTGTCAGTCAAGTCCGGGCTCCTGTGTGGGTGGGAGTTTTTTGTACTCCCCCACTGTGGGGGGAACCAATGGCATGGCACCTGTTTTACATTCCTCTAAGAGGCCTTGGGTTCTGGAAAGCAGGGGCTGATTCCAGCAAAAGCTGCTCAGGCATGGGATATGGAATAAAGCAGTCAATCTGTGCAGCACATTTCTTTGCAGTCATGTCCATAGTGTATTCTTTGTGACAAATGTAGATAATGCTCTTGAACTAATACAATTTTTTAAACTAATGTAATTTTTATTATAGCCTACAACAGTTCGTTCAGGTCCTCGAATCTGATTGGCTGAGCAGCATTCTGATATCCAGTCCAGCAGCACTGAGACACAGCACTCTTTGTATAATTCAGCTTGTCTATTAGGGGAATACTGTACAAAATGACTGTTCAGTACTTACCCTGGTTTTGAAGTCACGGTTCGGTATGTTTTCAGAAATTAATTTTCGGTGCAAATACACACAGTTATACCCCTGTTGTCTTTTTGCATTGTTCTAGACCAAATCTGAGTGGTGCAGAGTAGAAGTGGGGTTGTATGATTTTTGCCTGGAGCGAGTTGTACTTATGAAAATGTTAATTTATTATTATTATAAGACAAATTTATCAGCCAACACCAGTAGTATTTTCACCTTAAAATCGCAGTGAACCAAAACTTGATTTGAAACTGCCCCGTTTCTGTCACATACTCAACCAATCACGTCAATGTGCGGGCGGACGGGCTTTAGCATATCAGTACTGTGCTTTGAAGCAGAGGAGTCTCAAGAGTAGCCAGGTTATCCAGGATTATTTTTCTGTTGGGTACATTTAGCAATATAGCAGGTGAATTATGTATATATGATGTATATTACAATGTTATGGTGAACTATATGCCTTTCTCCACTGACAAGTTGTTACAAGCCTTTTGTAAGGATGCAGATTTTTAGAAGGCAGCTATCTGACTCTGAGATGGTGAACGGGAACATGGTTTGTGTAACATTATCAACACATTATTAGCTGTTTGATAACGTAGTCAAACCAAAGGCCAATCATGTCAATTATGTGAAGTTGTAGAAAGTGATACATAAAATGCATTACCATTCTGATAGATGGACTTGTAGATGAATTTGCTCTTCCTCATCTTCTTCTGAATCAGTTTCTGGTTCAAATATATATGGCTGAATTCAACTAATATTTCCACTTGCCATTGTGTAGCATTTACAGTGACGAGTGGATCAGGTAGTCCGAGCTGTTGTTATTGAGTGGAGACCGAGACTAATTTGCATATGTATGGCCCTGTGTTTACACCTGGTATTGAGATGTGTTTTGGTCGATCAGATCACAAGTGGACGACGTGAATACAGGTGTAAACGGGGTTTAAAAGGTTTTGAGATTGTCCACTTTAGAGTTTCGTCCACTTCCAGAGGTAGTTGAAAACACATTTGACCGGATATTTTTCGTAGGGTAAACACTCATGTGGTCGAATGCGGCTATCAGAACAGAATCTGCTCCCTAATCACTCTCGTGGTACTTTGATGTCATACACCTGCCAGAGATGGTCTTATTATTGGGAGATATGAGGGTCCATGGCTCTACCATTGGAGAAAGCATAACGGCTAACTTGGATCACGTGTCCCTTGATAATCACATTACAGCCTTGATCACTGTTTGCGGATGCCATAGAAATGAATAAGAAGTGTGCTAAACTCAATCATACCTGTCGCGCAATTGTCCGTGACTTCTCTTATAAAACAGCATTTTTTTTCAGTGTAATCTCTAAAAATAGATCAATCCAAACTGAATGTTGAAGGGAAAGCATGTTGAAGATTAGCCGATTGGCTGTCGATTTATTAAATGATAAGCTATTTCCTCATAAAAGCGGTTTATTAAGTGTAGTTAAGCCTCATTATTGACATCCATTTAATAAAAACGGCCTCTTTGTTTCCTTCTCTGCGTACCCGCAGCGTTGGCAGGCATTGCGCTAATTACGCTTTTCGGCTAAGTTTGCAGGCTTTGGGTCTGCGCAGCACCGCTTCAAGTCGAACACACCAATATCCTTGTTGTGTTTAACACTAGAAGTGCCAGAATTCCATAACTACTAGAACTGCCGCAAGCGGTCATTTTGACCGCTAGATTCCAAACTCTATCTTTAATGATAAATACCCAATTGAGAGATTAATGCATTTATTGTATTAGGATATCTTTTAAAAACAATACAACACCAAACTGTACATTTAAACAAGTTTAATTATACATCCATAAATAATAATATCCGTAGATGTCCTGAACAAAATGACGGAGTAGCCTGTTTTCATGTTTAGCCTACACTGTTCGATCGCGCCCGCGCCTTACACACACACACGCACGCACACACACACACACACACACACACACACACCGTATTGCAGCATTGCAATCTTGACATCGCAGCCTGTTCATTATAGCCATAATAAAATATAATAATAAAATAGTCAACCTAACACATACAAATTCCACTGCTCTGTTTATATAGTCAGTAGCCTGGTACAATTCGTACCATTTTGCGCATGTGAAGAGGATGATTTTTTCTGTCGATATTGGAACGTGAGTGAAGTACAAAGCCTATAATAAAGAATAGCTTATCATCCAAATACATCGCAAATGTTGAAACATTTTGATTCTAATTCGAGAGTTTCGTGAGCCCAACGCCGCTTACTTTCACTTTCGCTTGAAAGTAGCCTATTTCATTTTGGCTTGTTTATAGTTATTTTTTCATTCTTGTTCTGTTCTGAATATCATTACATTTAAATGATTTGTTGTGGAATATGTTTTGTATATTTTTTACCACATTTTATTGTTGTGTATATTGGTAGGCTATATGTATAATAGCCTAATACCACGAAATTCAGTGCGGTCAATATGACCGTCTATGGCCGAAATAGGTAAATATGTTAATTAGTTTTTTTGCCTTATGTGTAATTTATATGAAAAACATTTTAAATGAAAATAGACACTTTTAGGAAAAGTCAGGTACCAGCAGGATTTTATTTATTTTTTCAATAAAGTTATTGCAGATATAAAATTCAAAACTGTCAAAATGACCGCCATGGCACTTCTAGTGTTAATGCTGTATTGATGATGCAAGACACAAGTTGACTTGATTAGGTGCCCTTGAAGCCATTCAGCAGAGGTGACATGCTCACAGATTTAATCCACAGGTGTAGAGAAGGACATCAAACAGATACCGCATTAAGAAGTGGATTCAAACTCTGAGAGTCTTCATCTACAACAGACTATGTTTTTTGTCTGCAGCCTGCAGGCATATATAAATGGACTCATCTTTCAAATCCTCACCAAGGGCACTGCGTAACTTTGCATTATTGTAGAAGTAGGTGTTTGATAATTGCTAAAAAGATGACCATAACTTCCAAACAATCTCATCCAAACAAACTGTGGTGAGCCTGAAGCCTTTGGTCAGATATTGTGTACAAAAGCCCATTCACACAATAAAATCCCTAGTGGCTTAAATGTAATGTGTACACTGTATTATTATAGTACAATCATTTAAGTACATGAACAAAGTAAAACAATATAACCATGGCCAGAGAACTATTAAAAGCTGATTAAGCATTTCTCTAACATCGTACTCGCATGATAATTCGCATTAGTGGAACTTTTGCAGACTTCAGCTGTTTCTCTCGTGCTGCCCTGGGTTTTAAGCTGCAACTTTTAATTTGTAATTTATTCAGTTTTGATTTGCTATATTTTCTCTCACCATAATGGGCCCCATTTTGTAATGTGCTCACATCCTCAAGGCAGTATTACTGTACCGCACTGCAGCTGTGTGCAAGACCGTCAGAATATGACTGAGCCAGTGTTGGAAATATTACAAGCTGCTCATGGAATGTGTGACTCTGGAAACGCTCCATCTGCATGTGGGGCAGCAGTCGTCCTTCTGCTCTACAGGAACAATCTCCACAGTGACTATTTAATAGCTGTACAACCTCATTTAAGGTCAATTCTCAACAAGTCTGAATTGTTTTTTAGATGAAACGATGCTCACAGAGCTTGTTCCCACCCAGTGTAAAATACCATATGCAACTTAATAGTTTTATTTACCATGTTCAGATGCCAAACAAAAAACCTTTTAACCTATCAACACAGTTGATATCACAAGAATTGAGCCTGTTATGGTAAGGCAATGTGCAATTTCAAAACGGTTTTCACAGGATGAATTTTGAGTGGTTAAGCTTTCGAAAGATATCCAATTTATAACGACGATTACTAAAATATGTGATGGGGGAAAAGCTATTTAAAAATCAAAATTGTTTAGAATTTTTGGTGCAAATAGATACTTAAATTGTACTTAGTGACAATATTTTACATTTAAAAATAAAGATTCTTCGAAGGCTCTTTGCTAATCTTTTTTTGTAAAAAGGATTTTCTAATGTTTATGTAGTATGGTTTTGTATTTGTGAGTGAACTTACTGTAACGCAAGACAAATTTCAGACTTTGTCTGAGTTATTTCATCATCATCACTTTAAACAAGATTTTATTTTTGCTGTATTGTGTTCTTGAGTTGACTTTATGGAGCTATGGAATAAGTTCATTGTAGAGCTGTAAAGCCCTTTTTGAATCTTATTATTTTTTAGACACTATACTTGCTGTGAACAGAACTTCTCATTTACAGTATTTGTTAGTTGACTACACTCTAAGAAAAGTCTGTAAAAATAGGGCTCAATGTACTGTTAATTGTCCGTACTGATATTTTTATAGGTGTTTTACCCATATTTTGAATTATGCATTGTATTGTTTTAGCGTTAAAGGGTTTGTTCACCCAAAAATGAAAATTCTGTTATTAATCACCCTCATGCCGTTCCCATAAGACTTGCGATCCTCTTCAAAACATAAATGAAGATATTTTTTAATGAAATCTGAGATCTTTCTGTCCCTCCATTGACAGCTACGCAAATACCACTGTGAAGCTTCAAAAAGTTCATAAAGAGATCGTAAAACTAATCCATATAAATTAAGCGGTTTAGTCCAAATTTTCTGAATATGATGAACTTCTTATGGTTTTGGAATGACATGAGGGTTAGTAAATAATGACATTTTTTGGGTGAAATAACCCTTTAAAGGAAATTTAAGTCTGTAAACTTAAAGGGGTCATATAATGTCATTTTTGTACAAGCTAATATGATTCTTTAGGGTCTAAATTAAAAGTTTGTAATATACTTTAATTAAAAATTCTCATTAGTATTGTAAGAAAACACTATAATTTTACCTGGTCAAAAACAGCTCTGTTTTCAGCACGCAGTTTCAGTGCATGTGTCTTTAAATGATAATGAGCTTTGCTCACCCCGCCCCTCTGTTCTGTGCGTACACCGTTTGTAACACAATAACACAATAACCAGAGCCCGTCTACGGACATTCTCTGACAATAACCATAACGCGTCGTTCATTATAAACGTGGGATTATGAATTATATTGATAACGTCGTACATAGAAAACATGCCATAATGTACCCTGAGTGTAAAAATAGCCACATTTATCGTGAAGCATGCAAGCTATTTGCAAAGATTAATATAAAGATTAATATAAAGGTCAATAAAACGTTACACTCACTTGTTCTTCTGGAGGTTCAGCAGGAACACGAATAGTTGGTACTGATCCTTTTTTCTGGAGCAGCTTCTTAGCAAAAACAGCTTTATACTGTCCCTCGTTTGTAAAGCAGTCTGGTGAAATGATTCGCGCAAACATGACAGCATTGACGTTGATCGTGGGGAATATTCCCTTCGAAAGCAAACTCAGCCACTGCGTCTTCAGCTGTACGGATTTAGAAACATCATCAATATGACTGCTGTGTTCGTTATTACACCCAAGAACAGAACACCACAATCGTTAGACGCCATTCTGCTCAGCACTCCAGCTATCAACAATGAACGCGCCGGTCGGCGCGTGCTATGATTGACAGCTCGCTCACGAGGGCGCGAGGGCGGGTCTGTTTGAAACGCTGCTGTCAATCAGCCATCCTGGGAGGGGCGTCGATTTTGTGACGTCACAATATCGAACAGCTTGATTTGAGACAGGAGGAAACATATAAGAAGATTAAAACAAAAACACTGGATGGATTTTTATCATTTTATGATGGTTGTGTACAGGCACTGCCAACACACATTTCAGTACAATCAACTTGTAAAAGTGCATGTACCATTATATGACCCCTTTAATGAATAATGCCCTTGCAGAACATTTTCAATATATTTTCTACTTTAAAATTGTTTTTATTTTTTCTTACAGTGTTAGTATTTACTTATACAAAAGTTTGACTTAAACTTGATGCTCCTAAAAATATTTAGTGCAATAAAGTGGTCATTTTTGTGGCAAAAACCATGTTGGGTGGACCACATGTTTTATTTTTTGCTGACATTGTCATTCCTTGATTCTAACAGACTCACATGTTGTATTTGCTCTCAAGAGCATGGTGATGAACAATTGGATGTCTATTGATCCTGTGCTATGTGCAAAACAGCTGTGTCAGGCCAGGTGCAGCCAGTTCATTTCTTCTGTCTGAGGAACAATTTATACCATAATTCCTGCTGGATAAATTTCAGTACTTGGCTGCCAAGGAAAACCAGATGAAAGCTGTTAATGCAGGGTGGCTTTGGAAACAAAAACGCCTCTCCATAAAGGTGTGGATTTTTGATATTTTTCCCCTGCAATTTCAGCTCTCTTTCATGCTTATTTTCCTTGTCAGGCTCACAGCTGAACAGATGCTTCATGTCACACCTCACCCTTCAGTCACAGAAAATGCATATTGATATTTTCCAGATTTCCCTTTTAAAGAACGCAAAATTATGACAGACTCATACTTACATTGAAAAGTAAGTGGAGGGAATAATATTCAATTACAGACAGAAAGAGATGGAATTCAGTGTTTGCTCAATGTGCTGTAAAACAGCTCAGCTTTAATTTACAAGTTCATTTATTCACAAGGAGTGATGTGAATCTACATTTTTGAACGCATACTTTTTTTCCAACTTAAACACTTTACCATAGTAAAACTTTTAATTAATTAACAATAATTTATGTTATAGATATCATGAACTAACAATTGACAACATATTAATACATTAATTATTAATTAAATAATATATATCTTTGCCATCACAGGAATAAATTACATTTTGAAATATATTCAATCCGAATTTTTTTATTTATTATTATTGTACATTTGTTTACTTGGTGCAGACTTGGTGAGCATAAGAGACGTCTATCAAAAACATTAAAAAAAAATCTTACTGACCCCAAACATTTGAACGGTAATATAAGATATCCATTCATAATACTTGTACTGGTAATTTATGCAACATTAACCAAGATTATTAAATGCATTGTTAGTTCATGAAACACAATGATAGATGGATGGATGGATGGATGGATGGATGGATGGATGGATGGATGGATGGATGGATGGATGGATGGATGGATGGATGGATGGATGGATGGATGGATAAAGACAAAAAAAAACATTTTGTAAAGTGTTACTTTTTTTTTTGGCACACATTACATAAAAATGTGCAATAACCAAACAATAAAGTAGAAGGGAAAACTTTCAAAAACAGTTCAACCTATTCTAATTCAGCCAAAAATGAGCACTACATGTGGTAAATAACATAATAAGTCCCCATAAGCACAGCCCCAGCTGTGAGAGCAACGTAGCAATTTGTTAAGAAGATGACACGGTTAATGAGAACCACTTGCTGCTGGACTCCATAAATTCTAGAGGGGTGGGAGACAGGGAATGGGGGAAGGGGGGGAGGGGGGTAGTTTAGCTCATCCTCTGAAGTGTTTGGAAAACATTCGTTGCACGTCACGCTGACAGCCGCTGAATTTCCTGCCATCCCATATGTGCCCACACAGCTGTGAAGCAAATGTTACCCGGAGCCGGTTGTCTTAGGACAGTTTGAAAAAAAGATCTAGTGTGTGTGTGCATTGTTTTGTGTATATTTGTGCATCACATTGCATGTAGAAGCTTGTGTTTGTGAAGCAACATGTCTCTGGCTCGGTGGCCATGATGGAAAAGGCACAAAAGACAGAAGTGTGAGGGATCCAAGCAAACTCAATCTTAATCACGGTGGTCAACGATAGCTTTCGTACATTGCAATTTCTCTTTCTCACTCACTTTTCTTTCTCTTACTTTGTCTTTTCTGTTTACATTCAAGACAGCTGCATAACTGAACACACAAACGTGGAGCTCTGCATCACATTCACAGGTGTTTCCCACTCAGAGTCAGCACTACACGGTTCCCACAGTGGACATCAGGACAGTTGCACAGATGGGACAGTGACGTGCCCATGAAAAAGAAAAAGACAGATCCTTTAAAACTCAAGTTCTTAGAAATGTACTATTTGTTTTCATTTTGGTTTCTTCTTGTAGTTTTGAAAAACTTTCATATCTTTTTCAAGAAGCGTTTAACTTTAATGTCTCAAAAATGACATAAAGTAAAAAAATAATTTCCTCATTATGTAAACATCAATGTACAGTACACGTCTTTATTTTGAAAAAGGGCTTTAAATATATTTTCAATGTTATTAATTCATAACTATCTCTAAATTTTTGGGAAGTCACACCATGCAATATTTTATAACCAGAACTATGACAAACTATGTTTTCAAGAATCTAATTCTTTTAATCTGGCTTTTTCTTTTTTTCATTATGACAACAGGAGTGTTAATTTATTTATTATTTGATTATTTACATTATGTATAATACTATTATATATACTACTGTTTATTCATATTTTGAATATTATTAGATTTTTCATTTTAATAATGTTTTGATTCGTTTTTATTATTTACAATTTTTCTATTCAAATATTTAATTTTTTAGTTCAGTTTTAGTTTTAGTCATTTTAATGCTTCAACTTGTATTTGTTTTATTATTTAAAGTTAGATGCCAAGGCAACATTTCATTTAGTTTTCCTGTCACGTTTTAGTAAATCATAAATTAGGTCTCATTTGAAAGCTTAAAAACTCAAAATTCATCCTTTGGAAACCATTTTCAAATCGGCCATTGCGTTACCATGGAAACTGTACTTTAAATCCTTTTAGTGGGCTCCTTCCCCTAGTGTGTGGTGTCATGTTTCATATTACAATTTTTTTTTAATATATTTTATAATAAAACAAAATTTAATCTTGACAAAACATATCGTCGGAAAGGTCTGAGACTCGAGGTTCCATATTTGGTGACCGCCTTGTGATAGAAGTGATATTGTGACAGAAATGTATTAATTTGTTACAGGAGAACACACACACACACATAAAAAAAATCAATGAATGTGGGTTTCACCCGTGGCTATTTTTGGTATAGCGCCAAAACAACATCTCATAGGAACTTCAATTTTTGTGATATCAACTTCAAATTTGGAACACAACTTGGTTAGACATAATGGCTTTGATTTTATAGCAAATTTGCAGTAAAAGTTATTTTGTTAAATATATATTTTTGTATAAATTGAATGTTTAGTACACTGCATTTGTTTTACAGTAAACCTAAACATCTATAACACGTTCATTTTATCAATAATCTGCTTGATTATGATTAAAGTGTCTTGATTAAAGTGTCTTCTTTAAAAAGAGACCAGCCTTAAGTCTGTATTCCAAAGCATTCATGAATTACAACCATTTAAGTTTAGTTAGTGCATTTTCAAATCTATGCTCAAAAAGGGGGGTGAAAGTTAAGTGGCTGTTTTTTAAATCTACTATTTATATTTTATTTTAATTAATTTCAGCTTTATTTCAGTTTAGAAAACTTTTTAATTGTTTTAGTTAATGACAACAACACTGCATAATAGTACAATACAGTGGTACTGATTATTATTATCATTATTGACATCCTCCTAGAAGATGTGTATTCAAGTCATTGTACAGGTTTTTTAGCGTATTTAAAAAAAAATAAATGAATAGGACAAAAAAATGATGTCACATCATTGACGCAGGACAACCACCCAACATACGCGACATGAGACAATTCTGCCCTGTCGGTGGCTATATTACTTCTCTGATCCCGCACAAGCTGACATTATGGTGCAGATAAGTGCACAAAGCAGCGGTGACATGAGAGGCCAAACATGGAAGAGGTTATCAGCGACGGACATGATAGATGGATTAGCCACTCTGAGGATGGACACAAGATCCAGGCGTATGTCTCTCATCATGGCTACGGAGATGGTCCACAGTCAGGCCTGTTTGGGGCCTCTGAACTGAGATCAGATAAACACTCTGCTGATGGGGACTTTACTGGCTTTGCTGAAAACCAACTGGACGTTTTCTTGAGCACGCGTGTGTTTGCACAGCCATGTTCAGCAGACACAGCCTGTCATGTCGTGCTAACCGGTGAATGGAGGCTCTGTTTCTTGCAGTTTGTACATTCACTCAGTCTTCGCTGGCCCTCTGGCAGTAGTGGAACTGACTTGAGCCTTCAGACTATCATTCACTGTTATTTGTCTTAAACATTCCTCTTAAAACACTGGCACACACTGAAGGTCTGTTCCAAAACCTAGTGAGGAGCCTCCAGCCTGCATACACAGCTTACTAACAGGCATGAAACCTCACAGGTGACTGACTTGGAACTTTCTCAGAAACCCTCAGTGAGAGGAACAATGCTTAGGTTTTATTCTGTGGCTTCAAAGTCTTGATTTTGGTTTTGGAGTCTACTAGAATAGGCTTTCAAGCTTGAATGTTCAGAAAACACTTTATTTTTCATATATTTTACATTGTTGCAGCACCTTTCTTCCCATTCTGTCAGTAACGCTCTAGAGTGCGTTTCCCGTACAACGACGTAACTCGCTGCTTAACAACCATAGTACAATGCATCGCTGAAGAAATCAACTAGCTAGTCACGACTGTTTCCCGAAACCATATTGTTACAAATTGGTCATTCAACCACGTTGTTTAATGATGTCACGCTCGTGGTGGAGTAATAACTTCTTTTAATGAAAACGTTTGAGATCGAATAAATCGAATACATCCTCAATCTAAGGATTTATTGAGTCCACATGTCATGCAAACAAGAAACTATGTTTCTAACCACAGGTCGAGAGCTGTCGTTCCAACCACACAACTTTGCGATGCTGTTTGTGAATGTTCGTTAGAACTATGTTTTTGGGAAACACCGCCGTGTTGAACTATGCTGATAACGACGGAACTTGCGACTATAGTTGGCTAACGATGCTTTTGGGAAACGCAGCCCTGTTTTGTTCCTGTCTCTATGAAACCCCTCCTTTCAAAAATCGCAATGTGCTCTGATTGGTTGGCTAGACCAGTGTGTTGTGATTGGTCAAATGCTTTGGGCGTGTTTTGGAAATGTCATGTATGTAACATGCTGCCATAACAGCGAGTTTCACCCGATTTCACCACACTACTAACACAACCTAACCAGGCCTCGCCCCTTTTTAGCATGTAAATTATTTAAATGAGGAATATTGTGTTGTGTACGTTCTCAGAAGAAACTTAAGACTTATGGGTACGTTTACACAACGACGATGTACTAAAAAGTTTTTACTTAGCATTTTTCGTGTACAGACGTCAACATTGTCAAAACTATCCCCATTCACACGGATACGCAAAACGGCTAAAAAACGTTGTATTATGCATGTTAGGCCAGTAGTTGGCGATGTGACTTTGTAAAGAAACACTAGTACGTGATAGACTGAACACATAATACTCAGTATTGTTTTCAAAAAACAGTATTTTTTTCAAAAACGTGCACTTTGAAACCCATTCAAAAGTTTGCATTTTCAGGCCCCCAAAATGCCGTTGTTGTGTAAATGAACGGCCAAAACGCAAAAAAAAGTTTTGTGTTTTTAGATGAAAATGGGGTTGTGTAAGTCAAGTCAAGTGTATTTATATAGCGCTTTTCACAATACAGATTGCATCAAAGCAGCTTCACAGCATTAAACCAAAATAACACAACAAGGTTGTTTCTAGTGTAAATTTATTGATTGATAAAATTAAATTAATATCCCCAAAATATCCCCAACTGAGCAAGCCAAAGGCAACAGTGGCAAGGAACCGAAAACTCCATCAAGTGACCTAATGGTGTCCTAAAACTCCATCAGGTGACCCAATGGAGAAAAAAAACCTTGGGAGAACCCAGGCTCAGTCGGGGGCCAGTTCTCCTCTGGCATTTATGAACTAGAGGCCGGATTGTAGTTTGAACAGTAAGATTTAAAATGTTATATGAATGCCTGGCTGAAGAGATGCGTCTTTAATCTAGTTTTAAACTGGGAGAGTGAGTCCGAGCAACGAACAGTATCAGGAAGACTATTCCAGAGTTTCGGAGCCAAATGTGAAAAGCTCTCCCTCCTTTGGTGGATCTGGATATCCTAGGTATGACCAAAAGCCTCGAATTTAGTGATCTTAAAGAGCGCGATGGATTATAGGGCGATAGAAGATCCGTTAAATAGACTGGAGCTAAACCGCTTAGGGCTTTATAAGTCAGTAGCAATACCTTGTAATTGATACGGAACTTTATAAGTAACCAATGCAGTGATGATAAAATCGGTGTTATATGATCATATTTTCTTGATCTAGTAAGAACTCTAGCGGCTGCATTTTGGACTAACTGTAGCTTGTTTATTGAGGATGCAGGACAACCAGCTAATAAAGCATTACAGTAATCTAGTCTCGAGGTCATGAATGCATGAACTAACTTTTCTGCATCGGAAACTGATAGCATATTACGTAGCTTAGCAATGTTTCTAAGGTGGAAAAAGGCTGTTCTTGTAACATATGAAATATGATTTTCAAAAGACAGGTTGCAATCGAGTATAACACCCAGGTCTTTTACTGTAGAGGATAAAGTAACAGGACATCCTACGATGTTAAAATTGTATTGTGAGAGGTTTTGTGGGCGGTTTTTTGAACCGATAAGTATTACCTCTGTCTTGTCTGGATTTAATAAAAGAAAATTACGCGTCATCCAATCTTTGATATCTTTAACACATTCTGTCAATTTGGATAATTTAGCGTTTTCATCCGGCCGTGATGAAATATATATTTGAGTGTCATCAGCATAACAATGGAAACTAATTCCATGTTTCCTTATAATATTTCCAAGTGGCAGCATATATATTGAGAATAACAGAGGGCCTAACACAGATCCCTGCGGCACTCCATAGTTTACTGGAGTTATGATCGATTTTTCTCCATTTAAAGAGACAAAATGGTAGCGGTCAGATAGAATGGCCCCTAAAATCGAGGCATTTCATGGAGTTCAGAAACTGCTTATAGAGAATAACTCCCTTTGGAGTGACTTTGTGCTTTGCAACTTTGCAGACACTTTTCAGGCTCAAACAGCAACATTACACACTAAAGAAAGTTGAAAATGTTTTTAAAAAACCATGTCATATGTTCTTGAATTTGACAAAAATAAAATTTTAATTACATTTGTCTTTGTTAATAACCTTTTTTTTAAGCAATGTGAAACATGCTAAAGTTTATTCTAACTTACCCCTGTAGTACCTAACCTGCCTAACTGATTCAAACACTCTCACCATCTCTGCAGAATCCTAAGAAGCGGCAAAGAAATGTGAATCCTAAATCCCGCCGAGAGGCCTGCTGCTTCATGCTTTCGTGATAACGTTTTCTCACGTCATGTCGCGGCTGATTTCTTGCGGATGAATGTCTGAAGTGCTCCGTTCACAGCTCTGGAGAGGAGACGAGAGGATAGGAGAGAGAGGAGACGACCAGATGCCCATGTCTTCCTCATTACAGCCATCTGCAGTGACTGAGGCCTGGCCTGCGTGTGAAGTCCCTCTCAGCACTGCAATGAGTGAGTGAGAACAGGCTGCAAGAGATAAGGTCATGAGTCCAGAGGAAGAAATGTGATAGCATGAACGTGCTTAACTCACACTCTCTCTCTGTTTTCACCTTCTTATCTTTGGTCTGCTTACTTTCTATTTCATTTCTTTTCGTGCATATTTCTGTGTATGTCTTTGCCTATCTCTGTGTGTGTGTGTGTGTGTGTGTGTACGCGTATATGTCTTTATGTGGAAGGTGATGAGTGAGAACCAGGCCCACGGGAGATCACGTCACCTAGATGGCCACTATTGCCTAGCAACAGGCCCCTTAGGCCCAGAGAAGGAACTGAGAAGGGAAAGTCGATCCGCTTTTTAAAAATGATAATAATGGATCTTTTCAAATAGGGAGACAAATGGATTAACCCGCATAATGCTAAAACCCATGTTAGCCTGCTTTAATTAGCATCCGTGAATGGTGACAAACTGAGTTTGGAGATTAGCCAAATTACATTTTAAATACCCAAATGAACCAAACGCATATGGGTCAGTGACATGACGCTCATTTTGTTTTGACTGGAAGTATTAATTTGTTCAAAAATACATTAAAATGCCATTGATGCATACAATCTCTTCAGTACACCTGCTATATGTTTTTGTGCTGTACCGAATGTTTCTGAAGTTTTTGAACCTCTTTTATGGTGAATGTGCACACACACACACACACAAACTTTTATGTTAGAGGCTATTAATCACGATTAAACGATTTGACAGCACTGATTTCTATGAATTAATATTACTGAACAAATAAATATAGATATACATTTATGATTTATAATTTAGTTAATTTTGAACTATTACATTTTTACAAGTTTTTCAAAACCATATGAAAACCTAAGATCTTGGAGAGCGTGTTTTTTAAAAAGATTTTCTTTTCCTTTTTTTCTCTTCATTGTAGACACTATTATTTGTTATTGACCCATATTCCAGTTTTTGTGTGTGCACCATTTGATTGTTAAAAAACAGAATTATCAGTATAATATAAAAAATAAAGTTAAAATAAGGAGCGTTATCTACTGCTCTGAATGTAATGTCCTCTGTGTATTTGGTATATGGCCATGTCCGTGTCTCTACCCTTCCTTACATAAGCCATTATTCAAATACTTCCCCAAATCTCACTTATCGTTAACGGTCCCTCAGCACTGTTAAAACCTGCTCACACCCACATGTGGAGCCCCAAACCGTTTAACTGTCAAGCTCTAAAATCAAGCTCTCTCTTTTTTCTTTTCTTTTTTGCCGTGTCCTTGCGAATGAAAAATAGAAAAACATCCATATTCATGAAGATCGCAAATGGTCTCTCAGAATATCAATGTATGCAACAGTATCTCTGCGTGATTTACAGATAGATTTGCTTCAAAATATAGTCTTTGTGTTTTCATTATGTATAAACCGCTATAGCCTATATCGTTGTGCTGTGCCGAATATGATGTTTCTGAAGCATTTGAACGGCGTATAATAGTTCAATTATGGTGTGCACTGTTTTTAAGCACCTTTTCACCATCTGCGCAACATATTTTCTTTACGCCAATTTCTAGCCAAACACACACACACACATTGCAAGCAAGCGAGACAGATCCTGAGCTCATTTCAGCCGTGTAACGAGACAAATGATTGTCTTCCCGCTAGACAGTGCGCAGGACGTCTGCGGACACGGCAGGTGCAGCTGTGCCTGAAATTGCTTTGTTTAAACTTGTCAGGTCAAAATGGAGATTTTAGAAAGGTTTCATCCTGAGGCAAGTGCAAGTTGGCTCCATGTGCTGCAGAGAGATTGTACATGGGTGTGTGTGTGTGTGTGTGTGTGTGTGTGTGTGTGTGAAATCAGAGCTGGTGTGTTTGACCTGAGCCTTGGATGAAAATAGCACTAAGACTGTGGCACAACAGTCTAATCAACTGAGCTTTTAATAATTTAGTGTGTTATCTTCATACGCCATGGGCTCTGATGTAGAACGCTGAGTTGTTTGTTTATGCATGTCCTTGCCTCCTTGGCTGTTAGAAAGAGGCCTGGAAGAAACACTCTTGCTGAGAACTTGCATTTCTGAGGTAAACAACTCTAATGATTTATAACTGGAGTCATGTAATTGATACCAGCAATAATTGTAATTAATTGCAGGCTTATTTCAGTACGACACCCGACTCTTTTGCTCAAACTCAGGCTATATTAAAACAACCAGTCAGCGACTTCATGCTAACTTGCTAAATGTGTCATATATGCAAACGCAGACAACAGTTTAGCATTTTAAAACATATAGAAGATTCAAACTATACTTCCTTTTCCAGAATATGTAGAAGTGTTGGTCTGTACTGAGGTAGTTGCACGTGGTTGTTGGAAAACAAACATTTGCACTTCTCAGGGTTAACACAGCTTCAGGCAAATCTTTCAACAATGATGATTTAGTTTGAATTCCCACAGGAATAAAACTCCAGCATTCTGACTGCAGTTTATGAACGTTCACAGTTGAGAGAGGAGACGTTTCCTATTATTCGCATTTACAGTTTAAATCACACATGAGCCAAACCATTTTGTCTAGAGATTTCCGTGACAAGTACATTTATCAATCATGACATTGCAGAAATAATACATTAAATAAGATCCTAATGTAGTTTTTGGAATTTTTTATTGTTAATGTTTCAGAAATCTCCAATTATCTTTATTTCTTTCACATTCTCATGCTTGCTTTTAGAGAATTGAGTTTTTTTTTTGTGATATTCTTTATTTTCAGTCATCAAAATAGAATTACAGAATAAACGTAGTAACGTTTACACATACTTCTTTCAAATATCTGAAATAGGAAGAGCAAATGAGGGAGCCTGTGCCTCATTCTCATAGCTGTGAATAAGAGCTAGTAAAGGTATGCTGCCTTGGGCTGTTTTTTCACTCTGTTATGAAGTTGCTATTGTGAGTTTTTTGGACTGAGATGCCTGATAGAGGACTAGCACAATATAATCTATCTCTCTCTCTCTCTCCTCGGGAATCTTTGTACATTTTCCAAAAGGTATAGTGTTGCAATAAATTGCTTCACTCAGACAACACAATCAAGTTAGACAGACCACATAATTAGTTTTTTATGCAGTTTAATTACTTGTCTTTATTGTGAAAGGTTATCTGTGTGACTAATAGAGAATGTGATCCATAAATGGATCTATTTCACTTGCTTCTTTGAGGACACTTTTTTCCTCTTAATATTATTGGCTATTATAATTAGCAGTCTCTGTGTTGTTTTGGCAAGGTTTGTTTCCCTCTTTTTGAGCCATTCCAGTCTCATTGCTCATTAAATAGGTATTACGAATGCATGTTTAACTGTGTAACAGAGGAAATAAGTTTGCTCAGACATATTGCTTAGTTTAACTCAAACAAATGGTTGGTTCTTTGTGTTTTGACACAAACCATTACCTGCAGGATTTTATTTGTGCACAAAATGCCTCTGTCTCAGCCTTAGAATAGGCTTACGAGTCAATACAGGAATGATAAGACTTGAATTTTGTTTCAAAGCTCTCATATTCCATGAGTAACGTGAGCGTTCTAAAACGAGCAATATTACAGGTGTAGGTTTGATTGATGTATTGTGTTTGGGGTGGACAGCAGTAATATGAACAGTCTGAGTTGTGCTTATGAGATCAGTACAGTAAATCAGTAAGCGGAGCAGAGAACTCCGGCGAGAGAGCGGAGCCGTCCAAGCCACAAAATTACAGTATCTTAGTTTGTGGCCGCGGGAATGTGCTCAACGGTTTTCTAATGAGGACTTTAGACATGTTGTCCCAGACCGCAGACGAGTGCTGCAGCGACCAGCAGAGGGCAATATGTGTGCTGAAGCTATGTGACCAAAACTGCCTTCTGATCCATAATGTATGCTTAACACTTATGAATATTAATGCGTCGCTTGAACATTTACCACATACCAAATGAGTTTATTTATATACAGTTTAAGAATGCTAATGGGTTCAGGAAAAATAACAGTGAGTTATGTCATGAAGTTAGGTTGAACTAATGAGGAATGGGACTGTGAGTCCAATGGGGTTATGAATTAATTTCTGCCCCAATGGTCAGGCAGAAATATGGATATAGCTCTCAACTCTGAATCTGTAATTATGTATTTTAATCCTTAGTTTTGTATCACTATAGGAAAAACATGGTAGTATGTGACATTCTGAATACTGCCGTGAGGTTTGAAGAGAAATTCTTGATTAAATAAATCTAGATTTGTTTAATTAACCTAGTTTATCATTGTCGATACAGATATTTGTTTCATATCCCAGTTGAGACTTGCTCCCTTTTAATTAATCCACTAGGAAAATATTATCTGGAAATTCTGTAGATCTTACCTTATTTATTTAAAGCTGTGTTTTGAAGAAGAAAGTAAGGCGGGTAGATCACTTTGGCCAACGTGATTTGGAGAAAAGCTTTTATTTGATAATGTGATTAACCCCCACTTTCAATTATTTTACTTCAATGAAACGTTTTTTTTCACGAAAGATCAAAAGGATAAACAATGCAGATTTATTTTTACAGCCATCTTTGATCATATTTACCAGGGGTGCAAATAATTATTTCCACAACTGTGTCTATCTGTCTATTTTAATAAACTGTTAACTTTTCCTGTTTTTTCCCTTATAATCAGGGGTTAATCATGTTAAAAATAACATATTTAAACCATGGTAGAGGCCAAATATGTGAAGTCACACTGACACAAGTAAATTCCAAATTCTAAAATTGATATGCATGTATTTGTATCTACATGTCACTGTATGTGTATTGTTGTGTGGGATATTGCAGTGGATGCGCAGAAGCTAAAGGATTATGAGCAATGTGTGTGAGTGTGTCTGCACTTATCTAAGAGCCGGCATATTTACTAATCATGTAAAAAATGTCAATAAGCCAATAAGCCATGCAGCAGATATCAGATGTCTTGTGGTTGTTGTGGTGGTGTGTGATTGTGCCAGTGCATGCATATGTGTTCATGTGTGTATGTCTGAGTTAAAACAGCTGCTTCTACAGACCTGCTTCCAGCTGCTTCCAAATTGGTCTGCCATTAAGTTATTATCTGTTTATGGCTCTATGACCAGGCCTGCCTCTGGCAGTACTATCCCCCGTACATTGGAATGGTTAGAGATGGGTTTTAGGGTCTGGTGTGATAATTGTCCATGTCATACTCATAAAGGCTGGATACCATAAAGACTTGGACTAGCCTTGTGTACATTTACTGTGGAGCTTCTGGGTTGCCTTGCTTGTGTTTTTGATGTTTTGATGTCTTGTCATATGATAAACATGTTGCATATGTTTTTTGCTGTTTAAACACATGCAACAAGATCTGGGCAGTGTTTCTCAAAAGCATCGTGAGCAAAGTTGATCATAGAGACCATAGGGTACCAATGGTTCTATGACCTACTTAGATTTAGGCTTAAAGCTTATGCTTTTGAAAAATGCAGCCCTGACCTTGAAAAGTTTTTTACTTGAAAAGTAAAAAAAAAAATATCATCAGTACCATGTAAATGCGGCCATGTTGTCTTCTTGATGCTGGCAATATCACTAGTTTCTTACTCTGGTTAAGTAAATGTATATATATATAGTCAAAGTTATGTTCATACTGTCAGTTTTTGGGATTGACAACCACATTTACTTACAGATGTGAGTCCAAATGTCCCATTCACATTACAGTAGGGTCTCGAATACTGTCTTTATGAATCAAGCACGTATTCTCTTACCAATAGTAGCCTAAACATAGCGACAATGACCAAAGAAATATAAAAAATGGCGATGTCCATAAAACTGAAAAGTTGCGACGCTAGCATGTAGAACTCAAAACTGACGGAGGCAACTCCGGTGAAGAACAGTGACTGGATCTAAAGCCTTAAGATGACACACAGCTCATATCTACGCTGCTGTAAGTTACCAAAACCACAAATGCAAACCCACAACACACGGTAGACATGCGGTTGTCTACGGCTCTCTCACAATGACGTGACAGACAACTAGTTGTCCGGTTCTGTTCACACAGCACGGGTTTTTCGAGAATGCTGAAGGTGTGTAAGTTCCTTTAGTCTATAGAATGCGGCTGTCACTCCCGCAACTAAACTGTGTGTGAATGTAACCGTATTAAGGACTCAAATACAGGACTGACAACTGTATTCTGTTGCTGTGTGAACGTGGCCTAATAAGATTTGTAATTGATTACTGATGGAACATTACTTTTAATTGGTACCAAGTAAACCTACATTGCAACCACTTTGACTTTGATTTTTTTTTTCTTGTCATATTTTGCCATTCCACATAATCAGAGCCAAAGGTGAAGCTGTCAAATTGTATACTGCAATAACTGGATGCAGTTTGACATGAATTGTGTGAAAGTGGCGGTCTGTGTGCTTGTTTCATGCTACAGCATCACAACCACAATGAAGTGCAAACATATAGTAGTGGTAATTCATCTCAGACTTTACAATGAAAGACAAGACAGGATATGAACTCAGTTCAAAACTATACAAATGTATGATTATTCCATTCACTGGCATATGCAGGCTGTGTTTTGGAGAAACTCCTTCCCTTTTTAGTACTGGCTTGCAATATGTTTCTGTATTTTATTTAAGTCAAGTCAAGTCAAGTCATCTTCATTTATATAGCGCTTTTAACAACGTAGATTGTTTCAAAGCAGCTTTACAGAGATAAGCGGATAATTTAAGGTAGCAGATATTGTTTTGGCTTTATAGCAGAGTTAAGTTATTTTCCATCTAAAGTTAGTTTTGATTGATTTGCTTCCGTCGCAACGATAATGTGTTATTAAATTAGGGGCCGCTAAGACGACACCATTCTCTCTACACAGACTTTAAACGCGAACCTGTGAGAAACGCTGATGGCGTTTACATGCGCATTTAGAATGGGTTCTATAGTTATGTGCGTTTGAAAATACGCAGGTTTGGAATTCCCTACAAGCCAAGCCTAAACAAAGTACTTGTCTTTCCTTATAAATTTTGATAAAGAATTTTATTTTATTTTGTTGCTTTGGGGTAGGAACACGAAACTAATTTTCCCGACAACGCCTTATCTGTAGAGTGGTAGAGGGATCCTCCATAGGGAGAGACTAGTTGGCACTTCAGCACTGCGTTGTCATCGGTCCAGGCGAAGGTCCTTCGTCAGATCTGGATACGGCCTGGATCCGGCAGGCTGCAGGAAAACCTCGGGATAAACACACACTAAAATTAGCGTAGATGCCATTCTTCTTATGATGTAACGAGAACATCAGGATTTATGGGAAGTGTTCCCGGTTCCGGCTGACCTAATCTATGCAGCCTAACATTAAATTATAGAAGTCTATAATGTATTATGTAAATGCTAGGTCAAAGAGATGTGTCTTTAATCTGGCTTTGAACTGACAGAGTGTGTCTGCTTCCCGGACAATGGTAGGAAGACTAAGTCAGCCAAGTGGAATTCATGTCACTGAACCACTTTATACAAGCTTTATCAGCTATTTATAACCTTTCTCTGCTGCAATCTAGCCTGTCAAGCTCAATACAGATCTAAAATGATTCCAAAATCAACTTTTCACCCCTCCACAAAGAGCTGAATTGAAGTATCTGTAGGTAAACAAATAGTTTGATGTTACTTGACCTTGATTTCATGCCTTTCCAATTCCTCCAGATACGAGTATTGTGATGTGCGTTTTAGTCGCGCAGCTTTGGCAGTGCGCGACAGAGAGCAATCTGCCCGCTGTCACTGTGGCGTAAGGTGAACATTCATAAGGAAAGTCATTTTCAGAAACAGCCATCCAAACCCCACAGCACTGTGACAGACAGGCCATTTTAGATACAGATAGACATGAATACATTTTCTGGACACCCTCTAGTGAACTGCCTTATCATGGCATGCAGCTGGCAGATTAATTCACTAATGCAATCCTAATTAAATGATTTATGAAATGTCTACCTCATGTATGACATGTCTTAGGTGTCCCAGGGTAAACTGTAATCAGCAGCAACCATGTAGAGAATAGATAAAACTCTTTGAGAATGAAGATTGCTGCTCAAACAATGTGTGGACATTGAGTGCATTAATATATTTCTGCAAGTGCCTTTCTGTATTCTGTATTTTGTGTTCTGTCTCATATATCTGTGCATGCCTAACTACTATGAAGCATGCTTCAAGGTCAAAGGTTCGCGGTCCTGCTTTCATTTCAATTAACTTTCATAGAGAACCGTGGAAACACATCATCTGTCAATTAGCAGAACTCTGTATCGCACCATGCCGGCAATTCGCTCAGTGAAAAATATTCATTTTGGCCTCTGAGCCGAGCTGTCATGGCAGTCCATGGGGAAGCTCTGCAGCTCTGAGACAGATTGGGGGTTAATCAGTCCTGTACCACCACCGAGAACCCCATCCTGTACTTCATCCTACTGGAAGGAACCACGGAGGCGGCATTTTCAGAGCTGCTGGCATTTCTTATCTGCCATCTGTTTACAGAGAGGTAATAGAAAATACAGATTTCAATCACAAGGGCCATGTGCAAGATTGGTTTACGCTCAACTGGTTGCCTACAGATAGCAATATAGATATGTGTTTTTTTGGCATATTCGAAACCGGTCCTATCAGATGGGGACTGTTGAGGATAAAATGAAGATTTTCAAGTGTGGAATACCTTCAACACCAGAGTATGAAAAGAATATGATCTGGTTGTGAGTGGAAACTACAGTATGCATGTTAAAATTGGTAGTTTAGCCTTTGGCAAGAAGCATTCCTTTGTCAAAGTAAAAAAGAAAAGTGCAAAAACTTTTTTTTCAATGTACTTTTTTCTAACTATGGGCACTTTGGGCTCTGTGGACCTTTATAAAATATAATAAACTCTTAAAACACAATTGTCACATTCTCACTAGTTTCTTTAATTCGTCTACTAACACTGTCCAACATTGTTTATACTTTTTAACTTGTTTCCCCATGTTAATGTAATTTCAAGTATTGTATGTTAAATAGAATTCTGTGAAAATAATTTTTTATATATTTTTGGAATAAAAGGCTATCAACTTTGTCTTTCCTTGGCTAATTTCATAGCTTGCATAGCATTTAATGTATCCTAAATATAATTAAATAATATTTTACATTTTATGCATAATTTGAAAAAATAAAAGCTTAAATGGAAATAACATCATAAAAAATATTCTGCTCACAAGTTCTTCTCTTGTGAATTTAGTGTAGTCCACTTGTGATCCGATCGACCAAAACTCATCTTAATACCAGGTGTAAACAGCGCCTAAAGCTTGGTACATAATCCTGGTGCACAAATGTTTGATTACACTTTATTAGAGCAAAATTGCTTATTGTGGAAATGACACTGCTGGACAATATACAACAAGAAAAATGTTTAAATCAGTTTTTCTTTAATAAAAATAATTGGCACCTGAAAGTTGAAGAAACACCCTTAAAGTTCCCCTGTAGTCAATAATTGTATCTCTTAAAACTCATCTTTGATCACCGAAATTACATATTTAAGCATTTTATTCTTTTTTTTTTTTTTCATGTCTTAAAATAGCTTGAATGTAACTCTACACCCTTGCTTCATTTAGGATACGCGGTTCTATGAATATGCAAAGTAGCCCCGCCTCCACTCACTCACACCAGCTCAGAGATCCACCCATTGATGATCACACATTGACGTGATAGGTTACAAGGTAATTTGTGACGTCAGAAACAACCGTGATTTCAAACCGTGATTTTGAGACTGTCTTTGGTTCACAGCAGTTTTAAGGAGAAAATACTCAGCAATGGTGCTGACTTATGAATTTACAAACATGGTTTGTCTTAAAGTATGTTAAAAACACCACATACACATATATAAACAACATTAAAAACTTGATTTTCCCCACAGGAGGACTTTAAACACAATTTTTGTGTATAGTTTCTTCTAAAAAAAATCTGATATTTTTTCCTTTCATCCAACAGAAGTAATAAACTAAAGATTGCTCGGTGGAGCCTGTAGAGTTTAATATTTGTTTTACTAGCACATTCCATGCACGCAATAACACGTTTGAATTGTAAGAGTAGCACACGTGACCGAATCCCTGTTCATGTGGGACAATTGGGACAGGGTGGAGTAATTTGCTTACAAATTTACCTTTTTTTTTTAAACAATGGTTCGGAAAACCAGCATCAGTCACTTACTTCCTGCCAAGTAGCCTGCCACAACAAATCACCAGCCCTCCAGTGGTGGAGCTGTCTTTGTGAAAAAGCTATTTTACTGCAGAGAGTAATTGCCTCTCAAATGAAAATGCACCTGTAATGCATGCTGCTAAATGTATTGCCTTTCTGTTGGCAGCGTTTTTACAGCAACTCTGTCAGAGCTGAAATTGCTCAGCATCATCAACTTTCATAGTGCTGTGGAAGTGCGATGGCTGAAAGCAGTAACTCAAGGGAAGTCTACCTGCCTGCTGTGCTAACAGTCATCCAGCCGCACATTTATCTCTACTGTGAGCTGCATGGCGGACAAAGAGGAGTTGGAATCTCTTGATTGTACTGTGGTGGTCTGAGCTTTTCATACACAGACTGTATATTACATTCAAGAGAGGCTCTGACGTGGTGGTTCTGTGCAAATTGTCTCGCTGAAAGTGGGAGGCATCAAATGGAGCGTAAAGGGAAATCAGTCACCTTGTTAGTTGGAAAGTATATCTTTTCTCACAGGTACATGCCAGAAGATTGTGTTGCAATGTCAAGATAGCTTGATACTTATTAAATAAAATAGATTTCATTGTTATATTATTTTTCTTTTTGTTTTGTACTGTACCTATTTATTTCAGACAAATTATTAGATGTTTTCATTCTTATTTAATTATGGAATAAAACAATTTAAAAGATAATTGCGATTTTTTTTCTCAGCATTGCCAGTTATAAAGTCAGAATTGTGAGATATAAAGAGTTTACACGCAATTGCGAGTTTATATCATGCAATTCTGGAAAAAAGGCAGAATTGCGAGATGTAAACTCGCAATTGTGAGAAAAAAAGTCTGAATTGTGAGATATAAATAAAGTTGCAATTACCGTTTTTATTTTTTATTCATTGGCACGAAACAAGCCTCCATTCCCATCTTTTTGTCTGGGATCTATTTTGAAAAAGCTTATTTTCTTACTGGACATCAAGGCTTTATCCATTTACCGGTAAATATAAATTCTATTTTCATCATAATGTTCTTATACTAACAAAAATATGTTAATTTAACTCTTTTATCTGTCTCATTTTTTTCAGCAATTGAGAATAAAGTGAGAATTCAGGCCATGCTCAACATTTGGCCCACAAACTAATCTAAAGCCTCGCAAAAACAATGATATCTCTACTGAGCCAACAGATAGATAGAGCACATTGTACTGTATTCTTTCAAAGCCCAAAAGTTTTTTTTCTGTGCTTATCTGCACCATGTTTTTATTTAAAAGTTAAATTGCCACCTTTTCAGAGATATCTACTCCAAACATTTCCTCTGTGAAACATTACTCCTCACACTCATTGTTTTCATGGGTCTCGTGAGAGGAGATCAATGAGGTTTGGGTTTGTATTTAATACTGCCTCTGTAGGAACGGTTGGATGGCCTTTGATAGGTAATAGATCAGACCATATTGAATGACCTAAGACACAGATTATCTCAGTCGGAGATCGATTCTTGTGTGTATGTGTGTGTACAGTAACAACAGCTCTGCAGACAGTAAAAAATTATATTATAATATTGTATTATTGTATTGTGTTTTTTCATATTATATTGCATTCTATTTATGTAAACTGTCAGTTGCTTGACAGACATTCAGATGTTTTAAGATCAACCATATCATGTTCAAACATGTTAATTTATGAGGGTATTAATGGTGCAAGTTACTTCAAAGCAGATAAATAACTGGTCTCCATATTACACACAACTTACTTTTAGATCCATCTGAATTTGCAAGTAGGAATGAATAAATATTGCAAATGAATGAAAGTGTTTGTTGCTTAGCAGGAACATGCGAAACAGCTCAAGTAGAAATGAGAAACACTGCACCAGAACCTTGTCTTGGCATGTCACTGGATATCAACACCATGATGAAGAAACCCTTTATTAAGATATTGTTTGATCAAGTTGTTCCCCCTTCTACCCAATGGAGATTGTTTTCATTACCACTTTTACTGTGTGTGTGGTCTCAAAGATTTTTTTAATTAACATCTTGAAATTTGGAATACATTACTTGCACAAGGACTAATATTCAATGTTTACTGATAATAAAAGGTAGCATCAATGAAAAAACTGTTTTATGGAAATGGAGAAACCTTTTTTACATTTGAAACATGTTTTTTTTCCATGCCATAACAATCCTTCAACACCTCGCAGAGTCTTTGAAAGGATACTAATCACAAAGACTCGACATCAGGGCTATAAAACAACACAGATATGTCACTTCCTCCATGTTGATATGGTGAGACTTGAGAGGTATATAATTCATGCCAGATATAGAGCTCAAATGCACATATATCATTTTATGCCAACCCTTTATCTGTCAACATAGGCTTTTTCCTTAGTTTTTATACACTGCACAAAACACTTTTGTTTTTGCCCCCATTTTTCATGAGCTGAACTCAAAGATCTAAGACTTTTTCTATGTACACAAAAGGCCTATTTCCCTCAAATATTGTTCACAAATCTGTCTAAATCTGTGTTAGGGAGCACCTCTCCTTTACCGAGATAATCCATCCACCTCACAGGTGTGGCATATCAAGATGCTGATTAGACAGCATGATTATTGCACAGGTGTGCCTTAGGCTGGCCACAATAAAAGGCCACTCTAAAATGTGCAGTTTTACTGTATTGGGAGGGGGGGTCCACCATTCGCCTCACGCAGTGCAACACATCTCCTTCGCATAGAGTTGATCAGGTTGTTGATTGTGGCCTGTGGAATGCTGGTCCACTCCTCTTCAATGGCTGTGCGAAGTTGCTGGATATTGGCAGGACCTGGAACACGCTGTCGTATACGCCGATCAAGAGCATCCCAAACATGCTCAATGGGTGACATGTCCGGTGAGTATGCTGGCCATGCAAGAACTGGGATGTTTTCAGCTTCCAGGAATTGTGTACAGATCCTTGCAACATGGGGCCGTGCATTATCATGCTGCAACATGAGGTGATGGTCGTGGATGAATGGCACAACAATGGGCCTCAGGATCTCGTCATGGTATCTCTGTGCATTCAAGATGCCATCAATAAAATGCTGTGTTTGTTGTCCATTACATACGCCTGCCCATACCATAACCCCACCGCCACCATGGGCCACTCGATCCACAACACTGACATCAGCAAACCGCTCACCCACACGCTGTCTGCCATCTGCCCTGTACAGTGAAAACCATGATTCATCCGTGAAGAGAACACCTCTCCAAAGTGCCAGACGCCATCGAATGTGAGCATTTGCCCACTTAAGTCGGTTACAACCACGAACTGCAGTCAGGTCGAGACCCTGATGAGGATGACGAGCATGCAGATGAGCTTCCCTGAGACGGTTTCTGACAGTTTGTGCAGAAATTCTTTGGTTATGCAAACTGATTGTTGCAGCAGCTGTCCGGGTGGCTGGTTTCAGACGATCTTGGAGGTGAAGATGCTGGATGTGGAGGTCCTGGGCTGGTGTGGTTACACGTGGTCTGCGGTTGTGAGGCCAGTTGGATGTACTGCCAAATTCTCTGAAACGCCTTTGGAAATGGCTTATGGTAGAGAAATGAACATTCAATTCACGGGCAACAGCTCTGGTGGACATTCCTGCAGTCAGCATGCCAATTGCACGCTCCCTCAAAACTTGCGACATCTGTGGCATTATGCTGTGTGATAAAACTACACAAATCATTCTGTCTAATCAGCATCTTGATATGCCACACCTGTGAGGTGAATGGATTATCTCGGCAAAGGAGAAGTGCTCACTAACACAGATTTAGACAGATTTGTGAACAATATTTGAGAGAAATAGACCTTTTGTTTACATAGAAAAAGTCTTAGATCTTTGAGTTCAGCTCATGAAAAATGGGGGCAAAAACAAAAGTGTTGCTTATTACAAAAGTTATAATTTTGTTCTGTGTATATAACAAGAGTTTTCCTTGATCTGATTGAACAACTATCCAATCTTTATGCCTCTGTTTTTTATACCACTATTTATTTTGGTGCAGGTTCAGTCATTGGAATGACGACTACAGTCACACAAGGCAAATTGTCATATTAAATCTGCTCAGCTGGTGGTGGAGCTCTGGATGACGCCCCAGAACCGCATGCCACAGGGATTTCAACCCTTCCAAGAATGCACACATGCTGTCTTGGGGTGCAGTTGCAGTGACAAACCCTCCAATGGAGCAGTCCTTTCTGTGTGCCAAATAACAGGGGATTTATACCTCTGTAACTCATCACCAGCCCAGAGCTCAGACACACAGACTTAGGGATTCAGAATTCACTGGGCAGGGATGAGACAGCGGTCTGCATTCATTTACAAGATTTGCACATGCACAGTTGTAAAGACTCTCAGATGAGCAGGAACAATGGCTGACAGTAAGCCCTGAAGCTACTCTGAGAGGAACTGTAATTAGATCATGAGTATTCCATGCCTTTTTGGTATATTTGGAATGGCGGTATCAAAAAGGCATGTTGTTTTGTGAGACCCATGTCATCGTAGTCTAATAAGGGATTGATTATTATTCCATTCATTTAAATGAATAAACACAATTTAAAATAATAATATATACTTTTTTTTTTTTTTACTTTTTTTACAAATCTATATTTATTTTATATATATATTTGAATCAATTGTGATCAAGTTTAATGAGCAACTACAGTGGATCAAAAAATATTTGGACACTTTACATGCTCTATGTACAGTATGAATGTAATTGCATTATATAACATTATTAGTTACACCTTCATTTTAGACTATAAGTAACTTTGCAAGTTGCAACTACATGTCAACTAACTCTCATTATAGTAGAAATTGACTGTTAGGTTAGGGTTTGTAAGAATAAGTTGACATGTAGTTGCAGAGTTACTTATAGACTGTAGAATATCTGTTGGGAGCATCAAAATAAAGTGTTAGCAGATATTAATCAGACAATCTACTAATATACTAATGACTGGTAGTTGACATGTAGTTTCAAATAGGTATGTCCCATCAAGTTTTTTCTTTGATCCAATCTGAGTCATTTGAAATTGAGTATCTGCCGGTATACCGAGTTCTGATCCGATACTAGTATTTTCCTAGAGCTAGGTGCACACTTCAAGTACATTAAAGTTATTCAAATCAATCCAGTGTATACAGGGTTGAGATTGTGAATATGATCCAGATGCTGAATGTACTGGGGAAATGAGCTCTGACAATGACAGTGATGATGGTAAAAAGCATCTGCTAGAAACTGAACCCCTCCAAGTTCCAAAAGGTAATGGCCTTATTTTATTCTTTTGTAATTGTTTTTAAATTATCTGGAGAGTTTTCTACTATTGCGGCAGGTACAGATCCATTCGTGTTAGATATAGATCCTGGTCGCCAAAGACCCAAATTTGTAATAATGATTGGCAGAACATTCATGCATTTTTAAGGGTTAATGGCGGTTGGCAAGCCCAACTGAAGGTGCATTCTGCATACTTCACAACAACTGCCTGACAGCTGGCGTAAAATAAAGGATCGGGCTTAGGATAGCCAGATCAGTTAAAATCTTCTTAATTGGCCCGTCTGATACCAATATTTGAGATTGGCTCGGGACATCCCAAGTTATCTAAAGTGGACTATAAACCCAATTATTAAACCAAGTGACATTCATTTTATGTAAATGTCATTATTATGTAAATATCATTAAATGTAACACACTTTCACAAATGCAAAACATTTCACAAAAGTAGGATTATAAAGAGTAAAAAGGCAACACTTTATTTTACAGCGTGTGTTACACTTACACGTTACGTTTACTGTAGTAATAACAACAGTAAATTATGCATAATTACATGCAACTAACCCTAAACCAAACTTTAATCCAGATAAACTTTAATGTTGATAATTATTATTATTCAGTACTTAAATGTATAATTACACAATAACAAGGAATCCTTTAAATAAAATGTGACCGAATAAAACAAAAAGATACACTCAAGATAGTTTGCAGGCTTTGTGGAATTTAGCTATGATGAACTACATATGTAGTGAACTAAACTTCGCAGAAAAATTACTTCTGAGAAAAGGTCTAGCATTTTTAAGCATGTCTTAGTTGTTCAAAAGTGTATAAATACTTGTTGGGGCCATTATTACTATTAACAGTAGCTTAAAATAAAGGTCTCAAATGTAGGACTGCATTTTTAAACCAGTCTCTTTCCAAGCAGAAAGTGTTGTGCATTCTCAACACAAGACACTCTGGGCAAAATGTGTTAGTGTTTAATTACATCATCCTTATCAACGTGATTTATGCCCTTTTAATTATCTCCTGGCAAGGGTTTGGCCTCCCCCAGCATGAGAGAGAAAGCAGTATTTATTTTTGGCGTATTTTGTGCTTTCATGTAGCTTTTCATTCTCTTTAACACGCTAGAAGCAGGGAGATGACTGTTTGTACGTTTTTCGCATATGGCAGGGTGAAATACTTCCCTTTTAACTAGACAGTTTTGAAAAGCACAGAGAAAAACAGCCATATTTCATTGGTTTTAAGCCTCAGCATAATTCTCATGGCTATGGCTCCATACGGTCAGAGAGAATTATGCCTAATAAACCTCAATCTCACTCTTGCAGATTCTTTATTCTTAGAGTACAGCAGCAATTTGAAGTGAAGTGTAGCCTATGGAAAAGCAATACAATACGGTCTTGCAACCGACTTCTGCCAGAAAATCAAAGAACATGAGAGTGTATACTTGCTAGGCTACATACACACCAAGCGATTGATAATGTCTTTGTCACCCAAGTTCCAGCTTTGAGCTTTAGTGAAAATTCCTGCAGTCTGCAACTTGGAGCGAATGCATATTTTATCAAGGCATCGCAGCATGTGTGTTGTGTTTACGACTCCTCGTAGGCTAGACGGTCCTCTGAGCTTTTATTTCTCTGCTGTGCATTATTTAGAAATCTGACAGAGTTTGTTTTCAAGTTTGTCCAAGGATGGCTCTCCATTCCCTTTACGGTGTCTCTGTTAATACGAAGCTGCTTGCCAAAGTGTGGCTCGCTGGAGCTGTGCGTGCGTTCACCACGTTCTGCTTTTTGAAATATAGCTTTAATAAAAAACTGTGTGATGGGAGGATTCTGAGGTCGACCTCTGTGTGTGGCCACCTCTGATCTCTACTGAGGCTCATTGGGTTCAGATTCATAATCTGCTGAGGTGTGGGTGATGGTTATGGAGCAAGCACATGCCAGACTCAACTCCTGCTTTCTTGGCCTGTGCATTGGAGCTCAATATTGAAGCCATAAAATCAGCCTATAGGAACAACACTGGAAGTGAGCTTCAGAGCTTTGTATTAATGGTGTGTCGATATGCGTGTGTGTGTTGTTTGTGAGGCAAGCACTGTATTTCACATGATTTTGCAATGTTCCCACAGTCTATAAATGCTTAGAGACACTATCAGTGTTGTACATATTATATTGCAGATAATAAAGACAGATTGTAATGCTGGCTGCTGACTGGTTTATACATTGTCATTATCCTAAAAACAATATAATGTTAAATGTATTAATGGAAGTTTGTCTTTTAATTATTAGGAATGCACAATAGATCGGTACCATATTGGAAATTGTAAAATATTGCAGTTACAGTTTAAATATTAAAATAAAAAAAAGCAAGTAAATTTATATAAAGGCATTTAAGGCAGCTAGTATACTACAAATACAGTCAATATAGTTACAGCTTCTTTTTACCATTGCTTAAAAGGACAGTTCATCCAAAACATTTGTCAGTATTTACTCACCCACAAGTTGTTCCAAACCTGTATGAGTTTCTTTCTTCTGTTGAACACAAAAGAAGATATTTTGAAGAATGTTGGAAACCAGACAGTTGATGGTAGCCATTGACTTCTAAAGTATGAAAAAAAAAAAATACTATGGAAGTCAATGGCTATAGTCAACTGACTGGTTACCAACATTCTTTAATATATCTTATTTTGTATTTAAGAAAAAACAGAAACTCATACAGGTTTGGAACAACATGAGGGTGAGTTAATGATATGAGTAAATGAGAACCATCCCTTTAAAATATTTAAAATGTTAAATTCTGGTAGAATGTCTCTTTTTAATTTAAAGGTGTTTGATATGGCTGTTTATAGATGATGAAAAACATTTCAGCTTCATTGAAATACAGTATTTAAAAAAAAAAAAAAAACAAGATTTGTTTTCTAATTGTTTCAGTAATCCAGTGAAAAAGTAAAGCGCTTAAAGCATTTTCTATGGGATTCATGCTGAGGACACACAGCTGGAAATGGAGGGATTGTTAAAAAACAGTTTGGGTTATATTAGCCTGTGCCCTTCCCCATGCAATGAGAAGCATGCAAAGCGCTCTGGCAGAAAAATTTATCATGTCTAGAGTCGGAGCGTTTGAAGCATATGTTACCAATTTAAAGGAAACATTCTAAAATCATCCATGGCCCAAAATACAAATTAGCTTTGCACCATAATGTTAAAAAACAGACAAACACACAGCAACCATTAAGGTAATTGTTGTGTGAAATTACATTGCTTGGTGAATTATACTGTATGTGGTAATGTGAAAGCAGCAGCTATTGCTATGCTGTATATAGTAGTAGATCCTCAGTATTGAGATAAAGTATTTGACATACATGTAGGGATGTTGTTTTTGGTAACTCTTTGTAACATGCAATGTCTCACTCAGTCACTCATATTGTTATGTAGCTGGGATACTGCCAACATTAGTAGTCCAATGTAAGGCTTTCCTCAAAACAAACAAACAAACTAAAACTAGACCAATTTGCACAGAATTTGAATTACTTATGTTGACAGTAAGTCATACTGAAACATTTTATGTTCAGTATAACATGTTTTCAAGGTGATTGCACTTTTTGATTTTCTTCAGAGAAATGAAGTTCATGTTTATTCAATTTTCCCCGGGCATAATCTGACACATTCTCTCAGTTCTTTGCCATTCGTTTTGAGATGACATTTTTATGTTGCCTTCTCTGATGTGCACAACAGAATATCAAAGATTCAAACGTTTTAAAGATGTGACAGTGTGAAAGCTGCAAGAGCTTTTACCGTGTAGCTCAAAAAAGAACTAGGGGAAAGAAGTCTATATTCGCTAAAATAATAGATAGGGAGCCAATTTATTTTTATGGCCAATAAAAGGAAATAAATTTCAGTGCTACAGCACCATGGTGAGCTAAACATCCTTTTCTGCCTGTTTTGTTTTCATTAAGGGTCAAGTGTCAAACCCATGCAATATATTTATCCCATAATGTGGTTCCTGTTCAAAAGCCTCAATTTAGTCCTGGAGATAGGACAAAAACTCAGTCTACTATAAATACTGAAAATGTATTATGATTGCCTTTGCCCTTGCTAATCCACCCGGCTGCTATAAAGAGCTAAATTGTGCAAAAAAAGAAAGAAAAAAAAAGAAAAGATTATTAGATTTCATTAATAAGCTACAGTAGGTCACCAAACTTCTACAAATGTCAAAAATATACAGTACTGTCATTTTCAGGTCAGTGTTATATAGAGGACACTGTAATAAAAAATGCCTTATCCAGACATTCGTTTCCAGTCAGTGTGAAAAAGTAGACGACCTTGGCGCAAGGGCAGGCACAGAACTGTGAGCAGTGAACACTTTTGTCTCCTGTTTCTCTGGAGATTCAGGCAGTCCATCACTGTCATAAGCTCATTATTGATTAGAGCGGCTTCTGTGTGATGTTCACAAACTAGCCTGTCCATCCCTCGGTGCTTCTGTGCCGCACTGTCTTTATCAAGCAGAGAAAGTTTATCAAGTGGGTCACTGATAAATTTAATCGTTGAAATGTAATTAAAAGGGGGAGGTTTTTTCCTTCAGTTTCATCAATGGCCCTGTCCTAACATATATCATATGTATGTGAATATTTTGTATATATTCATTTTTATGTCATTTATTTTTATTTTTTATTATTTCGTTTTTACCTTTTCCTTGATTTGTTTTCTTTTTCTTATTTTCTTATAAAAGGATTTTCTAAATCTGGGATTTTTTTTTCTATTTATTAATTGTATTTTTGTAATAAAAAAAGAGTAAAGGAAGCAAAATGTGTTTTTTTTTTTTTTTTTTTATGGAGTAACAGACTTCTACATGGTTAAAGAGGTTCTTCTCCGCTGGAAAAATGGGCTTTCAATAAAACATGGCTGCGTATATATATATATATATATATATATATATATATATATATATATATATATATATATATATATATATATATATATATATTAAATTGGTGCTACCTTACTACAGGAAAAAAAAGACAAATGGCTGTAGTCTTCCTTTTTGCCAAATAGGTAGGAAAATTTCAACACCCATAATGCACTGGGCATGTTGCCGTCCAAGGCCACTCCCACTAGTCTGCTATGAATACGCTTAACAGAGTAAAATACTGCCTTACTTTAGTAGGAAACACTTCTTAGGAAACTTTTAGTCATAATGGTGTCGACTTGTGTTGTTCCCGGGTGCAAGAATTCAAAGAGTAAATGTTTAGCGATAATTTTGGTTACCAGTGAATGATCCAGCACGTCTTAGGCAGCGGCTGAAGGCTGCAAATAATCGTAAATACGGAGAGAACTCAGCAACGAAAAATCTGAAAAACGTCCATGTTTGTAGTCAACACATCTAGATGACCATCTTTTAAACCAAAGGGAAAAAACTAAAAGAAACTGCCATTCTGTCAATTCCTGTTCCTGAAGCAAAACGCCATCACATACATGTAAGAAAGTTGTTGCCATAGTGTTCCATTTTTACCATAAAGCTGTTTAAAGAGTGGACATAATACGATACGATTTTACAATGACTGTTCTGTTAATAACCCTCTGTCGATCCGACTGTCCGTGGGTGGGGATACAAAAATGCAGAAGTAAGAGGTAGTTTTCACAAAAGCTCTGTCAAAAGTCGGCCGGATGACGGATTTGCATTATCCGGTGGACTTTTAATGACAAATACACGTGGATTTTTCGGTCTAGGTAACACGAAGAACGAGAAAAAAATTGTTCATGGTTATTGTTCATTTACATTTACTACCATTACGCTTTAAGTGTCATTTTCCTGTTGAAATGAAGAGGTTGTGTTGGTGTGGGCACACAGGGAGTTTGCCCTGGTGGGAGTCAGGATTGCTTTTCCATCCTAACCCTTTAAACACAGCCTCAAGCTTTGTACAAACAGCAGCAGGAAATTGCTGCAAATTGTGCACACCAGTGTGGGCATGATCCACCATTTCCCACTGCCACAGAAGGCAACATTTTCCCCCTTCCATCCTCTACAAAATCTGCTCATATTTGAGGAGAACTCCCCCTGCTATCCTGCAACCTTTAGCATACCCTCCCAGCGATCACCACAAAAGTCTGTTTAATTAGCCTACATCTCTAGAGGCCCAGAGCCCCCTGCAACCCCAGCAAGCCTTGCTGGTGCTCCTCTGAACAAACCTTGAGGCATGTTTGCTTTTCTCTGATTGACTTGTTGTGCCGTAATTATCACTAAGTGCTTTAGCTGCAATTAAAACCCCCTGCACCAGTTTTCTCATTAGCTTGCACATTTTACGAGAACATTCACTGTGCAGTTTAGATAACATAAAACTATAAAAAAAATTAGCGGACTGCATCTGAGCTCACTATCCTTAAAAGTTTCCATTTTACTCAGACACTTGCAAACTGCTTAAGGAGAATTGGTCTAATGTTTTACAAAATATAATGATATTATATATTATGTATAATGTTGTGTTTTCATGTTTTATGGGGACATAAGACATAATGATCCATATAAACATAGTGATTTTTATACTGTACAAGCTGTATATTAAACCCTTGCACTAACCCTACCCATAAACCTACCCATCACAGAAAACATTTTTAAATCACTTAGTATAATTTATAAGATGTTTTCCTCATGGGGACCAAAAAATTGACATTTTGTCCCTATATTGTAGGGTTTTCCAAGATACACACACACATGTATATGTGATTTATGGGGACTCTTCATGGACATACTGATTTTTATACTGTACAAACTGTATATTCAATCCCCTTACACTAAACTAACCCCTAAACCTACCCATCACAAAAAAACAAAACAAAAAAAAATTAAATTTGTAATGTAAACATACACTGTTTAGTATGTTTTTAAACCATTTGGTCTACATATTATATGCATACATATCATATATAATATTAACAATTTCAGTTCACATGAAGATCACTGTGGCTGTGTCCGTCCTCAAGATGAAATGTGAATAATTGTTCTTGGATGGTTGGATGGTGATGATTCATTTTCAGGAATGCTGAGGTAAAGTTACAGTGCAGCACGTTCAGGTCGAATTAGCGAGAGTGTCATGGCTCCTCCATGAGCTTGTAAGGCAGTTACGAAAGGCAAAGAACCCAGAGAGATCAAAGAGCGACGCATGCTCACGCCCCCCGGTCCTCTCTGAATGGAGATGAGACGATTTTGAAAAATGCATTGCCTTTGAAGGGTGTTGTTACCTGGGTTACCATTTTCTTTCGTTGTATAGCATTTTGGAATTTAGTTTGGCATGGAAGTGAGTGGATTTGGCAATGGAAGAATGAAGAACTTAAAAAAAGAAGGAAGTGAAATGAAAAGCATGAAGATCTAATGCTGGCCTAGTGCAGAGCTGTGAGGAGGACAGCCTTCAAACGCTCAGTATGTTGAAGTACTATTGGTTAATCATATAACTTAACATAAGCTGTACAGTTTCTGTCAGTTCTGGACGGTCAGAAAACACCTCAGAATGATCAATGGGCCTCAGTCATGAAACACTTCTGTGTAAACCGTTCCTAAGTTTATTCTTAGGTGAAATTGTCACATTCAATGCGGCTATTTACTCAAGAATAAACTTACGAGTAGTTTACAGTTACACAGAAATTAATTATCCTTATTTCATGAATAAGGCCGATTGGTTTCTTTGGAAAGGAGAAGAAAAATAAATATAAATATATAAATACAAAGTTGTACAATTCTTGAAGATGGTGAATCTTAAAAATGGATTTCAACTATGTGATTATATATAGGTGAAAAACAAAAACAAAACAGGAATAACATTTGCCAGGGACTAAAACACTTTCTGTTCCCTTTTGATACATACATATATTTAGCCATCAAGCAACATGCTGTTTTGCTTCTTTTTTTTATTTTTGTACAGCAGTTCACCACTTCAGTAAGCAATTCTTTCTCAATGACTCACTATCCCAGATGGTGTTTAATATTAATGTTGCTTTACTTTGCACAATGCTCCATTGATTTTGTTGTTTAGCTTTGTGTGTTTTCAAGGCACTGAAACAGGTATCTCCCATTAGTAATCTAGAATTGGCATAAGTTAAAACAGCAGCCTGGGGCGATGTTCATCGACAGAGAGCGGCTCACAGGTAGGACGCATTATTTGACTTTCCTCTAGTTTGAATGCCTTCGGCTCAAATTAACACCACACACACTCCGCCTGACAATTCCTGACCTTAAGGAGATCCATTTATTAGCTTAGCTTTCTCATTTAATGAAACTGATACTGATTTGAACAAAAGCCAACATGCATATCCTTGAAAATAATTCGAATCTGGCAAATTTATTCTGTGTGATATTACGGTTATCTTTTTCTTCTAGTAACTACATGCAGCCCCTGATATTTGTTGTTGCCGCTGATCGTTCTTCCGTAAGAAAATGTTGTCACTGCAGACAAATATTATCGTCTTTCAGCTTATGTTAGGCACGGTGAGAAAAAAGACAACATGAAAACATAACCTCATCTTTTCAAGTGAAGCAAAGCAGAATGACTCACAAGGACAGCTTAAATTACACCTCAGGTTTGGAGAGCAATTCAATAGGAAGTGAATCAATCTGAGGATGAATTGTCTCACCACATCCTGAGCAGCAGACACCTGATCTAGCCAGTGGGAGGCTGCAGTAATGTGCCGGTAATACTGTCAACGCAAGACAGCTGCACATCTTCATATACACTCACACCGTCGCTGTGAGAACAGCCGAATCCATTGAGCTCAGATCGGTTCATTTCACAAACGTGCCTTTTTTATTACCTGACTGATTTCACAATACACTGAGGATTTAATCTGTTGTAACCATTGTGTCTGCGAACAAGAAAAGCAGAATAATCTCATCATTACTAAAAGGTAATGTGTTCCCTTGAAAATTCACATCAGCATTAATCCTTAACTTAAAGTGACTTTTTGAAGAGCCTTAGCAAGGGGCTGTTATTGAACTTGATTGGGCAAATGTCCAAACGCCACATGAACATCTACTAAACGTGGTTTCAACAATGGATAGAGTCAACTCAAAGATGGCAATTATGAAGTAAAGTCATAAAACAGACCATGATTTTGCATGTGCGCAATTTAGTAAGTTAAAAATGAATAGAGACTCTTAAGCTTTTATACATGATTTTATGTTCATAATTTTCTGGAGAACAAATTGGCAGATCTCCAGATCATTGTATGTTTCTTCTGTTGTACAGTGTCAAAGTCATTTTTATTTTAGATCTCTTTATTTCTGAAACTCAATTGAGCCATTTTTGCAGATTTGTTTCAGTAAATGGACTGGAGATGGATAAAGCTGTGCATTGTGTACCTCAGAGTATGTCAAGGTACAGTAGTACTTTAAAAAAAATAATTTCAAAAGTGCAAGGAAAATCCATGATACGGAGTCTTAAAATCATGAGGAACGACTGTGGCGATCACTTTCTGTCAAGAGAACAGCCTGTACCAGACTGCAAAAGAACATTGTGTAGAAAGACACAGTATATGTCTAGATGAAGTATAACGGTTCGTCTGTCAAACATGGCAGGCATATGGCTTTAGCACATTCAGCTGAGACTTTACCCTGCTCACTTGTCTGTTCTGAACTCAACTTGATATTTAGTGAGGCATTCTGTGTACACAGATGTTTTGAAATACCTAAAATTGCATAAAACAGCACCATACAGCATCATTGCCAGAGAAATGTTTTGTGGGGCCAAGACATGTTTTGTCCATGTTAGACATGTGTAATTTTGCTATTATTGGATAATTTATTTTGCTGTTTAATTGTTTAAATATGCTGATTTCTCTCTTTTTTAATTATAATCATGTTTAAACTCATTTGTAGCGTTTAAAATGGTTGACTTTAGCTTTGAGTTCATTGTAATATTAACCATTTATCACTTAATGTTTAGCATGCAAATAGGATATTTAATAATATTCTTGAGCACCAAATTTGCATATTAGAATGATTTCTGAAGGATCATGTGGCACTGAAGACTGGAGTTATGGCCACAGGAATACATTTTAAAATATATTAAAATAGAAAACAGTTATTTTAAATATGTATTTCACAATATTACAGTTTTTTGATCAAATGCATGAGAAATCTTCAAAAAATTAAAGAAATCTTACTGACCTCAAACTTTTCAACGGTAGTGTAGCTATGTATATACTCTCAGCTTACATGAAATATATTTCAAAAAGGAATTTAGAGCTATTTAACAGCTGGTTTACATCAGCATCTGTTAGGAGCACTGCTAACTGTCCCCAGAATGAAATGTAAAGAACCTGAATTGAGTTAAATCCAAACTGCAACTCTATCAAGACTACAGTTGCTCATGAAACACATCAAACTCTCAGAGCTGAAATGATCAAACATCTGCAAACACTTTTCCTGCTATAATGTTTAACTGAAAAGTCTTGTGAAGCTGTTCAGGCACAGAGGTTTATGGTGAGTAACTCATAATCTTTAGCTCATTCATGTTTATAAGTTTCATGTAATAATAGCCTCGTTTCACAGACAGGGCTTAGATTAAGTCAGGATTAGACCTTAGTTCAATTAGGACATTTAATAGCTTTTATAAACGTGCCTTATAGGAAAAAAACATTACTGGTGTGCATCTTGAGACAGTGTAAGATATGTCAGTGCTAGCTGCTTTCAGTTAAAGCAACTAAAACAGCATGTTAGCCTGAGACTTATCTCAAGCCTTGTCTGTGAAACCGGTGGAAAGTATGCAATAGAGAGACAACTGTATGTGCAGATTCTGTACAGGCTGTAGAGATTCAGCTATATACTTCCTTTCTCTCTCACACTTTAATATCTGCAGGTTGAACACCAGAGAGGCTTTCCTATACGTTACATTTACAAGGAAATAACAGCTTGCCCAAAAATCACTCTCTTCACCATTATGACTTCACTGCGATATCCTTCCAATTACATGACAACTGTCAAGACAGTGACAGGCTTCAGGATCAGTAGTAGAACTGAGATATGTGGTTTAAACTAATACATTTCATGTCATGCTGGATTATATGAATGTAGGAGACACAAACACCCCTTTGAGACATTTGCTGCATTAACTGAGGTTAGATTGTGTTGTAGAGGAAGGAATGAACGATGGTTTTCTCTCCAGGGACACCACGAGCATCCCCAGATAGCAGGCTAGTTTAATATAAAGCTTTATGAAATGTAATTTGTCACCATGCTACCCTGAACACCCTTCGCTGAGGCTGCTGGGCCTGAGCTGGACAGCAGATAGGTCTTAAAACTGATGGACCTTGTCACACCGGCGGAAGGGGTCTTAAATGAAAGTGTGAAGCTCTCCGCTTCTCTTGCACACATCATTTATTTGGTTACCCTGGAGCGGAGAATGTAATAGGATCCAAAAGAGTGTAATAATAAATGTGGGTCTACCCAAAGAGCAGGCTAATACATGCTGCTTTTTTAGCAATAAGCACATTTTCATCTCTGATTATACTTCTAACTCAAACAAAATGTCGTAGTAAAAAAATTATCTCTGAGAGGGAGAGAGAATGAGAATGAGAGAGTCTTTTTGGGGAACATCTTGTAATGCATTGTTGTGCATTTTAAGTCAAATTTGGATATGCTGTTCTTCTGATCATTACACATTGACTCTGGCAGCTGAGACATATGCAACGTGTCAGTAAAATACCAGGAGTTTCAGTCTCCCACCATGGTAATTGTGAGCTCCCAAGAGGAATTTGCATTTGGGAACTGATCGGAGATCTTACTGTAAGCTCTGCATACATTCCTCAAGCCATGTGAAACATGTTCCATCCATGCAGATACAAGATAATAAAATAAGTAGGTCACTTCCAGAAGAACTTCATCCATTCCAATTAAATTTTATCTCATTGCCTGAACCATTTTTGCTCATGCTAAACACATGGAGTGTAATAAGTGGACAGTTTCCAACAATGAGTACTGAGGTTAAACACATTTGCTGAATGTTTTTAAATGTCAATGGATTCATAAATGGACAGACAGATCTCGAAAGGAAAGCCACTGACAAGTTTTTCAGGTCGTTGCAGTATTTTCACTTTCAAAGGAACTTCATTGGTGAGTCAATCTGATTTAATTCTGATGTGCCGTTGATTGGATGTGTTGTACTTAGTTAAACCACACCACTTTTTTCATTGAATTGTAGAATAATGCTTTTGAGATGACTTGTACTTTTCACAATAATTGCACACTATTTTTATTTCATTAGTTTATACAGTTCATATGAGTTTTAGAATATGTGGGCCAATCAGCCCATTGGAAGCAATAAACCATTGGAAGGCCTTTGAGCGAAATGCTACATTTGGTAAAATGTGTGAACTGTTTAGAGTTGATTTTCCCAGTAACAAATTAAGCCTAATTGTTTGCCTGCTGAAATCAATATCCCATTGAGATCCAATTACATAGTCTTTTAGACTAAGCATTAATGTGAGTTTAGGAAAATATGTAGTGTTTGTGGGGTTCATAAAGCCCACTCCAAGCATTTCTTAATCTCTAAATAATTAAAACACACACATAACATCTTTAGAGTCAATGTGTTAAAAAACCTCCTCAGCTAGCATCTTTGTAAAATCTGCATTAGCTATTAGCGTTGTAAGCTATTAGCCATATATATATATATATATATATATATATATATATTGGAACAGTGAACACTCAAGAGCAAATTGACTGCATCTGCAACCATAAGCATATATGATTATCTCAACGCTATCTCACGACCAAATCATACGAATTCGTACGAGTGATTAAAAGGTGGCTAATTCGTACGTATTCGTATGACCTCACTCGTACGAATTCGTGTGATTTGTCTAAACCCCCATGATGGGTAGGTTTAGGGGCGGGGTCAGGGGAAGGTCCTTCGTACGAATTCATACAAATTGGGCAACTCGTAAAATATGTAAATGTAAAAGTTAAGTTTTCTGTGATTGGGTAGGGTTAGGGGATTGAATATACATTTTTAATTAAAGTATAAAAATCATTATGTCTATGGAAATCCCCATAAAACATGGAAACCCAACGTGTGTGTGTGTGTGTGTGTGTGTGTGTGTGTGTGTGTTCATATAGCAAGTACCACACCAAGTCACCAAGTTTTGTACCATTTCCATGAACGTAATCAGGAGTTAATGACCAAAGAGCACCAGGGGGTTCATCATGAACCTCTATTTAACAATTTCAAGTGTTAAGCTAATCAAAATAAACCTGATATAATTAATTAAGCACAGCTTGTAAACGTGAAAGGTTCCTACTGTTAACTTCTGCCTTCTGCCATAGCAGTTACCCAACCCACCCTGGAGCACACACCCTTTGGGGGATGTATGCCAAGCGTGGATGTCTATTTCAGTGTTAAGTGTTTCTCCCCTCCTTCTGAAAGTGAGCCTTGTGCCCCTGAGGATTTCCTCCAGCCGGCCCTGTTAATAAATAGATGACTTCAGGACCTCTCCACTGCACACACTACACTGTTTTGCACTCCAGTGCTCGACTCACTTCTGAGGAAAACACAGAACAGGTCTGATTTCAAAATCTGCTGTGGGGATACGACTGCTTTTGTCCATTCAAATCAAACTAAAAATACTGCTAAAACTTTACAGTAAGGCTCAATTTGCAAGCATTAGTTAATGCATTAGGTATCACTATTTACAGCGTTTATTAATCTAGATTAATGTTAATTTATGAAACATTGTTAATTAATGTTCTTCATTATACACTTACTAATGTTCAATTATGCAACTTAAATTGTTAAAAAATGTAGTAGTATAAGAAGAAATTAACATTAACCAGGATTAATAAATGCTGTAAAAGTATTGTTGGTTTTATATTTAATGGAAGTCATTGAATTATCAAAAGTAAACATATATACAGTAACCGTACTGTAAAATGCTAAATATAGTATCATTACAATGAGTTTATATGAAGTTTAATACATAATTGTATATTAAGTGATTTTATTAATTTTCTTTTATCCAAGTAATAGCTTTCTGTGTTTCGATTTAGGTGTATTTTAGTTTAGTCAGCTTTTCAAATATTTGATAATTTAACTTTTCTTTGCGTTTTTTTTTTTTTTTTTTACCTGTTCCTTTTTCTTTTTAACCTGCACTTGCAATGCAAGTACAGCTTTAGCCACACCTCTGTGTAGCAATTTTTTTGTGTCAACAGGTGACAGTTGTGTTTTTGTTTGTGCTAACTAAACAAAAGTTCGTAGTTGCTAGGCACACAGGCTCTTACCACAGACTTGTCCAATCAAAAGTTTAGATTTTTTTTTGCTGCCATGGCAACAGTTTGTTCAGACATGACCGTCTATTTTTCCTGAGAATAAGTCAGAAACTTATGAAGAGCATTTGTTCATTGAAGGGGACCATTTACTTCTGCTATAACAAAATGCAGGATTGCATATATTCTTGTTGTTCACATATAAATCCTTCAGTTAGTCCCAGGCTTTAGTTGGTTCTGTTTTAAATATTAACAAAAACAGTCAAAATCTTTGGATTGTTTTTAATCATTCAATGGCATTTTGCAAATTACAGACATGCTGTTACTAATCAGAAGTATTTGAGAGAGTTTGACCATCTAAAATGTGTTACGCAAATACACATACACTGCAGTTTAAAAGTTTGGAGTGTTTTTTTTTTTTTTTTTAAGAAATGAATACTTCACAGTCCACAAAAATATTAAGCAGCACAACCATTTTCAGCATTCACAATAATAATAAATGTTTCTTTAGTGTCAAATCAGCATATTAGAATGATTTCTGAAGGATCATGTGACACTGAAGACTGGAGTAATGATGCTGAAAATTCAGCTGTGCATCACAAGAACACATTACATTTTAAAATACATTAAAATATAAAACATTTATTTTTACTGTATTTTTGTAAAGTGCACAGTACAAATAAATATTAAATACAATAAAAAGTGTACTACAGTTAATTGTTGAGGTTGTGAGTGGGATGGAAAGTGTTCTTGAGTCTAGTGTTTACTGCAGGGCTTTGACAAAAAGCTTAGCCAAACTGCTTGTGGCCACAATAGTTGCAGTATTTAATGATGGGCTGGGTTTTACAGTACATATATATTGTGAGTATATATATATATATATATATTGTTACCGTATATATATTGTGTTTAAAAATATCAGTAAAGAAGCCTGTTAAGCTTTTGGCTTTGGATATATCATAGAAGGCTCATTTTACCACAACAACATAATTCTGTCAGTGGAAATTACTCTAAAAACCAATACTTAGAGTAAACATGGCAAAATATTACTTTGTGTGTTTCTATGAGGAAGGAATACTTGCTGGTCCTGGTTAGTCCTATGGGATTGTGCAAGTTATTGCACTTCCTAAATTAATATTCCACACACATACAGGGTTGTGCGATTGTTTGTGAATAAACTCTACTACCCACATCATAATGCCTTGTGGGATTGTGTCTGTATGTTGCTCAAATCCAAAACAATAAATTTTGCTCTTTCTGCTCAGCTTACCACCTCAAGTAATCATCCAGTTTCAAAATGAAGTTGCAGAAACAGACTGTAGAATACCATAGGTGATGTACTCTAATATCATCTTCAATAAAATTTCTAGCCAGATGTTTGTAATGGGGATGCGCAGGGAGATGTTCAGGTCCACAGTCCAATTTCGTATCAAGCTTGCTTGGTACTATTTTGAATGCTGAACTACCGTAAGGTTTTGGATTGGTAAGAATAATTTTTTTTTTAATTAAAAGAAATCTCTTATGCTCACTCTTATGGTCTTATGCTTCAAGCAGAGTCTTCTCATCCAGGATGTGTCTGTATACTGTACGTCCTGGCAGGTGTAACTATAGCAAACCTTCACTAGTTCACTTTTGATAAGGTCCACACTGGTTCCTTTGTGCTGCCCACAAAGCCATCATTAGCAAAAACAATCTCTCCGAATGCACTGGTTGGTTATTTTTCCCGCTCTAACTAGACGGCGACACAAATCGATTTTTAAACCCCAATAATTCCAGTTTGCAATTGTTAACTTTTTACTGTGGTGTTGTAGTTTTATGGGAAAATTAAATCATATAGCCAAAATTTAAATGCGGTTCATTGCTTTTTAATTACAAGACGCGAGACAAATGTTACGATTTCGGGACTGTCCCGCAAAATGCAGGGTGGTCACTCTGGGCTGATATGGTGTTCAAATATAATATAGGAAGCCAGCGCAGAGTAAATGTAGCCTGTGATCAGCCAATCAAAGCATATGTTGATAATGGAGGTCAGATCTATAGACACAATAATGGACGTTTTTTAAAACATGAAGGGACAAAAGACAGAGCGAGGGACAGATAAAACAACAGCTCTGCAGTATTTTACACAATGATAAAGAAAGAGAAAATAGCTTCATTGAAATTCAGTGTAACGTTGTGATTGCTTACAGCAGCTGAAGAGGTCATGGCAAGGAGATGCAAACATCTTTCTTTCTTTTTTCTTCTATATAGAATTTGAGGATTCTAATGTTAATATTGCATGGATAGATACTGGGGACTTTATCTGTAATCTGGCCCAGTATTTATAGTACAAAAACTGTAATCCTGAAATGTATAAGTCATAGCCCAAATATGTTGTCTTTACTCATTAATTATATGGGATAAATTCATTTCTGAAATCTTAAAGAAAGAGATATATTTCATATATACCATATTCTTTTGGTGACCATCACTCTTCTATTGAGCACCTGCCCTTTATAAAGGCCAATGTGAATTTCATCTAAGACCTTTCTTATTGAAAGAAGGACCCAATGAAAGGGGTCTCAGTTGAAGTATAACCCAAACAGAGTAAGGTCAGACTGCAAAACTGCATTTCTGTAAATGTCAAAAGTCCACTATGGCTGACTGGATGGAAACGATCATAGAAGCAGCAACCCCAATATCTCCAGTTAACAGAGACTGGATAAGGCTTCAGTTAGCCTATTTAATGGAATAATACAGTCTCTGAAAACTTATTAACAGGCAAACGTATGCAATTAATTTGACTTTTGATGCTCATCATGCACTTTATACAACACTGATGCTTTCAAGATGAGAGATAAATTTCACTCTCCATTTAAAGGCAACACAGCTGACACTTGGTATTTGGACTAAAGATGGGTTTGCATTTGTACGGTGACAACACGCTGCAACTGAAGAAAACACATGCAAATAGAAAATACACCCGCAAATTAAGAAAACATCTTCATCAGTTTTACAACACATTGTGTGCTCCAAATACTCACAACACAACCAAATACAGATATGCGCTGGTGTCCAAGTCTTCTTTAAGATCGCTGAACTTTGATGAATGACAGCTGTTAACAGAGTCTGATATGAAACAAAAAGTAATCCCCCATAGACTCTCCTAACCCTCCACCCACCCAAATCCCAATACCTCTTTCCCATTCTAATATTTCAAACCTGCAGGGGCAAGACCATTCATGCTGCACAACTTGTAGATTAATAGGTAAGAAGTTTGTATAAGTTGACCCAGCAAATCTGTTCACGAGTAAAATACCATCATAAGTAAACATGCATCATAATGGATACATTGCAATTCATCCATTTTTGGCAGGACTAAACAAACATTAGAGCCATACCTGTGATCTCACTCTTTTGAAAACATAGTTATCACTGTTAAGTCTTGTTTGATTAATGAAAAAGGAGTCAGAGAAAAGAATAGAATCAAGATAAGTCACATATCAGAAAATACAAAGTGAGTATAGCTACCAAGAATTTGTTTGAACAAATAGATTAAAGCATGTTCAAAGTACTGGGTGAATCTGAAATATATATTATTTTGTAAAAGTAATGTTGAATGTAATGTTATTTATGTTTAAGTCAACATACAAGTGAAAATATACTGTCATATATGCGTTATTGGGATATCAACAATATATATTATATAATATATATACAATCACTTTAAAGAGATAGTTCACCCAAAAATGATAATTCTGTCATTAATTACTTACCCTCATGTCGTTCCAAACCCGTTTCATTCATCTTCGGAACACTTTTTGATGAAATCTGAGAGCTTTCTGTCCCTCCGTTGAGAGATACACAACTAACACTAGGTCAAAAAGACCTTAATTTGTGTTCCGAAGATGAGTGAAAGTCATGAGGAACGACATGAGGGTGAGTATTTAAAGGGTTAGTTCACCCAAAAATGAAAATTATGTCATTAATGACTCACCCTCATGAATCGTTCCAAGCCCGTAAGACCTCCGTTCATATTCGGAACACAGTTTAAGATATTTTAGATTTAGTCCGAGAGCTTTCTGTTCCTCCATTGAAAGTCAATGGACGGCATACTGTCCATGTCCAGAAAGGCAATACAGACATCATCAAAGTAGTCCATGTGACATCAGTGGCTCAATCTTAAGTTTATCAAGCGACAAGAATACTTTTTGTGCGCAAAAAGTAAACAAAAATAACGACTAGGCACACGTAGGCTCACTATTGGCCGACGCTGGTCATGTGTGATGCGTGTGACGTACAACACAGACGCGCTACGCAAAAACACTACGTGAATTCACTCGAGGCCCAGAGAGAAGGAAATGAATAGTGAAATAAAGTCGTTATTTTTGTTTACTTTTTGCGCACAAAAAGTATTCTCGTCGCTTGATAAACTTAAGATTGAGCCACTGATGTCACATGGACTACTTTGATGATGTCTGTATTGCCTTTCTGGACATGGACAGTATGCCGTCCATTGACTTTCAATGGAGGAACAGAAAGCTCTCGGACTAAATCTAAAATATCTTAAACTGTGTTCCGAAGATGAACGGAGGTCTTACGGGCTTGGAACGACATGAGGTTGAGTCATTAATGACATAATTTTCATTTTTGGGTGAGCTAACCCTTTAATGGCAATTTTCAGTTTTGGGTGAACTAACCCTTTAAAGTTCTAAGCTGTGCAACTCTATAATTCAGTTTTTGTAAGCAGTGAAGCTAAGGATCTTTAATTGCTTTGCCTGAAGGGATCAATCAATCAGCGGTTATAGACATACTGGGACACGAGAGAAAGGACTATTGGCTGGGTGTGGCCTGGCCGTCTGAGAGATGGACTACATTAGCTAGAATGGCTTTTTGTCCATGATCTGTTACAATTCGGTTTAGTAAACAGCTATATTTTTAGCTAAGTACCTCTGGGCTCTTTTTTTAAAGTTTCTTCAGCAAATTGAAGTTTTGCTTGCTCTGTGTAAAGTGTAGCCATATAGGTGCTTTGCCATTTAGCTTAATAGAAATTCTGCCCTTTGAACACTTTTGAGTTCTACCCTCTAAAAAACTTGTTTCTTTTTCATCTACTTCAGTGGTAGTTGTAGTAAGGATGAAGTTTAACCTGAGCTACTGACCAAAATGTTTAAGGTTTGGTTTTTGGACTGATTTTGAGGAAGACAGCTGGAAATTACAAAGTTTCTAAAGTTACAAATTTGTGATTATAATTAATTGTATTATGGCATGTATACTTTGCAGACACTTTTTTAATAATTAAATGGTTAATTTGGTTCAATTTGATTAATTTAAAATTAGCAGAAAATACGTTTCATATGTCATTTATTACAATATTTTATAATAGTTATAATTAATAGTTTCATTAGTTAACTACTTTAGTTAACACAATACTTCTACAACATTTATTAATCTTAGTTTATGTTAATTTCAGCATTTACTAATACATTATTAAAATCAAAAGTGTTACCATTTTTTTCTTAAATTTGGTCCCACTTTATATTAAGGGCCCTATCTTGCACCCAGCGCAATTGACTTTGTACACCGACGCATGTATCATTCCTATTTTGCACCCGCGCACAGCGGACTTTTCCCTCCACAGACGCACGTCGGTTAACTAAGAAATACACTTGCGCTCCCGGAGGCGGTTCAGCGCAAAGAGGAGCACGCAAAGAGGAGGCGTGTTCCGGCGCAAACGTTCCCTCATGCTATTTTGCAGGTTTAGAAAACAATTCCGCCACTAACCGAAAAAAAACTAGTTTAAAGTCAGTGGCGCGTTGCGCATGTTATTCATATGCTATTTTAAGGGTGCATGCTTGGCCATAATCAATGTAGCATGTGCACAACGCGCATACACTTTGATTCTCTCATCTACACAGAAGCAGCAGTTTTCATTTTTGCAAATCATACATTATTACGATAGATAGATAGATAGATAGATAGATAGATAGATAGATAGATAGATAGATAGATAGATAGATAGATAGATAGATAGATAGATAGATAGATAGATAGATAGATAGATAGATAGATAGATAGTTTATTATAAAAGCATACATCTAGCTTATACATTTACCCAAATTATCATACGCCTGTTTAACCGAAGCTAATTTGGGTGTGTTTCTCCATCCCCAACGTCACTTCTCTGTGTTTTACGGCCCTGACGAGAACGTCGGTCTCCTCGGCTGTGAACCGCTCCTGGCGCGCGCCTGGCAAATCCGCCGTTATAATAGCAATCCGCCATGGAACAAGCGCGCCTGCTCTTAAAGGGAATGTGAGATGACGCTCTGATTGGTTTATTTCACGTTACGCCCAAACCACCCCTTTGAATAATGAAGCTACTTCAGACCAACCCATTTTAGATTTGCGTCGGGCGCAAGAGTCATTTATCCCGCCGGTATAATAGCAACAGCGCCCAAGACCCGCCCACAAAGTTACTTGCGTTTCGCGCTTGATACTTGCGTTTCAGATCGTTAAAATAGGGCCCTGTGTGTCAAAATACTATGTACTAACATTTAAATTTAAAACAAAATTACAAAAGTACAATGTAAAACAAAAACATGTTTTACATTGTACTAATATATATATATTTAAATACCTGCATGTAATTACAGCTGTAGCCTAATTAATTTATGTAATTATATCTATAGTTACACTGTTGACCCTTCTCATGTGAGCTGAAGCTTTGTTTGTTTACAACAGAGGGGGAAGACGCACGTGTTTTATTGTTCAAATTGGTACTTACTTTTGCTTATCTTGGATGCCACAACCGATATAGCTCTCAATCACGATTGAGGAAGATTGTCTTTTCACAGATTCCCAAGTTTAAGCTCCCGCGTATACGTCATTATGCGACAGGAAGCTTGCGCTCCCACGCGCTCAGGACCGCATGCTGAGGCTGTGGATTACAGATAAAAATGTTGTAAATTATGTTCAGTTTCTTGGACAGACCGATCGTTTCGCTTTATAAGACCTCAGTGTATCGTCAGGAGCCACGGTATTAATTTAGTTTTGCCTGCATATGCTTTTTTTTACTTTCAAAGTTACGGTAGTTATTGACTTGCATATTATTTTTGGGGTGAACTATCCCTTTAACTATACCATGAAACCCTAAAGTAAGACCAGTTATTTCTTCAATTTTTTGACAAATTTCATGTTTAGTATGAGTGACAACACTAATACTGCTAAAAGAAACTTAACATTGTGCATTAAATACTGTTCTTATGCGAAAACAAAACTGAGGATGATGGTATGACATCATGCATGTTGAACAGAATAAAAGCTGACAGATGGCAAAGATGATAGTAGTATTTATATCATGGCCAGACCTCAAACTACTACTGTCATTGCGTTATGGTTTCAATGTTAATCTCACAAAATCACTTGCATGGGCTGGTTAGAGCAAAGCATTTAGATAATTCTGGATTGCATCCATATGAAGAATTCTCAGAGAGTGCTCTTCTGATTGGGTCATGAGTTCTGTTCCTTTGTTTTCATGCGCATATAATTCCTTAAAAATATTCCTCCAGCCAAAATTCAGAGAGATTCTAAGAGGATCACTTTTAACCCACAAGCCTCAGGGAAAGATAAACTGTAGTCTGCCTTCAAATCAAAGCACACTTGATAAGGATTAGAAGGACTGCAACAGCCTCTTACTAGCCTATTGCTAAATGCAGAATATATTGAATACTGACTACTATTAAAAAAAAACATATGTGGAATTCAATGCATTATGCAGTGAGACACATTTCAAACAATATGCTACACTATCACCTTATGATGTTTGTCACAATCTCATTACATGCATGTTATTTTTCATTCTTTATACATAGATTATATTATATTAATAACAAAAAATGTGTAGGTCAAGTTGATGTACTGTATAGTATGCTATACTACACACTTTGATAAATGTAGTACATATATTTGCATACTATCCACATTATACAAACTATTTACTGCAGAAACAGTAAGGTGGTGATATGATATAATGAATATAGCCAGAGACTGTGAAAACCGCACAAAATGCAAACAAAATCTCTCCTATAATTAAGTCATCACTCATGCTGATCCACTTAAACCACAAAAAGTACAAGTGCAATGATCTCTCAGAGTGTTTATGGAATGATAATAATACTGAGAATCTAATATAAGTTGTTGCTTTTATGAAGATTTTTCTTATATTTAATTAGCCGGTGCACCTGTTTGCAATTACTGTACTTGGCAATCAAATGACTTCCATTTCCAAATATGATGGATAATGCAAACTTTTATCTGCACCAACTAATGACTGGCAACACTTGCACAAATTGCATTAGTAAAATGCACTTACCATGATAAAGGCACTGAGTTTGTTTTTAGAGGTCTGTCTTTTTTAGAGGTCTGTAATCAAACTGGCTTCTCATAGACCTTTAAATCACAGATCCGCAGGCTCTTTGAAACAGGCTTGTTTTAGGAAACCTCTAAAGGTGGCCAAAGATATAAAAAATGTAAGTGATGTTGTCTCTTTGCACAGAGCGGATTGGCATGCTGCTTTAGCCATTGTTACCTCTGCTGGAGAGCTGGATTGGAACAAGAAACACTTTCCTCCCATTTGTCCTGCTGCTGGCAAACCTTAGACAGGCCTCTTCTTTGCTGCCAATGACCTTGTTGGACAGACTGCAGGTGCTCAGAGGACATGCGGCTGCTTTGCCAAACCAGCTTTTTCAGATGGGGCAGGTGTGAGTGTGAGTGTGAGAAGATGGAACGGATGAGGTGTGTGTATAGTACTTGTATATGGGTATGTTCTTGTTCATACATGTTCGTGCTAAGCAATAGCAAAAGACACAAGAAAAGAGTATTTTTAACTTTACAGCCCTGTTACACTTCAGATTATATGACTGCAGTAGGGGAGACCTGAAAGTGTTGTCGAATTTTAACAAAATCATTTTAACCTATTTGAAATTTGCTAATAGAAATCACTATTGTACTGTACTTTTTTCGAATCTGTTTAAAGTTTAAATTAATTAATTATTCAATATTATTTCATTATTAATAAATATGAATGTATTTATTAATATTAATTATTTAATAATCAATTAATGCTGCATGCTATCAGAATTGTCGCAAATACAAGTTAAAAATACAAGTTAAAAAATCCTAGTTAAAAATTGGACATGAACAGAAGCTTGGGAACAATTTTGATACCCAAGTTCCCGAGTTGGGAGGGCCATAAACTTTAAACATGTTGGAGGGGAGAACGATTGCTGGTGTGACTGGTAATCTGTAGTTTTTTTCCACAGCAGCTACATCGCCTTGCTCTTGTGTTGTCATTGAAGTAGTGCATATTTATATATGAATAATCATTTGAAGTGTAGTGTATGCTTTATACACAGCAAAAATAGCCTGTGTTTGACCCAAATTCCAGAATTGTCAGCAAGCTGACCAGATAGAAAGTGTGGTGAATGTTTACAGTTGTCAATGAATGCGACGCTAAATATAATTTTTGCTTTAATAAGAATTTCCCAATAAATAGGCAGGAATAAATCTGGTATACTCAATGATTCCTGTCATTTCCGACAACAAAGCACTTGAATGCGACGAATGCGTGGAAAGTAAGAAATTTCCGATTGCACGTGAAGGCAGCATAATATTTCTATTTAGCTTTATTTTTATTTCAGTTTTAATTTAAGTCATTTTAATACTTCAACCTAAACTTTTTCATTTCAGTTAGTTATCAAGGCAACTGTAGATAAACCAAACTAAACTCTTCAACTCCCCACCTTCAACTGTAATCGATTAAGATTTTCCTTCTCACAGGATGAAAACTATGAAAACTAATTGCATGATGAAGCAATGAAAGAATGAATGTTTACTCGTGTCTGGAGGAGATTAAAAGCTTTTATGATAATCCCTTTATTCTAGCATAGCAAAACTGTGATGCTGATTTTTGTGTCCCGGTCTTCCCTGCTGTGTGATGTGTCTGGGTGCCAGTCTAATTTCTAGGAATGCATTTGAAATTGTCACCAAACCTAAAATGGTGTTTGAACACAAGAAGGGAAAAGCATAGGATATAAAACAGGGATTCTGAAGGGCTCTCATATTTGTAAGTGGAACCACTTGCATTTTCTCTAGTGCCCAAACAAATAATAGAAATCACACCCGTATTTAAGCCAATTTGCATTTCAGGCCATCTGAAGAGGCCATTGAATAGAGGGATTTAAATAGGATTCGGTACTCAAGCAAATGAGTCTATTTTACCATAGAACAATTTCTCTTTTGAGCAGTCGCAAATAACATGAGCAAAGTATCACAGAAATACTTGCAATACTAGTTAACTATTACATTACAGTTGGCATTAAATGAAAGTTCACGATTAATTTGTGCATGTTTCATTTGAAAGAAAGTGTACCTAATTATTTAATCAAAATATCATAACTCGATCTTACAGTGAAATGTCACTTTTCTCTCTGGTGACGTATGCCAGACTTCTCCAATCATTTCGTCTGCTTAAACCCACTTTCTTACAATCGACTGCACACTCATTGAGATCTGCCTTCATCCCATGAACAACCAATGGAGAGAAACATATATTTTTTTTATTTTTCTTGGTAAATCCACTTCACTTGGATGTACATCACAATATGGAAGAAAACAATTCTGACACTATATTACATTGCAACTTTATTAAATAAAAAAGTATTGATTATGTAACCAAAGAAAACAAATAGGTATAGGGATTAAATTCATGACACAAAGCCTTTCAAAATACAGCCTGCTCTAGTGTGGGTAATTTCTTAGACATTTGTGATGTAAATGTAATAGAGGGCTGTTGTAAGTGGAACTTTTGACAGTTTCTTATAATAGTAACCATTAGCACCAACAAGGAGTTCATTATGTGAGGTTAGACACCATGGAGTACAATAATGAAAGAGCTGCATGTAGTCTGCAGCCATGGCATAGAAAGACACCCCTGTATGGACACTATAGACATAATTAATTAATGTCTTCACTCAGACTTTCCATGTCAAACTGGCAGTTTAAAAACATGACACATATTCAGTGCTTGCTAGGGAAGTCCAAATACTGTATGAATCAGAAACTCCCATAACGCTCATTAGCATAACTGAGCACCACAGCTGAGATAGTTGGCTCCAGAACGTTTTCGACAGCAGAACTATCAGTTTATGCTGTATCTCACTTTCCATTTTTAGCTAAATTAACAGAGATGTCCCAACTTTATGCTAGTCAAGAAGGTTTGTATTATCTAGACATAGCTTAGCTGTTAACATTCACATTTTCACTCATCTTCACTATTGACTAAGAGTCAGTATGAAACATAAGTTGCAATAGTCTTTACTTCCCTAATGTGACACATATCCGAGTGAAACGGCTTCTCGAACAAGAAAAAAAATGTAGGACGGGACTTGATATTGTCCATCGGGAATTGACTGAATTGTTGGATGGTTGTGGTTTGCTATTGCTGTTATCAAATGTGAGTGATGGGTTGTCTCGCCCTTGTGCCGAAAAACACGTTATCAGAGAAGAGAATTTCAGGATATATCACAGACACAGAAACGAGAGGAATAGTAGTACTGCAATAATTGTACGTTTATTGAACCAACGACATGCAGGTAAGTACTGACATTGTGGGCAGGATCACCAGAAGCAGACGCAGAGACAAGGAGATGACTTGAAACAAATATCGAAGATAAAGTGTTGGAGATCTTTCAGGTAAGACTCACCAAGTAAGTATCCAGGTAAGTGAGTCCATAACTCAAGACAAGGGCCAGACAATGGGCCTGTCTAAATACCCACACTTGCGGTCTTGGCCACTTGAGAGCGTGTGCACACAACAGGAAGTAAGTGTCTCAAACTGACCACCAACCGTAATTTTTAGAAGCCATATTTATTTTTTTAGTCCAACTGTCATGGAATGGAACACACAGGATTGTGGGGATGTCAATAGTAGCAAAGTAGCCTTCAAAAATCAGATCAGATGAAGGGATCTCTAATGACAGAATTTTCATTTTTGGGTAAACTATCCCTTTAACACCAACAGCCTTGTGACAGAAACATTAGCGATACGCTAGAAAATGTGTTTTATTAAAATGCTCGACACCTCTAATGTCATATATCATAAACAAGGTATGTCCTAAAACCTTTTGTTGGAATTTTTTTTTATATATATAATTATCTTTTTAAACTTGAGCAACAAGAGGCTTTGTGATTAATTTGATCACAACAAGGTCATTTGATCAGACAGATGTCTGACATATATTGCTTGTGCCCCATTAAAAAGGGTATTTTAAAGGCTTTTAAAGCTGTTATTGGGAGGAAAACACAGTAATCGACGACACCTGCTACAGTGCATGTCTTACTTTGGCTTTTATCCACAGTTACATGGGTCATTGTATCCCTTCATCCCTTGATTCTTGTCACCTAAAACTGAGTCACACAGTCAGACAGACAGATTAATTATAAGACTCTCTCTCTTTCACTCTCCTTTTCTTTTCCTCTCTAACTCATAAACAACAGGCATAGCTGCAGGCTGTGTCTCATGCTAGTTTCTCAACTGTTCCAGTGGTTTGCGGTACATTTATTCTCAGATCTTCTTTCTTAAAGGTCCCATGGCATGGATTATTTTATTATTTTATAATGTTTCCTGGGGTGCCCTTATAATGTTTGTGTGTTTTTGTAGATAAAAAATTGTCATAATTTAGAAATAAAAGGCATTTTTCCTACCCTGATTTTAGCCTCTGATTTGAGCGCTCTGTTTGAAGGGGCGTGTCTGCTCTGAGACTTCAGTGTAAACGCCCACTGCTGTGATTGGCTGACATGCTTGCATATGAAATAGCTAGCATTACATGTGGAACTCTCTCGAAAACTTTTACTATTACAACTATTATACGTTTTTACTATTACAGCTATCGACAGTCATTTGGAGCCTCCAATTTTGGTATTTGAATCCAGGAAAGCCATTTGCTAATCTACCACACACACACACACACACACACACACAAAAAAGCTGTGGTGGAAATTCTATGGTATGTTGCTGCGGACATTAATCCCATTCTAAAATGTCATTTAATCCACAAATTAGTTTTAAGAAATTGATTTTAAGTTAGACTTAATGGTAACACATTACAATAAGGTTCAATTAACTCACACAAAACATCAATGCATACGATAAGAACAGTTCTTTTATAGCATTTTCCATTTAATGTGTTTTACATTTCATTACATTTCACAATAGTTAATTTATTATGAACAACCCTGAATTAAAGGGATAGTGCACCCCAAAATGAGTAAATGATGACAAAATGATGACAGAATTATAATATTGACCCCAAACTTTTCAATGATCTTACAATCTTACATTAACCTAAATTAATTAATGCTGTAAAAAGTAAAAAGTTTGTTGTTGTTAGTTCATGCTTCCTAATGTTTAACCTAATGCCAAATTGAACCTTACTGTAAAGTGTTACCAGCTTAAAACACATTTGTGTCAAATATTATTGTTTTTTATGGCGATACAAGACTATGTAAAGACATTTGGGTTTTATCTTGCTCTCAAATCAATGAGATGGTCAATAGGGGTCATACAGCTGACCTGTCCTGTTATATCATATGCAGATGCCTGGTGTCATGGATGACAGGCTGATGGAGTCATTAGTCTCCGGTACCATTATCCACAGTTTGGATGGAGATGAATCAGCTAGTAATTAAATGCATTGCCAATTTTGACACCTGAACCAGTGTGTATGAGTGCTTGTCCTACAAACCGAAAACTAACCAATACTGCCTGTCTGTTAAAAGGTCATTCCCAAGGGTTAGCACTGTAACTATGGAAACAGAAGGTGCAGGATAAGCAGCGATCAATATGATGCAGGTCAAAGGGTGGATGTTGTTTAAAGGTAAATCTAATATAGATTTCTAAACATATGAGGGACTCAGAACACTGAATTTTCTGGTATACAATAAGACTAAACCAGTGTAAATGTGAGTGACAAATAATGGTGCAGGTGAATGGTAATTACAGTGTTTCTTTGTGATTTTGACACATTTTAAATACTGTAAATTGCCGTTAAGTGGATGTGATTAAATGTTCGACATAGCAGTCATACAGCTCCTTATGTGTCAAAAGCCTCCACCCATTGCATCAATAGCATGAAATAAACACTGCTTTAGGTATCTTCGGGGCAATCTCTCTTTTTCTCAAGCAATGCGATTACACATGTCCTTGTTCCCATTGACTTGTTGGTGTACAATGTGTCAGTGATCTATGTTAATAGGATTATAGTGCAAAGAACTTGCAGCGTATTATGTTGTGTTAAGGTACAATATTATGGAGTGAAAAATATATCTTAATTTGGTTTTGGTAATGTTATATTTGATGTATTGGGCTACTATCTCTGCTGTTGATTTGTTTATTTTATTTATTTTATTTTTTTATTGATTGTTTACCAGCATTACTATTGTAGAAGTAATGTAGTTTTTTTTAAGCAGTGAGGTTTACAATTAGATTACAAAGTGTTTGTCTTACATTCTGAAGACTGCAGCCCTCAAAGGCAAATCTGACCATATGTAATGGCCCCTAGGGAAATGGGTGTTGGGCTCTTTTGAGTTGAGACAGTTAAGGCTAGCACACACTAAAAGATTTTTCAAAAAGTGAGAGATCACAAACATGACAATAAAAAACAAATCATATATTTAACAGTTTTATTTCTATTGTGTGTGGAGTGCCACAATGTGACCAAGACAGCACACCAGATTACATTCACAAACAACCAGAGTCCTGACTGAACACGGGAAATCTCGCAAAATCTCTCGCGGTCAAACGTGACTTTAGAGTAAACAAACATGGCGGACGACGGGCAAGAAGAAAAGGCGTTTACTTTGGACTACTTTTTACAAAAAAGTTTGGTTGAAGTCGTATTATGTTTCTGTCTTTCGTCAGCTCGCTTTCTGATTGGGTATCGTTTCATTCCACGTGATAATCTACAAAGTGTGTGCGTGTTTGTCCTCGGGGGCCTTCTGATCAACATGTTGAATATTTACGATTCGAGATCGGTGCAGGCCTGATGTTATTCCGAGCAGATTCAAAATCTGATAAGATAATCTGTAGAACCATCAAGATAATTGTGACTTTATCTAGGATTGTCAGAAGGGGAGAATTGGGCCCAAAATCAGCCCGATTATCTTGTTGTGTGTGGGTGCTTAAGCAACTATACAAATCAGAACACCCTAGCAACAGCATAGCAATCCTCTAAAAATCAATTTTAAACCGCTAGCAACGACTTAGCGATGACCTGGAAACCCTCCAACAACTCCTCATGTTTTCTACCTATATTTTCTTCTGAAAATGTCTTAACTTTCCATTCGAGTGTAATAATGTAATTCAAGACCCGGTACCGGTTTTACGCCCTAAAGAGATTAAAGAAGACATGGAGAGGAAATGTACACTATCATTAAAAAATTGGGTCATTAAGATGTTTTTTAAAGGAATTAATACTTTTATTCATAAAAGACACATTACATAGCTCAAAAGTGACAGTAAAGACATTTATAATATTATAAACATTTTACAATATTAAGCAGCACAACAGTTTTCAACATTGATTATGATTAGAATTGTTTTACATGACACTGAAAAATTGAGTAATGGCTGCCAAAAATGTAGTTTTGGCATCACAGAAATAAATTACATTTTAAAAAGTATTAAAGGGTTAGTTCACCCAAAAATGAAAATTCTGTCAGTAATTACTCACCCTCATGTTGTTCCAACCGCGTAAGACCTTCGTTCATCTTCGGAACATAAATTAAGATATTTTTGATGAAATCTGAGTGCTGGATCACTTCTCCATAGGCTGCTAGGTGACCGAAACTTGCTGGCCCAGAAAAGTTATTAAAGAGATCGTTAATATAGTCCAAGTGACTACAGTGGCTCAATCTTAAGTATATCAAGCGACGAGAATACTTTTTGTGCGCACAAACAAACAAAAATAACGACTTTATTCCACTATTCATTTCCTTCTCTCTGGGCCTCTAGTTGGTTCACGTAGTGTTTTTGCGCTGCGCGTCTGTGTTACACGTCACCACGTAGGCTCACTATTGGCCGACGCTGGTCATGTGTGTGATGCGTGATGACGTGTAACACAGACGCGCAGCGCAAAAACACTACGAGGCCCAGAGAGATGGAAATGAATAGTGGAATAAAGTCGTTATTTTTGTTTGTTTTTGCGCACAAAAAGTATTCTCGTCGCTTGATATACTTAAGATTGAGCCACTGTAGTCACTTGGACTATATTAACGATCTCTTTAATAACTTTTCTGGGCCAGCAAGTTTCGGTCACCTAGCAGCCTATGGAGAAGTGATCCAGCACTCAGATTTCATCAAAAATATCTTAATTTATGTTCCGAAGATGAACGAAGGTCTTACGCGGTTGGAACAACATGAGGGTGAGTAATTACTGACAGAATTTTCATTTTTGGGTGAACTAACCCTTTAAATTTAAAGTGTAATAATATTTCACCATATTGCTGTTTTTATTGTACGTTTGATAAAATAAATGTAGCCTTGGTGAGTCTAACAGACGTCTTTCAAAAACATTTAAAAATCTTACTTACACCAAACCTTTGAATGGTAGTGTACATGATTACACTATAAACATGTTGATATTACTCGACATTGTTTTAATAAAAGCAATCATTTCATCATATTTTATTAGGAACAGCTTTATTGTTGATCATTTGATTATGGCACTGAACCCAATGAGAGGGTCAGAGCCTTGTCAAGCTGGAGCCATAATTAAAGCTGCTTTTTCATTCTCAGTACGTATGAAATGTTTTATTAAACTCGGAGCATAAGTAATACAGTCAGTGAACCCAAAGATTATTGTAATCGAGCACAACCAGAGCCGCTGACGGGGAAGGTGATGAGAAGAGCAGGTTATCAGAGCTGATTTATAAGTGTTTTTAGCATTCAGACTGAGCCGCATGGATCCAGACTGCAGTGGAGAGGGCGACCCCTGGTCAAGTGCCTGTGTCTGATGACTTAATTAGGGTCAGAGTCTGGGACACTGGCCGACTGAGGGGACGCGGTTAGACAATAGCAGTCTGGGATGGGCGCTATCAGCATTTCATACTCTGTCTTTGTTCATGTGACAGCACCAGATATGCTTTTGTCAAGTAACAAAAATTAATGCTTTTTTCTAACAGTTTTGTTTATAATGCTTCTTACATTCGCCTATATAACGCCTTCATTCATTTTAGGAATTGAATTTATTCTTGTTTATTATTTTCTTAACTTCTGCATTGAAATTGGATTGAAACTTTTTAAAGTAGTTCAACAGTAACATAACTTTTTTTTTTCCATTTACACCCTCTCTTTCTCTTGTCCTGTCTTTCAGATCCTCCTACAACTACCCCTTCTTCCCAAAACCACTGGTCCGAGCTCAAATACCCTACACCAAGGGAAAGGTGATAGCTGACAGTGGGAACTAATCTGTTCTATTGATCAGTCTGTCAGCCAGTGACTTCAGTCAGTAAAAAGGCCAGGCAGGCACACATCCATTAACCCATTATATTTACAAGAAATGATTTTTCCAGTGCAAACCTTTACTTTTATCCTACCATAATGTTAAAGGTGTACTCAGTGCCTCTTTTTGATAATTAAAAAAGTGTTATACATTTAAGTAATATTACACAAACAAGAGTGCTGTTGTTCTGAAAAACATTCTGACCTACAGCATGATTGTGAGTGTGATATTGCTTTTATAAAACAGTTTTTAAACTGTTTAAACATTTTAAAAATATTTTTTTTCTTTCTCCGTCTACATCCTAACAAAGTCAAAGCATAATTGAGCGTTTCTGAGCAGTGGTGTTCTGTTTCTGAATTAATCAGCGTTTTTAAAGGAATCGATTGAGGGACAGATTCAATGACTCACTCATAAAGACATTGATTGATTTTAGAAATACAGAGGTCTGAGGTTTAGGCCACAAATGTAATAAATTCTGGATTTCGGCCCAATTAGTTAAAGTTGGCATGAAACGGAAGTTGAAATAGTCTTTTCTTCCCTATTGTGATGTATATCTGAGTGAAACAGCTTCTTGAACAAGAAAAAAAAATTTAGGGCGAAACTTGATTTTGTCCATCAGGAATTGTTTGGATCATTGAGGTTTGCTATTGCGGTGATCTCATGTGAGTGACATGTTGTCCCGCCCTTGCGCTGAAAAATATATTATCAGAGAAGAGAAGAGATGTTGCTAAAATCATTTACTTAAAAATAAGAATTGTCCATTTTGATTTCATAGTGAAATAGAGTTGCAACCGAGTAGAAAAAAACTTTATTTTTATTGTTTCATATGGCTCTGTTAATGTTTCTTGTCTCATCTTACTGATAATTACGAATTACATTGCATGAATCACGTAGATTTTGTATTTTCAATTCAAAATGGTAAAATTTTATGAAAATAAAGGGGAACGCTTTATTTTGATGGTCCCTTTTGAACGTGCTTTTGACAAGTAACTTTGCAACTATATGTCGACTATCTCTCATTAGAGTATTAGTAGACTGTCTGCTTCATATCTGCTAACTCTTTATTGTGATGGTCCTCCAACAGACATTCTACTGACTATAAGTAATTTTGCAACTCCATGTCAACTTAATCTAGCCCTAACCCTACCAGTCTACTAATACTCAACTTCCACTCTGAGAGTTAGTAGACTAAAGTAGTGCAACATTACTTATAGTCAACAGAATGTGTTAAAGGGACCATCAAAATAAAGTGAAACCAAATAAAGTAGTTTGCTGTCAGTCGTTTAACATTTCTATCCTAAAACTGTTGTCAAATATTAAATGTTTAGCTACTTCTATCTTTGCACAGGCGGATGAACAGAAAAATCCCAGTGCTGTTGTACTGTCAAATCAGCATTTTTAAGGAACAAAACAAAAGGAAAATAAACAGATTTGGTGTGAAGTAGCAGCATTTAATCAACAGACTTCAAGCTTTAACACTAACAGCTGTTAGTAAGTCCACTGGAATGAAGAAAAAGCAGTGAAAAGTACTTTTTTTTTTTCTTTTTTTTTGACCAGTCTATCAGTAAACCTAGTGTGTTTAGCATCTGCCAGTGAAGAGTAATAGTGAGCTCTGGGGTTTGGTTACTGACATCTGGGGATTGGTCACTGGAGTCTCTGGATTTGGAGATCAGAGCAAGTATCCCAGGGGGCGTTGATAAAAGTCTTGACTTCAGCTTTCACACAGAATCACCACATTATATGTCACTCCGCCAGCGCCCTCCTTCAAACGCGGAGAGAAATGGATCCAATTGTTGCCCACAAGTCTCTGCGTCATTGAATATTTATCACCTCCATGATATTGGAAAAAGGTTCTAGAGCGGCAGCCCGCCTCAGGGGCAGGGAATTCAACACCCTGTTATAGAAGAAGAGCAATATGGCTGTCATCAGCTTCCCCTTGGTTGTGTTTAATTAATTATCTGTAGCCCCCCTGATCGAGCCCCTCTTTAAACACTTCCCTTAATCCCAAAGACATGTCTGAACACATCATCTTTTAGCTTTAAAGACTGCGCGGTAGTGCAACAGGCTTAGTTTTAGTCAAATTTATTTTTTATGTAAGAGCTTAAAATAAGATTTGTAGCTGTATCAAGAGCGAAAGACAGTAAATATATTGTATTACAGTATCCTCTCTTAAAATGACAGCTCATTCGTCTATCTCTGTATCAATCCCTCAGGCACATATCATAATACCCTTTTCTGGACGTTTCACAGTCTCTTGATAAACAGGAGCTGAGCATTTGTTTTTACAGAAGGGAAATGCCTTTGTTACTGTGGTGAACCTTCCCCTTTAAAATATTCAATCTTTTTCTCATTACTTTTGTTTTTTATTGAGACTCATCAATGGTGCTCTAATCCTCCAGCAGTGTGCATTTAAGTTCGAATTGCTGTGGTGTTAGAAGGATCGATTTTCTACAACAGGAACATTAGCGATTCTCGAGTTGAGGGTATTAAACTCCAATCATTGTGTTCTATTGTTTGGCATGTCATATTGATTATCTCCCAGGTTTCACTGGCACAAGTGAAATATTGGAACCTTCATCTGCCATGCACACGAAGAATACTCTCGCCTCTGTAAATGAATAGGTATGTGCTCTTTCTTAGGGATAACAGGTTGGATTAAATATCAGTTTTTGGATGATTGCATGGAGGAATGGAAAACAAAGACATAAAACCATTTTCAACCTATATTGCTGTTAAAAAATGTTTATGACTTTGTCTTCATATCTTGCAATTGCGGCTTTATTTCTTGTAATTGCAACTTTTTACCACACGATGACTTTACAATTGCGGCTTTGTCTCACAGTTATGACTTTATATCCCACAATGTGACTTTATATCTTGCTATATGACTTCATATCTTGCAATTGCGGCATTATTTCCTGAAAGTGCAGCTTTATATCTCACAATTATGTCTTTATATCTCACAATGTGACTTCATCTTCATTTTATCTCACAATTTTATCTTGTGTTGTTTATTTTTTACTCTGAGGCAGAAACAGGCTTCTACAGTATGTTTGTGTTTAGTAGGGAAGGAGATACGGGCTCTCCGAATGCATGGATAGACACCTCACAATCCAATAAATATAAAACGAGTCTGGCTCATGTATGTTTTTATGTGTGGAGCGAGGAAGGGCCTGAGGCAGTTTCTTGTCATTGCAGAGAGTGAATTGTCAGCCTAGTGTGGAGGTCAAAAAGTGAGAAATGCAGCAACCTCTTACACGAGTAGCCCACAGCTAGCCTGTCCATTCAGCAGACAGCCTCTGACACCGATAGCACACAACATGTTAATAAAAAGCCCTGTAAAGTTCCACTGAACCAGCAAGGGCTTTGACAGGAACAGATTTTCAATCATTAATGTTGCCCCTCTCACTACCCCTCATTACTTTATACCTTTGCAGGAGAGGTTGCCTCGAGGGAAGCCCGGTGGCAAACTCCTACAGTATGACCGGCTTCGATCTCGTCACTCGCCTGGGACACTCTGTGCATAATAAAGATAAACTTTCTTGCTCCAGCACCAATCGATATTGTAATCCACAGTTACATTCACTGTGCTATCTCTCGCTTTCATGTCAGTAAAAAAAAAAAAAAGATGCCCCTAGACATACATACCAAATTGATTAATCCAGAAATCTGGAGTCAAATGTACAAGTATTGGTGAATCTACACAGGGATCATACTCTAAGGTGGTTTGTTATTACATATAATATAATATAATTTGTGTATCATTTGTTTTGTTATTAAATTAACTTTTATGTGTGTGTGTGTGTGTGTGTGTGTGTGTGTGTGTGTGTGTGTGTGTGTGTGTGTGTGTGTGTGTGTGTGTGTGTGTGTGTGTGTGTGTGTGTGTGTGTGTGAGTGGGGTGGGGTGGGGGGGTGTTCATAATTAGATTTCCATGGCCAATAATTATGTAAATACTATTTACATAACTGAGAGCATCCATGCATTTTGTATTCTACATTAAGATTCTTTATATGAATGATTGCATTTTAATTTGAGGATATAATAATCCAAGCATACTGCACGAGACAGACTCCTGAAGGATTTAAATAAATTAAAGGGGTCATGACATGGCTCTTTTATTATTTTAATATGTTCCTTGAGGTTCACTTATAATGTTAATACAGTTTTTTGCACAAAAAAAAAAAAATGTGGAAAAACGATTATTATCAATTCCCTCCATCTAAAATGAGCTTTTTTTAACGACCAGGGGGACCCATTACTATCAAATATTATTTGATATTATTTAATTATATAAATATTATTTAAGTAGCATATCACTATGTAATGTAAACATATTTTTTACAACATGCAAATATAAATGTGGATTCAGCTTCAGCAGAATCTTGTGGAAATTAATTTTTTCTAATTCTCAATGATTTATATTTATTTAATAACTGGACTCGGACATCATGTATTGCGGCAGATAATGACATGCGTCTTGACATATGGCTATCTGTCCGGAGCAGAAAAAAATATGGAAATCCTTTCAGCTGTGTGTTATAGTTTTGTAGCTTGATTTAATAAAAGAAACTTGCAGGATGCTTTAAGACATCTTACATGTCCAAAGATGAAGGCAAATTTGATTTCCCATGCCATGACCCCTTTAACAGGGTCCCATAACATTATTTTACACAAAAAAACTTGATTTGATTAAATTGTATTTTTGTTGGCTATAATTGTTGATTTAAATCTAAACAGGTGTTTTCATCCATATTTAATTAGTTGCACCTCTTCCATACACTGAGTTGCATCCTGGTAGGTGTTAGTGTCACCGAGTGTTGAATATTGATGAAACAGAAAGACCTGAAATGACAGTCTCTCCATGGCGGCCACCCCCTCCTCCTCCATCTCTCGGCAGGATTCAGAGAGAAGCTAATGGCCATGCAATGCCTGTCATAGTTTCAAAAGCACTGCCTTTGTTCCAGCTCTGCTTGGCTCTACACCCCCGATAGGCCCAGCCCTTACTAAAAATGTCAGCGAATATTGATTTGGTGGGGAGCAACAAAGACTTCACTAAATGATAGCTCCCTTTGTGCTGCGGCGATGAAAGGGCTAGACCTTTCTCCATAGTGCTTCGATGATGCTTAGTCCATCAATATTTCATATCCGTCTTACACTACAAAGTGAAGACAAATTGACAGAAAGGGTTTTAATACACATCAGAAAATGTTTATTGTGGGCCGACATTAAATATTCAATCAATTCAAGTTAAATAGACGCTCATAACAGGTGTGCTTGTTGCTACTATTTTGTTTGTTTTGTTGTTATTTAATACTTCTTGTTTCCTGAAATCGAAGTACATTCACACCTACACAATAAGCAGTATAAATGCTACCTGATGATATTAAAAGGATGTAAGAGGATATGTATACAGATTTTCTGCTGGCTCTTTATGGTTTTCCAGTGTAGACTTCAAAAGGCACAGAATCAGGGTAATGGGGGTTGGGTTGCTTCATCTGTAAAAATGCAAATGAAATGTCCTTGATTCCCCATTTGGCTTTGTATGTATATAGATAGTACTCTGTAGTGTTTAATATGTGACTGCTTGAAATTAAAACCCTTTTTTCTTTTTTACAGTTTAATCATATCTTGCTAAATGGACTGCTACCGTTACAGCAGTTTGCTCTTTAGAAGTATACACATGTTGCAACAGGAGAAAACAAGCTATTTGCATATAATTAGATCAGGGAGAGAGTAATAGAAAACTAAAAAGGATTGTTTGTCCAGAGCCTTGTCATAAACTTACAAATCATTTCAAAAATATAATATTTGATATTTATGTTATTCTTTAAATGCTACATACAATTACTAACTATTCCTCCTATTTTAAATGTTATATTTTATTCTTTAATTCTGTATTTATATACAGATTTGCATTTGTGGGAGTTGGTGAATCTACGCATATATCAGGTTCTAAAATGGAGATGATGAATGGATATATCAAACAAATAACCACATCTTCACTGATCCATTCTTCCACTTCAGATCCAAAAACCTAATTCGTTTTGCTATATAGAAATTGCATCAAATAACAGCTTCCTTCAACCCCAGTTTCATTGGCCTTTATTATGTTTATATAATTTAAAATAAAACACTTTCACACATATATATATATATATATATATATATATATATATATATATATATATATATATATGTAATTACATTTATTTCCTAAAATTAAGTATTATATTTACAAATAATATATATATGTACTTACTATGTATCTAGGAGCAATGAAGTTCAGTAACTGAACTTCAATTACTAGGTATTAAAGTAACATAAAATGTTTCAGTGATTGTCTTGGAGCTTGTAATGTGACAGAATGCTTCCTTTGCAATGTCTTGCATGACCAGCTTTCAATTACACCTCTGTTTGAAAATGGCAGAAAACTCATTAGAGATCAGCTGAGTGGAAATAGATGTTATCATATTAATGGAACAAACCGTATAGCACTTGCCCTACGAGTTTTAAATAAAAAATAAAATGTTATATTTTAATCATACAAGTTTTGTTTGTCCTTTTAGCATGACACACTCGTTCCCTAAAGGTCAGCCGAGAGTATATTATGTGCACATCACAAATGACTCTTTAAGTGCAAATATCACAATTGTATTAGAGTTATATCTTTCTTCTAATCAGATATTTTTTGCATATTTTTGAAAGACAGGCGGTTTATCGCCATCCTTGAATGAAACCTCTTCGATAAGAGCAAAGTAGTCAGTGGCAACAGCCTAGGGGCCGGTTACACTACACCGTTTTCAACTAAAAATGGAAAACTTTTTTTGCATTTTGACCACTCATTTACATGACAACGGCGCTTTGGGGGCCTGAAAACACAAACTTTTGAAAACTGGTTTTAAAGTGCAAGTTTTTGAAAATGATACCAATATCGATACAAAAACTTGATTTTATGAAAACGGTGACCGTACACATGCGTATTACGTGTTCAGTCTATGGGCACGTAGTGTGTCTATACAAAGATACATCGTCAACTACTGGCCTGACAGCAGAATACAGCATTTTAGTCATTTTCACAGATCGGGGATCATTTTAACGTTGTCGTCTGAATGTGCAAAAACGCAAAGGACATTTTTTTCCGTCTTGTAAACCTACCATTAGAAAGCTGCAAAGGTGGAAAGCCTCTGGGAGTCAGGATTCAGGTAATGAAAAGAGACATGTCCAACAGCAGCAATCTGTATCGGTTTAACAAGATGCATTGCAGTGGGCCAATAAACTGCATCAGGTAAAGAGCTCTACATGCAAACCAAAGCAATGAAGCACTAAAATTGTGGTTTGAAGAAACTATCAATAGTGCATCTGTGGGAGAATTTTCCGCATATATCAGGTTCTAAAATGGAGATGATGAATGGATATATCAAACAAATAACCTCATCTTCACTGACCCATTCTTCCACTTCAGATCCAAAAACCTAATTCGTTTTGCTATGTAGAAATTGCATCAAATAACAGCTTCCTTCAACCCCAGTTTCAGTGGCCTTTATTATGTTTATATAATTTAAAATAAAACACTTTCACATTTGTAGCTTTTTAAGCCCGACTTTTCATCCTCAAAGCAAGTTTCATTCATTTTGGTTGATTTGATTTGGTTTATTTCAATGCATTTTAAAGGATAGATTACCCAAAAAAATGAAAATTCTGTCATCATTTACTTATCCTCATGTCATTCCAAACACATATGCATTTCTTTCTCCTACAGAACACAAAGAAGATATTTTTGGGAAATCTATAGATTTTCTGTCTATATTTCACTGTAACGTTTATCATCAGCTCACACACTAAAGTTCCCTCAACTAATGAGTGTCATGTTCATGTCTTGTGTTAATGGAGTTTGTATATTAAGCAGTTCAGGTTAAATGTACTGTATGGTTTTTGGGGATTATGACAAAATCAAAATGTTTGAGAAATATCAATACAGTGCAAAACTGCTGAAATAAATGTATCGTTACTTATATTTTTCTTCCTGGCTATTAATTTTAGAGAAACGCATCTTTAAAGTTTATTGAAATTCTAAATTTAAGATCTTAGAAATGTGTTTCAAAAGCAGGAAATGTCCATATCTCCATCTAATACATAATTCATTTAGTTTGTTCATGAAGTGGAATCATCTGTATGAATTTCCACTTTTTTCCCTTGAAATAAGCTAAGCTTATTGTTATTCACAATATCAGGTTTCCGCCAAACATATCCAATCAAATTCAATTTGACGGTAGATGTTTTTTCCCTCACAAGTTGATTGCTAATCTAATTTTCTTGCATTATGCAGCAAAGCGTCTCCAGGCTTGTTCACACAATGTCTTTCTCTCTATAATTCCCTTCCCGAACATAGACATTCAGTATCAAGCATTTGTGGATGAACTGAGCATTATGTCTATTGCAGTGTGCAGGCCGGAGAGCTGTTGGGGACAGGCAGGTGTGAGGTGAACATGAGATTCAGATTTTGGCTCATCACCAGGGTGTCGTTCCACTAGAGAGATATGTCAGAATTGATTGCATCTCATTACAGGGTTCGCTTTAGAAGTCTTCCCATTATTAATCTATTATTCATTTTGGTTTTATTTAAAATATAATAATCTGCTTTATGGTCTTTCATTGAAAGAAAATATGGAAGTTCATTTGATGATCTTGTTAAGGAATTATGATTCATATTTAATGATTATAACTATTAAAAATCACGTTTTGCTTTCTGCTTAACATTTGAATAAAGTGACGGTATTAAAACCAATTTAATTTAACTTGATTACACAGGGGGCGTTTACACGACGCCGTTTTCATCTAAAAACGGAAGACTCCGTTCATTTACTGCACATGACAACAGCGTTTTGGTGGACTGAAAGCGCAAACTAAGTGCAGGTTTTTGAAAACGATACCATTACTGCCTCTGTGTAAACTACAAAAATGCGAATTTGTGAAAACGGTGATGTCATGCGTATTACGTGTTCAGTCTATCTAGGCGCATAGTGTTTCTTTACAAAGTGATATCGCCAACTACTGGCCTTGCAGCATAATTCAGCGTTTTTAGTCGTTTTCACGTGTGAACAGGGATCGTTTTGACAACATTGTCATCTGTATGCAAAAAAACTGTCTTTAGGACTTTTCTGTCTTTAAGACATTGTTGTCGAGTAAACGTAAGGGGGATGTACTCATAGAGTAAGTCTCCATGAAACAAAAGTTGCGATTGTCTTTGCTTCCCTATTGTTACGTATATCAGAGTGAGGACAATAAAAAATGTAGGACGGGATGTGATTTTGTCCATTGGGAATTCATTGGATTATTGTCATTTGCTGTTGCTGTGATCTCACGTGAGTGACAGGTTGCCCTGCCCTCACACCAGTAAACACGTCATCAGAGAAGAAATGCTGATGATTGTTTTGATTAAAGATAAAGACTTTATGTACAGAAAGACGGTGCTCTCGTATCACTATGAATGGGGGAAAGTGCAACGCACAATATGGCAGAATAAGTCCCGCCTTCTAAAGAAGATAGCCAATCGCCAATTTGTAAAGTGATCGCGTCACTGCAGCTGCCGTTAAAAGCTTTGTGTTCGCGCACATGGGACTGCGTATGCGCATTAGCTTGGTCCAGCCTGAAAAATGCATTTTTTTTAACAAGATTTCGAATGTCTAGAAACAAAATTTATGAGACAGTTGTTGTCAGATTTCATTGGGGATTTCAAATTTAATCGTAAGCTTGGCGAACAGTTTTGGAGAATTGATGTTTCCCCATTTAAAGAGATAGGAACTGCACTTGCATCCCCGAGAGGCATTTTAAAGATGGCTGCCGAGTGAAATGACTTGTCTTAAAGGGACTTGTTAAAGGCACAATATGTAACTTTTTTGCTTTAAAAATAGCAAAAATCACTATATCTATGTTATATATTTTTTTTAGTTGTGTACTTACATTATCCCGACTGTTTCCAACAACTTTCAAACCAGGAGAAATTTTAATTTAATTCGAAGACACGGGACGTTTCTTTATTTCCGTTTTGTCGCAGTCAATGGCGTCATATCTGCGTTGTCCCTGGTTTCCGCTCGTGCTGCCATGGTAACCAGAGTTATGAACCAGAGCCCTCTGATAGTAACCAAGACGACAGACGTGGACCACTGTAGTTCGCAATGTCTATTTGCACGCTGTTGTTGTTTCGTTCAAACATTATGGACCATGGCAAGCAGACTTTGGATAAAAAAGGAGAACTAAAACGAGAATCAATATCAGCGCGGTGTTTTCGAGATGCCTACAGCTCCCATAGACAGTATATAAACGAGAGCTCCACGTCCGAGACTTCGACCGCTTCGGTCTTTATTAAACAGGTGAGCACATTTACATAAAACTAATCAATGTTATATAGTTCAACAATGATAAAATGTCAGAATATGATCTGTATGTTATTCTAATGTTGATCTAGTTTACTGCTAGTTTCATACAGACAGACTAACACATACATTTCAACACATTCAAATGCAGTTTAGTGTGCTAGTGTAATGTTAGACCAAGTGAAACAGCGCTGCGTTACCTCACAAGTTTAATTTGTCTAATAAACTGACCTGTGAGTAGTAATTCTGCGTGTAGTTCGGTAGAATGAAATGTCCATATTCCTTTTATATCCGCGGGACTTGCGTCGCTTGTGGAGCTGATAGCTGTCTCTTAGCAATCCCGAACTGCTTCATATCACAGTCATGATAAAAGCATCGATGTATTCAGTCATCCATAAACATTATTAGATCGGTCGGCTTGACGTTGACGACAAGATCCATAATTCTTAGCAAATGTTGCGTCATCAAACTACGCCTTTGTTATTGTAAATATGTTAGTGACCCCTAGTGGAGAAAAAATCCCATACTGTACGTTTAAGGGGCACATTAACAAAAAAATAACAAAAAAAAGATGCACGTCAATTACAGTATTACTAGACTGTTTAATATCTGCTAACACTTTATTTTGATGCTCCCCCAAAAGACATTCTACTGACTAAAAGTAACTTTGCAGCTACATGCCAACTTACTTACAGTTAGTTGACCATCAAAATAAAGTGTAAGGACTTTAACTGAAATATTTTTTTAATCAAATCACAGAAATGCACTTAGCTCTTTGTCTGTTTTGACACTTTTTCTATTCACCTAGGGCTGTGAAGACCAAGAGACTTGCAGTTAAAGGAGCCATTGGAGAGAAGCAGACTGCTGAAAGCCTATTCACACTGCAGCTCGCCAGCGTTAGGTTTCAGCTGTCGATGTGCCAGGGACTGCTCTAGGAGCCAGGTGGTACTGAGGTATCAGTCGAACACAAGTCTAATGAATCCTTCACTGAGCTGCTAAAATCAATGGTGCACTAAATAAATGGTGTTGTAGCACATTATGTTGGAATTAGTTTTAATTTAATGAGATGGAACAGTTCTTTACCGGTGGAATTGATCTTTTTAACTGCCCTTGAGAAATATGTTGAAATCGGAGCCTCAGTTGACACAACAAACTTTCTGTATAGATCTATGAGAACTTTAATTTGATTTAGGAAGACTTTCATGACACGACCGGGCTAGATTTCGATCGGGCAGCACTGATAGATATTCCATCTCTACCACTATAAATGAAGTCATTACCACCCTGTCGTAATATGTGTATATATATATATATATTGATCAAATGATGATCAAATGATCTGTATCAAAATTAAATACCACAGCCCTTAGTAAAATTAAATTAAAAATAATTATATAAAATATATATGTAATAATATTTCACAATGTTGCTGTTTTTACTGTATTTTTGATCACATAAATGCAGCCTTTTTTAACAAAGATTTAAAGAGATTTCTTTCAAAAACATCGCACTGACCAAACCTTTGAACAGTAGTGTATGTAATATAACTTATGCTTATGCAAAATGTTTGATGACAATCAAAAAAAAAAAAATGATATGACATAATTAAGTGTTCAAAATCCCAAGCAGACGCTGTCCACATACTGAATGAATAACCAGACCCAAGAGGTCTGTCAAATATCATTTAAAAATAAGTAATTATCTACATTTTTGATAGACTCCTGGGGTCTGGTTATTCATTCAGTTTGCAGACAGCATCTGCTGGGGAATGTGAACATAATTTTTTTAACATGTGTGAGGGACACAAATGACACCCATTAGTTTTGGAATGATCTGATTCCTCTGCCAATCTGTAAATCTTTCATCCCTACATTGATAGTTCCTACTGACTCATTATTTCAGCAAAAAGCAACAGTTTGTTTAGAGAATATTGTAAGTCCTGTAAACACTTACAGGACTTACAAAATTAGCACCCTGTGATTGCAGTGTTGAGCACTAGATCACCTTCGGGGATTTGATGTGGTGAAATTACACGGCCTTTTGTCCAACCAATCATAATTATCCATGTCAATTACATGCAGCTGCATAATCTCTTTACAAAGACATGTGAAAACCTCATATTGCCAGATTACTGTCTGACAGTCTTTCCCCTGTGCTGTGGCGCGAATGTTGTCTGACAGCCCATCAGACTGCTTTTACTGTAGCCTAACCTTTGTAATTACTGGGTTTTCTCTCAGAGGAATAAAACAAGTGCAGTGACAGTGAAGGCTGCGCATTTTTGTGTGGATATGTAAAAAATTGTGGATGTGATTTTCTCTCCTGAATGCGAGACATGTCAACAAATCCCCCTGGTCTCTGCCTGTCCTGCTCTCTCCCGGGGTGCGTCGTGTGTGTGTGTGATGGCGCGCAGCTGCCATGATTGTGGTTTCTCTCTGGCACCTGGAGATTCAGTGTGAAACGATGGCAGCAGCCTGGGATTTGCTCTGCCTCTCTCTTTTCACTTTGAAATTTAAAAGTCAGTTCATGGAGCAGAACAGTTGCTTTTAACAGGATTTGAGTCTGATTATTTACTAAATGTTGATATGTGAAGTTTTCACGGTGCATTATAATTTGGATCATTTAACCTAAATTCAAAAGTGTTTCTTGTCACTGTATTAGCGTGATCTAACTTTTGATGCATTATTTTCTTAAAACATTAAATATTCATTTGAACTCTTTCCCTGCCAGCATTTGTTGTTTTTTTAAGTTGCTGGACAACACAACACAAAACTTTCATGGCCCCCAGAATATTGTGATGTATGAATATCTGAACATGCAATATATCTAAAGAAATGAAGAGCCTCTGCTTTTCTGCCGCCAGCGTTTTTTTTTTTAAGTTGCCAGCCACCACCAGCCTTTTTGATCATTTTCACAAAAAATTCATGGCCCCCAGAATATTTTGTTGTATGAATATCCGAACAAGCAATATATCAAAAGAAAAACAGAGAATTTGCTTTTAAACAACAACAACAAAAACATTTTATTCTAGCTTCATGCATTCGTTTTTTATCAACACTTGAATGTGGGTAAGTTTCATAAAAAAGCAATATTTTAAGCAAAACCCTGAGAAAAACACGTTTTTGTCAAAGACTACCGGATCGGATTCAGAACGATGATCAAAACATAAATTTAGTAGATCGAGTCCATCAACACCCCCAAAGCTTCACAGTACTATAGCTCGTCCTGGGTGAACAATGACATTTAATTTAGTAACATTAGGCAGTTTTGATTTATATTCTGTTTAATGTTGATGATCGCGTTATTGTACATGCATCTGCTTAAAGGAACTGTATGTAAGAAATGTATTTCAATTAATCATAAAATGGCCCTGATATGTCACTAGACATTAAGAAATCATGTTCATTTCAAATACTTATATCACTGACAACAGTAGTACGGCCAGGATATTGTCATTTAAAAGTGAAGTTGCAGCCCTCAACTGATATTGATGTTGTCATCTTGTGTTTTGGCCTGATGCTCCACCCTCCACCTATCTACCAATCACGAAGTCAGTAGTGTTTCGGCATCCGGGTTGCCAGCTCTGCTCTAGTTGAAAGCTCCTTGTAGCAGCCTACGTTCCTGCTGGATCCTGCAGCCTATCTGGCAAATTCGAGTCAGGGGGAGGGGGAGGGGATACACCGCTCTACAGTAATTTGAAAGTGATTGCAGTACCAGTTTTGGCCACAATCTTACATACGGTTCCTTTAAATATGATACCGATTGTTTCTGCTTCTTCTTCACATGTCTTTTTGATCAGGAGATTCAGTATTCAGATTTTCAGAAGATGTGTTATAGCGTCCCCAACTGTATAACAGTGAAAACAAGGAAAGCCGGAAAATTCCGTCAATGGCGGGGAAAGAATTAATGCTTATTTCAAAAGTAAATTAACATTGTAAAATCGGCTTTATTATTTTCACTCAAAATCCTAATTTTCCTTATGATTGTATTGTATTAAAACTATTGTGATTCTTTTATTTTGATTATATTAATTGTTCTATTTCATTGCATTGTCTTTTGATTTAATTATACTGATATGCATGGGTTTGGAGTTCATATTATACATTAGTAATGAAGTGTACCGTCACTTTAAGAGACCCTTAACTTTGGCCGCATTCTCACCTCTCTCAGTTCACGCTAAGCTGAGCTGGGATGAGGTTGTTAACCCTAATTTCTTACTAAAACAAACCTTACTGACCCCAAACTTTTGAACGCTAGTCTAAGTACATATATACAAGTACAAATATATAGTTATACAAGTCATGCCGGTGAAATGTTCTTCATATCAATATTTTACAAACCTTGTCAAATGAACCCTCAGAACTTCTATGGCTAAAAATGGGTATATTCATATGTTGTGTATATGTTAACTGGTATGCTTTGTTTTGTGCCATGCTTCAGTGTGCTCATGAGGGGGGTAATTATCACTGTCTGGGTCTTTTGGAGATCAGAACAAACATACTGAGAGGCTTGATAATTACTCTGATTTATTACCAGTCACTGTTGGACTGAGGAGTCAGTTGGTCAGCAGTCACAACTCTTTTTTTCAACTCTCATTGTCTCGTTACATTCTATGTACTTTCTTTCTTTCTTTCTTTCTTTCTTTCTTTCTTTCTTTCTTTCTTTCTTTCTTTCTTTCTTTCTTTCTTTCTTTCTTTCTTTCTTTTCTTTCGGCATCTTGTTGAGCTTTAAAATCCCCCATGTCTTACATTCTCTGGGCATAACATAGTATTTTGCTCCCTTTTTGAGCGGCTTTTGTTTGTCTATGAAAAGAGACTGCTTACGAAGAAGTAATTAGGTGTATTATGTCCACAGACCTGGGCATTTGCAATCATTCTCAAGTGGAGTTCCCACCATTATTGTCGAATCTTTGTTGAACACTCTACCTTAATTGTAAATCTCATTAGAGACTCAGCATTACACAACTATGTTTGCTGTAAATGGGTGAACATGATTGTTAATAGAAACCAACACAGTTTGTAAAGTATTAGGATCATGTAACACTACTGTGTTCAACCGTGTCTGGACAAGACATGATCTGCCAGCATTAGGCTCAAAGCTTCACAAATGCTCCTGAAATTGTCTTGTCAGGGTAACAAATTACTCTGATGTTTTCTGGCCAAACCATTGAATAGCCTTTATAATATCTGAGGCCTTCCTGATTCTTTTAAGTCTTTTAAGTGTATTTAAACATCTTCCTTTTCCATTAAGGCACAGCATCATGAAAAGCACTGCAGTTTGATGAAGGATTAGAACGACTCTCTGTTTGTTCACAGACCTCACAAGCAGTGGGCTCTAGAGACTCCTGAGAAGCTGAGAAGAGTTCTGTGAAAAGAGTGTCACGATTTGATGATTACATCACATGAAATATGCATCAAAAAAACGTGCTTCATAATTAGGTAAGAACGCTTTAGAATTATTGTTTGATGCTGGTTAGATTGAATCACCCTAATAACCTTAATACACCTATAATAAACAAAGACATCTATCTATCTATCTATCTATCTATCTATCTATCTATCTATCTATCTATCGATTGTATTGGACAAAAACTTTTATTAAGGATGTATTAAATTGATCAAAAGTGACAGTAAAGACATTTTCACATTGTTACAAAAAAATCTATTACGAATTAATGCTCTACTTTTGAACTTTTTTATTAATCAGAATCCTGAAAAAAGTATCATGTCTTCAAACAAAACATTTAGCTGCACAACATGTATGTTTTCAACATGCATTGAGAATAAGAATAAATGTTTTTTGTGACACTGAAGACTTGAGTAATGATGCTGAAAATTTGGTTGCATTACAGGAGTAATTAACATTTTACAATAGATTAAAATAGAAAACAATTTTTTTAAATAATATTTCACAATATTAGCCTACTGTTTTACTGTATTTTGATCAAATAAATGCAGCCTTAAGCGACTAAATACAAAACAAAAATATACAGACCCTAAACATTTGAACGGTTGCATATTTTGAGGAGATCAATAATTTGTTTTTTTTTTTTTATATCTCCTCAATATTACGTCTTACTGGAAAAGTTATGTTTCACAACATTAAACTGTCAGCCAGACATCTTTTATCATGTGTGATTTAGACTGTCTAATGCAACAGTCTATAATAAACAGTCATCTTTAACAGCCCCAGTGGGGTACTTTCATAACATGTCTGTTATTGACCATTGTGTAGTCGTGGATCCCTACCACTAGGGCCTCTTAACTTTGTAGATAAAGGACAGTGCGAGTGACCCTGTGGTTCTGTTTGTTCCCCAATTTGTTCTGCAGGATATCTGGCTCCTGCAAGGTGCCTTTGGCCAGAGCCAGCGTGGCGGCGGCAGCCTACGTCTGCTTAACTGGCTGAAAAATGAAGATTTATCTGCACATCTGCGAAGCGCTCCACAGACCCAACCATGGTGTGTATCTTAACTGCCCTCAAATAGACGGTGGGAAGCTACAAACAGGAGCAGACTGAGAATGTAGGTGGGGAGATGACCGGGTGACATAAATACAACTCTCTCTTTCTCTGTTTCTCCCCCTGCATAGTAAGAATATTTACAGGGCAACAACAGACAAAACCGTGATAGTCTTTTGCTTGTTTATTCTGTTAGTTGCAGCCTTCATTAGCCCATAGGGCCAAACCACCTCCATTTCCTGCCATTTTTGCCCCCTCTCTCTCTCTGCTGTGACCTCTCACACAGTGATCCCTATGAATGGACAATACTGGCCTTCACAAGGGCCTTCGGGACAGCCATGACTGCAGCTGGGGCTGCTTGCCCTGCCCCGAGGGCACTCAGACAGATGAAGGGGATTCTGGGGGGCCACACAGATGTGGCAGCTCACTAAAAGCAGGCTCTTTTAGGCCCTCTCGTCTTTTATATTGAGGGCGTCAACAATACTGGAACTTTTAAATACGTTATGTCAGCAGGATTCACAAGGTTTAGGTACAACTCATTAAGAATAATGATTTATATTAAGTTCAGTTTTTGATTAGTCATTAAAATATCAAAATGTTTTAGGTATTCATATAAAGATTGACCGATAATCGTTTCTTTAAGAGACCCAAGCCCGCTTAGGCTCACTCTGGTGGGTGAGAGAGTTAAATTTTGACCGCGATGGAGCTCTGGGAGTACGAAACCTCCAGGAATTGACCGGCTGACTTATTGAAACGTCATCCCAGGGAGGATGCACTGTCTTGGGCATGACTTGAATAACGCCCCGCTGCCTGGAACACTGGACTGGTATTACCGATATTTAGCTTTAACTACAATAGAAATTCATTCTCAAGTGAGAAATATGTTTTGTGTAAATAAAGAAAATGAACAATAAATTAAATTATGAATTATATAATAAACAAATAATAGATTCATTTGTGACCATTTAGACTGCAAGAAAACAATAAAAACATTATGCAAAACAATATATAATTATTATTGTTGTTATTAATAATACTTTTAGAGCCCTGATTAATTATTATTATTATTACTGATTTTTGACAAATAATAATCTGTTGTAATTAATAATAATAATTATATTTTAAAATTGTAATAGTGTTATAGTGTTTTTATTTTTGTAGTATAATGATTATTTATTTATTTTATTTTTAAACAATAATAAATTAAACAATTATTTAAAATCTGTTAAATTGGTAGTAGTACTATTAGCAGCATTTTAATTCTTCATATTAGGTTTCTACTTTTGTACAGTTGTACAGTGGTCATTAAATTATTATTGTGACAAAAACACTCATCAGGTTGTGGTTATCAGATATTTACATTTAGAAAGTCATCTGAATAGGTATTGGTCATAAAAGCAATCTCTAGTTCATAGAGGAAATGATTTTCCATTCTCTCTCTCTCTGTCCTCTAAAGTAACTTGATGGATTGCACAAGCAAACATGATAATGGATTTCCTAATTGAGTGATACAGTGCTTTATGTTGGTATCCGATTGTAATAATTTGTCACTCTTTTTCTGTACGCACATAGTCTGACTCGGAGCGTAAGGAAGCAATCTGTGGTTGAGAAATCCACTCCCCAGTTGCTCTCTTTGTTGCACTTTGAGTCCATAAGGTCGAGTCCCCGGAAGGGAAATTGCTCCAGTCTTGTGGAATGAGCAAATATAAAAAAGGGGGTATGCATGTCAAATTGCCCAACACACTACCTCTTCAAGATATGTTTTGCTTTCTCTTCCCCTCCCTCATCCCTTTCTTTGAGACAGCACACAGTACAGGACTCGTGATGAAAGGCATGGGTATTATGGGATTACTGAGGGGGCATCGTGAAAGGCCAAGGAAGCAGGCAGAGTGGTAAGTGATTCTTTTCAGTCAGTGGATTAACCCCTACAGGGTTGAAAAACCTAAACAAAGTCCCCCGTTCCGGCGTCTTTGCGGATGAAAACAGGACTCCATATAGAGGAAGTGAATATCCAAATATCGAATGTGGTTCAAATACACAGAAATTATTTATGTTTTATTTATTTAAGGCCCTGTTTGTTCTTAATCATTGTAGTGTGCATGTGTGCACTATGCATACAGTATAAATGTTTGTGCGGCCATGGCATGTGAACACTTGTGTGTGTGTATAGTTTCATATGGAACTGGAATATCTCTGCCAAACAGTATTTATTTGCATTATCAAATGAAGGGGAAAGCTTTGCTATTCTTCATTCGTTATTGACTAACCAGAGTAAACACAATGGGTGTGAAGTGCATACAATGTGTGTTCAGAATTGCTGATAGCTAACTGATTGTATCCTTGTGTGGGGGCCTTTAGCTCATGACTTCCTCTGACTCTTGACTGTTTACCTCCTTCAGGGCTTTAAAAAAGTATCACATTTAATTCTTTAGTGAGTTACATGCTTACTTCAGTATATTGTTACCCCACTGTTTATATAATGTTTGTCCTGATATATGACGTATTGCTTAATGTGGAGACATAAAACATGTTAGGGTACTTCAAAATACTTTTATTTCTTCTAAAAATTAAAATTTAAGCAACTTTTTGCAATTATGTTATGATTATATTATGTGTGAAGACTTTATGACCTCATATTAACTGAGAAATATATATGTATATATAATTATGTATAGTTAATTATATATATATATATGTATATATAATTAACTAATTGTATTAATTAGTTAATTTTGTTTTTTCAATGTACTATATGTATGTATGTGTATATATATCACATATATATATTAGGGCTGTGAAATGATTAATCGCGATTAATCGCATCCAAAATAAAAGCTTGTGTTCACATAATATATGTGTGTGTACTGTGCATAATTATTTTGTATATATAAATACACACACATGCATGCAAATATTTAAGAAAAATGTGTTATTTATATATAAAATATTTATATTTATTTATAATACAAATTATATATAATATATATACAGTATATTTAAGCAAATATTTCTTAAATATATACATGCATGTGTATATTTATGTATATACAAAATAATTATGGACAGTACACACACATAACACAAACTTTTATTTTGGATGCGATTAATCGCGATTAATCATTTCACAGCCCTAATATATATATATATATATATATATATATATGTATGTATATATATATATATACAGTGCTATGCATAAGTTTAGACACCCATGCTAAAGTTGACTAAAAAGAGGAATAAAAAATCATCTTTTGGAAATTGAACTTAATGCCTTAATTAAAAAAAATTGGAAAAATCCAACCTTTAAGGACACCAATTTTCTTTGTGAATGAATAATGTATCGTAAATAAATAAATGTTCTTCCTTAAAATACAGGGTGCATAAGTCTGGACACCCCTATGTTAAATTCCCATAGAGGCAGGCAGATTTTTATTTTTAAAGGCCAGTTACTTCATGGATCCAGGATACTATGCATCCTGATAAAGTTCCCTTGGCCTTTGGAATTAAAATAGCCCCACATCATCACATAGCCTTCACCATACCTAGAGATTGGCATGGTTTTATTTCAGTTAGCCTAATAGCTGGTTTGATTTGCATTGAGAGATGATCTTATGGAAAGTACTCCATGCCAATCTCTAGGTATGGTAATAATTTCACATTTAATCTCCAAATGAATGTAGAAACAACACACATACAGTAGCCTATATTTTAAATATTTGATTAATGCCATCTTTTTCCGCTTTGTATATTATTACTATTCTATTCTTATTAATACTATTCGTTTCATAATATCAGGCACCTGTGATTGACGAAACACTGTATGATAAAATTGAGCAGTGTGCCTTTAAGGACATTAGTATGTAATTTCTAAGGTGAATAACTAACTTAATGAATGATGTTGAAATACATGAACACACATCATGTACAAGTATTTAGCACTAAATGCATTACTTACAACACACTTCTGTTTGAAAAGCCACTGGAACGTAGATTGGACAGTCCTTTACTTTTCCCTTTTGTGTGATTCGTAATGCCTTTAGGGCGAAACTTGAATGGTGCTGATTTCTTTCTGTCTTTCTTTTTGTGTAAGTGTCAAAGTTGCAGATGATTGGCTTCGTTCGCATTGGAATATTTCAAGGCTAATTTAGCTTCCTTAATGACAAATATTCTGGCAGTTCATCCCGTAAGATCATGTCATGTGGTGATGCATGTTCGTAAAATAAGCAAGTATACTATGATGAAAAGGTTATTTAGATTAGATGGATGATTTATTGCCTTCTTAACAACAGATGAATATTGCAAATGCAATCTGAACATCTGACTAAGTAGGACCATGTTTTCTACAGTACATCAGTGGACCTCAAGTGGGTCACACGTCTGTTCTGAAAGACAATGCTAAATGAAAATAATAAAAGCTGTTATTTTTTTAAATATTGAAAACATTTACAAAATGTATGCATTTACAAATTTGAACAAAATTTACATTTATCCTTTGCTGCTGCTATGTATGTTATTGATTTTGCATTTTGTTGGTCAAAAATCTAAATTTTTGGTTTCTAGTACTGATATATAATGTAGGCCTATATAATGTGAGTATATACAGTATAGTAGTGGCCATACAGTATATGAGCAATATCATACTTGTAGCCCTTAGCCAAATCGATTGCTCTGGAACAAGTAATAGATGATTAAGACCAAAAATTGCCCATTTTGATATACCCAAAATAAATTATACCTCATGTTTAAACACTACATAAGAGCCGAGACGAAGCTGCTCTCTGCGGGTACATGAGCGCTGAACAGCCGCTGACGGTCTGGAGCTCAATCTCCAAAAATCGTCTAAACAAATTGTCAAATATGCACTATATTTATATTTGAGGTCTAAATAACTACATTCTCGCCTAGAAAAACTCTTAAAACTACATTCTGTGACACAACAACAGTAGTATTTGTAAAAGTATGGTGGTTTGCTCGTCCGCCATTACACTCTCTGTGAGAAATGATGCAAGCGAAGTGATACAAACGGTGAAATGGTTTCAGTGCTGATACTGGGGGAGTATCAGATTCAAGAACTGTTGTGTGTATATATATATATATATATATCTCCTGCTATATTTCTTTGTACTTATTATCTGTATTTGTACAACTGGTTATACATAGGCTACATACAGTAAACAACACCATTAATATTCACTTATCATCTTGGATATATCATCTTGAATGAGCCTCCAAACAGAACATGATGTTCGACTGAAGCACACTTACCCAAATCCTCTTAAAACTGCAGACCATGACACATCTAAATGAGTGATCATTAGCATAATGCGCTATGCTGCTGCTTGGTGATTTCTTTTAATCAACCTCAGAGTCTGTGGTAATTAGCTTCCCACTTCTAATAGATTCTGACATTCTTGAAATGTGCAATGTAGGCCGTCATATTATCTTCCTGCCTGAATGCTGATTTGCATACAACCTTTACTTCCAGGACTGGTCACTTTTTTGACCTGGGCTAATAGAATTTTTCATTCTCATTTGTCCATTGGCCTGTTCTACAGCCCTCTGTTACTTTCTTGTGCTGGTAAGAACCATCCCTGCTTGTTGTATTCTATTAAAGAGTGATTAGAATGACTTGTCAACAGGTCAGGCATGCGGTTGGCATACATTTGTTGCAAATTATGGTTCCATATGAATCACAGCCTTTTTAATATATATAAAAATATTTTTAATGCATTAATTATGTCTTGTATGCTCTCATGAATAATTATAACCACAGTTGTAATACATTTTAATATTTATCTATTCACCTTAAATTCATATTTTAATATTATAATACACCTATAATGCATTAAAACACATGGCAAACAACCAATGATGTAACAAGGAATCTGCAAATATTAAAATGCATTTTAACTTTGGTTATAATTATTTATGAAAAGATAAAATGCATTATAACGTGCTTTATGAATACATTTATAATGCATTACACATAAAAGCTTTAAGTAAAGTGTCACCAACAAACTTTCTGAAGCAACACAGATCAAGTAAATAATACTACAGAAATTGAAATTGTTATGCATATGCATTGAAAATCTTCAGTGAGTTTAGCTTGAGAACTTGAATCAACTGATTGGGGGGGGGGGTCTCTTCTTCACACATAGCTATCATATGGTTCTCTACTAATATAGTTCACAGGTTTTATGGACCACTTTTATGATTATTTTCTTTGTGATAAGGATATTTGGTTTTTGTATTTCATGGAAGAAAGAAAGTTTCATAAAGGTTTAGAACAGAATGAGGGTGAGTAAATAGTGACTGATTTTTTAATTTTGGGGTGAACTGTCCCTTTAAGAGTCTTTAGTATAATATTCTCCTGTCCCTCTGAGCTAGAGGCAGCCCTGAAGCTTAGCCGTCTTATGCTCATTTGTCAGAGAACTAATTTTGCTGAGCCGTCTTTGTGCTCTGAGCAATCCTGAGGATATTGTCATGCATTGTAGTTTTCAGCTCTTCTGCCTGTGCGCTAAAGCTTTGTTTCTCCACAGGACATACAGTAATTGGAGTTTTGGAAGATAATAACAAAAGATAAATCCAGCTGAGTCTAAACACGGCATGAGAGACCACAGGCATGGGGGATGGAAATAGAAAAAAGGTGAAAAATGTTGTTAAAATTCATTGGATGAGAGAATGATGAATGTGTGTCTCAAGGACAGCCAGAGGTTAGGGCGTGTGTCTGGCTCAGTGCCTGAAGTTTACATTAAAATAAGGGAAGGAATATTAGTGAAACGAGCATTAAGGCAGTCACATTTACTTGCTGGTGTTACAGGATCATTAACTTCAAAAATCTTCTGTGATGTCAGGACAATTGGCCATCTGTGCTTTAAATAACAACTAAGAGAGATTTACCCAATTTTATCAATATTTACTTTACATCTAATTTCAAACCCATATGACTTCCACTCTTCTCTAGAACTCAAAAGAAGATATTTTTAATAATATTCATGCTGCTTTATCCATACAGTGTGCAGTGATTATTGACCTGTCAATCTCCAAAAAAAAAAAACAACACTATTAAAAGGACAATCACCATATGACACTATATTTTGATATTATAGCTTTGTTTGATGAATGGAATGAAATTTAAAGTGGTCATGACATGATTTTTTTTTTTTTTTTTTATTTAAATATGTTCTTTGAGGTTCACTTAAAATGTTAATAAAGTTTGTGCATATATGTGGAAAACCCTTAATTTACAAAGCATTAAATCAATCATTTGATGCAGCTGCTGTCAGATTCAATACAGCTGACTGCTTCATCTTTCAACAAAATTTTCCATTACACTATACCTTCTTTACAAAACAATCTGCTGTCAAATGCTCCGAACAAACATATCCTCAGACGTGATCCATGATGCCATTAAAATAAACCATCCACTTGCTGTTTCCGACGCTGAGATCCTTCTGAAATCTGTACAGAGACACAAACAAGATATTTCAACTGGACGTGTCAAAGCGAACGTTCTTTCACACTTCCATTTGTCCTGTTGTCGACAGACTCAGAAGTGCGCTTCTGTATTCTGTATCCAGTGTAGACGGTGACAGTGATTATAATGAGTTCTATATGCTTTTGACGTGACGCTCACATCCAGCAAATGTCAGCAGTTAAAGGGGTGGTTGATTATGATTTCACTTTTCTAACTTTAGTTAGTGTGTAATGTTGCTGTTTGAGCATAAACAACATCTGCAAAGTTACAATGCTCAAAGTTTAAAGCAAAGGGAGATATTTTCTTTTAAAGAAATCGTTTTTTAAGGACTACAACAAACGTCTGGTAGGGACTACAGGAGCTTCCTCCCAGGTTAGTGACATCACAAACCCTAAAATTTACATAAAGCCGCCCCGGGAACGCGATTTATAGATTATCAAGACAGAATATGCTAATCAATGACTAGAAGATAACTACACATAAATTCATCAACTAACCATTCAGAAATGTCCTGTTGCTTCTACATGTTGTCACTTCTTCTTGAGTCTCTCCATCATTGTCTGACTAAAAGTTTTTGAAATTTTCAGTGCATGTGTGTGTGAGGTAAAAGGATACAAGGTGTTGAAGTTCCGCCGTCTGTGCCGGGAGCAGCAGCTCATTTGCATTTAAAGGAACAGACACAAAACGGTGCGTTTTTGCTCAGCCTCAAAAAGTGACAACTTTAGCATGCTATATAAAAATATCTGTGGGGTATTTTGAGCTAAAACTTCACACACACACACTCTACATCAAAGACTTATTTTGCATCTTGTGAAAAGGGCATTATACCACCCCTTTAAGCAGAGGGCGGAGCTTATGGTGAGATGTAGAACTATTTGTCGATGTCTTGCTCTGGTGGCAGTCATTAGAGATGCGCGGTTGGCAGTTACAGACGCGGACTCCGCGGACTCCGCGGATAAACCGCAGATCGGGCGGATGACGTGACGAAAAATAATAGTTTAATTCAATTCGGGCGGGTGGCGGGCGGTTGAACCAATCAAATGGAAAATATTATGTATACAGCAATCAGCGGATGGCGGGCGGGTGCTGTTTTGAAAAGTGGTCAAAAACGTGGTGCGGATGGATGGCGGACGGATGATGAGTTTTGTGATGCGGTTGCGGATGAAATAATAGCCCATCCGCGCATCTCTAGCAGTCATGTATTTGGCCATGTGACGTCACAGATCAATATCAAAATGAGACGTTTTTGGAGCTTTATTAAATAAATGCTTTGTTTATAATGAACATTTTGATATACGAGTGAACAGTGACTTAAATCTCCATCAAAAGCGGTTTTGTAACTTCAAAAGATTTGCAGTGTGCAAATGGATTATTTTTATAATGTAAATATGATTATATGGAATAAATAATGGCATAATTTTCATGTTTGCGTGAACTATTCCTTCACACCATTCGCTGCTATCTTTGCTCTCTCGGGTCAGTATGTGTGTGCATGTGAGCGCAGCTCTGACCTTTGCTGTTGGCGCATTGTCTTACAGCAACTGGAAGGTTGTAAGTGTTTTCAATGAGAGCGCTTGTTTAATCGTAACCCTTCCCAAATTATGATGGATGAGGTCTGTGAGAAAAACAGGTTTGGCATTTGCATCGGGCTTCCAATAAAACAGATGAACGGCCAGTTTGCAAATAACTCGCTGTTTAATTATGAACTGATTTGAACAGTACTGGGAAAAGGTCAGATATTCACACCAGACAAATACAACTGCCTCCGTCTCACTGTTTTCAACCCAGCCTTCACAAATTGCAAAAAATAAAAAATAACTTGTATATATTTTTGTTAAACTTGTTTTTCTAATTTTATAAAGGAAACCTCACTACATTTTGTTGCATTTATTCTTGAAACAACTAATCACATTAATTAGACAGTTAATAATCGATTTAATTCAAGACATATTTCCTGAAAGCAAGTCTTATTATATTATTGTACAATTTTTCTTTTCAAATATTTATTATAAGAATGTTTAGACATTTGTTCTGGAAAATAAGGCAATTATTTTTATTTTATTTTATTTTTTGCAGTGCATGCATAGCCACCTGCCTTAGCCAACCACCCACCCACACACACACACACACACACCCCCCCCCCCCCCCCCCCTACACACACCCCTCCCCCCCCTACACACACCCCTACACACTGACCTACACACAGCTACATGCTTGCATAAACACACTTCCCCCAAGGATATATATGTGTCTTTGTGTCAGCAGTGCCCCTCCCTGCAGCTGTGCACCTGGAGAAGCTTCCATTCCTACACTCCAGTGAACCCAGACACCTGTTCACACCTCCACACACTCCTCACACCTCAACAGCCGTCTCATTCTGCAGCCCCGAAAGCACATTAAGTTCCCTTATGCATATGAGAGTGCAAATACTCAATGACAGCAACAGTCAAACTCAAAAAACAGGTTATGAAAGCTCTGGCGCTGTCATGTGCAAAGGACTGAAAGGTTCACTTAAAGGAACAAAAAAGTCTTACATTTGCAATTAATCGATTTAATCTCAGATTACACACATTGTAAGTGACCACATGGTGAAGATATTACACTGCACAACAGTCCTATTCCTTGTCTTGTTGAGCAAATATTCAAACATCTTTAAAACAAGATACATTTACCTGAGAAGCAAAAATGCATTACACAATGTTGTCAGAACATATACATGAGTGTTCATTTAGTTTTATTTAATTTAGCTTGTCTTGAACAATAAAAAGGTCTAAATTTGCTCAAAACAACTGAAAAGCAAACTTATTTGTATGTGAGATTTGAACACAACTGTTAATCCATTGTCTCCTAAACTTCCCACAGTTCCATAAGATTACAGATACGTGCTTTAGCAGACTAATGTCCCTTGAGCGGAGCATCTGTCTGACAGGCAGACATTGACGGCTTGTGCTCGTTTGGCTCCATTGTTTTATTACAGCAGTTGCCACACAGTAAAGCTCCTCACCTGCCCTAGTCTCTGACACGCAATGCCTTTTGTGTGACAAACGTTTTCCCACATTCCACATGCTGGTAATTTTAGTCAGACGAGGTTGTTTTATTCCAAAAGAGGCAACAGCATTAAGGTTTAAAAACAACAACATTGCTGACATTATTCAAGGCTTTCTAAAAATGTGTCACAATGAATTTGCATTCCCTTAGGTTAACATGGCATATGGTTTTCTTGAACAACAAGTGTAAGATTTTCTTTTCTTTCTTTCTTTGGAGGTCTTTTAAATCAAAAACAATAATATACGAAGGTCTGAACTTACTATTTAAAACATAAGCTTATTTTCTTAGTAGTTCTCCAAGAACATGTACCGCAAATTCTCTTTCTGAGCACACTTTCGTCCATCTTAAACTTGTGGCCACATGAAAGACAAAAAACTTCAAAACATCATTCGCTGTTTGTTGTGACCTCAACAAAATACCAAGCTTTAACACCACACAGAAAAAAAACAGGAGGCCCATTCTGCTCATAAAGTTCTCCTGGCCAACACAGAGGTGCTAGAAACTGCTGACAGGAACCGGTTTCACTCCGCCATATGTTTCTTTAGACCTGATCTCATGACTTAAATAGCACACAGGCAGACACTTCTATGAGGGATCAGCTCAGAGTGACAGACAGCTATGGCGTTATTTTTTAGTCAAAAGTTATGAGCGTGTAAGACATGCTCACGAGCACATTATGTTATTTCACACGCGCAAAAATGAACCTTCAGCTGGCATGATAAAAGTACTCGCGCACAAATTCAACAACCGAGAGGTGTACAGGTAGCTGCGAGCGAGCGCCTGGCATACTCTCATAGGTTAACTCTGCTTGTACAGTGGAATCCTGCTCGCGCGCAGCGGGCTTCTGCTCGCGGAATGCTGTTTTGCTCGCGCAGTGGATTTCTGCTTGCTCAGCTGATTTCTGCTCCCTCGAGTCTACATGACTTTTGACAATTTGGGGGCGGAAACCAAGGAGGGCACTGACCCTCTTATGATTGGTCACTTTCATCATGGAAAATCTTGGGAAATCCTAACCCCGCCCACCTTCTGACGCAGCGCGCGTCACTCAGCTCGCTCTGCTACTCCGGTTATCTCTGTGTATATTTTAGGCAACGAAATATGTGATAAAACACCATACTAACTATTTTCGTTTTCATTTAAAGAAATCTTAAACATGACAGCCACACAAATGTGGTTCATGCAACGCGTATTGATTATATTCACTGCACATAACGTTTGCCTATTTATAAAAAAATATATATATATAAAACACAAACCTGCCTCTTTTCGTTTTAAATATAATATAAAAACATTAAACATTTTAATATGGCCCAGGCAATATGTGCATTTGTACTAAACAACAGATTTTTGCAGTAAACAACATTACAGTTTTTAAATTTTTAAATACAATTATTACAATTTAAAATGACAAAACTCAACCCAGTCTCTTTTTGTTAAATTTCAGTTTTATCAATATAAAAGTATTATATTATATTATATTATATATTATAAAAGTATAAGTAAAAGGTATAAGAAGCTATACAAATAAAGCAAACAATTCAGTCAAACACACAAAGTCAGCGCTCTAGTCTAACCATACAACGGTAATGTTAAATAGCTTATAAAGTTATGAAACTTCCCCTCAGCCAAAACGATTGGCCAGGGAATAGATTCACGAGACCAAAAATCGCCCGTTAGATATACACAAGACGAATTATATCTCATGTTTAACCACTACAGAGACGCCAGAGAAAGCGGCGAACGTCAGAACGACTATAGCCGAGGAAAGGCTGTTCCAGGCGGGGTACATGAGCGCCGAGCGCCCGGTCATCGTTGTATGGTTAGACTAGAGCGCTGACTTTGTATGTTTGACTGAATTGTTTGCTTTATTTGTATAGCTTCTTATACCTTTTACTTATACTTTTATCATGGCTAATATTGATCAAACTGAAATTTAACAAAAAGAGACTGGGTTGAGTTTTGTCATTTTAAATTGTAATAATTGTATTTAAAAATTTAAAAACTGTAATGTTGTTTACTGCAAAATCTGTTGTTTAGTACAAATGCACATATTGCCTGGGCCATATTAAAATGTTTAATGTTTTTATATTATATTTAAAACGAAAAGAGGCAGGTTTGTGTTTTATATTTTGTTTTGTTTTATAAATAGGCAAACGTTATGTGCAGTGAATATAATCAATACGCGTTGCATGAACCACATTTGTGTGGCTGTCATGTTTAAGATTTCTTTAAATGAAAACGAAAATAGTTAGTATGGTGTTTTATCACATATTTCGTTGCCTAAAATATACACAGAGATAACCGGAGTAGCAGAGCGAGCTGAGTGACGCGCGCTGCGTCAGAAGGTGGGCGGGGTTAGGATTTCCCAAGATTTTCCATGATGAAAGTGACCAATCATAAGAGGGTCAGTGCCCTCCTTGGTTTCCGCCCCCAAATTGTCAAAAGTCATGTAGACTCGAGGGAGCAGAAATCAGCTGAGCGAGCAGAAATCCACTGCGCGAGCAAAACAGCATTCCGCGAGCAGAAGCCCGCTGCGCGCGAGCAGGATTCCACTGTACAAGCAGAGTTAACCTATGAGAGTATGCCAGGCGCTCGCTCGCAGCTACCTGTACACCTCTCGGTTGTTGAATTTGTGCGCGAGTACTTTTATCATGCCAGCTGAAGGTTCATTTTTGCGCGTGTGAAATAACATAATGTGCTCGTGAGCATGTCTTACACGCTCATAACTTTTGACTAAAAAATAACGCCATAGACAGCTACCACAGATATTTGGATTCAGCTGGGTAAAGCTCAACCCTTCTGCTAAATCAATTGTTTAATTTAAGTAGGGGAGTCCGGGGCTAGTTGTCACAAAGATAAGTGTTGAACTGTTTACTCTCTCTCTCTCTCTCTCTCTCTCTCAAATGTTGAAATCAGTTGTGCTGCGTAATATTTTTGTGGAAACATGAACTGGATTCTTTGATAATACAGCATTTAATCTTTTGTAACATTATAAATGTCTTTATTTTAACTTGTGATTGATTAAATACATCCTTGTTTAATACAATTTTCAGTTTCTTTTAAAAATGAAAAGTCTATATTCAGTTGTACTGCTTGTTTCTTTATTCCTGTGCAAAAATGTTTCAAATATCTGTTTGTAATGAGAATCTGAAAAATGTTCAAAGCCATTGATACTGACTTCAAATATTCACTGGAGTAAAAAGTCTGACAACTAGCCTCGAGCTCTCCTTATTTAGAAGATACTTTAGATTCAATTTGTTTATAATGATAACTCATTTTATCTAGTGTTCAATCATTTAAATTTCCAAATGGTCCAAAAGAAATAAACGAATGAATGAATGAAAAACCGAATGCTTCATGGCCATCTGTTGATGCTCAAAGAAGGAATGTCAAGAGAGAGCACAAGAGTGCTCTCCATCTCTAAGACTCTTAGAGTAATATAGTTTCTCACACTTGGCTGGTCATGTGTACACAGTGCTGCATATAAGACTAGCCCACCAGTATTGGGAGCCCAATTAGAGGCCTATTGTCACAAGCCGGGACTCGAGGCCTGCTTCCGTCCTTGTGTTTTTTGGGCTTTGCTAGTTGCCTAGCGCTGTTGTATTCAACATGCTCATTAGGAGCTCTCAGGCATCTCAGCTCCCTCTCCTCTCCTTACAATTTTAATTCCTTTTACCCATCTCTGAATTGATGGGAAGGTCAGCCAGGGAACAATAAGGCCTAGTCGATGATTGGCACTGGATCGAGTCCACGTTCCCTCGGTTGCTCTCTAGACTCAGGTGCTGCGTACGGAGGGCTCTTAGGCACGGACGCCACATCAAAGCTAAATCAGCCAGTACCTAATTGGCAGGCTGATTTATTTTGGCTTGGACAGCCCCCTTGTGCCCTCCCGTCAGTGAATCTAGCGCTCTGCCTCCCCACGGCCCCGTCGAGTATGTGACTGCGCATTCACCCTAACACATTACCAGACTAGACATGAAGCTCTCAGCGCACTGCTGCGTGCCTCGTTGTAAATAAGAAGCACATCTGCTCATTAAGGTTTTCCAAAGCCCAATTTTCTTCTTCTTCTTCCAAGTGTTACGGTTCAATCCATCTAAGTGTCCCATAGTAACAGTTACTTTGCCTTTTATCAAATAGCAATTTCTCCCCTGATAGCCACTATGTTTCACACCCTCAAATATTTGGAGTGAAACGCATTTCAGTTAGAAACGCATCATGAGTTCCTCTTCCACTTTTTTCACTCTCTTTTTTTTTGCTGTGATCTCTGGTGAGAATGCAGCATATGGATTCAGTAAATGGACATGGTGATCTTTGAAAAGAGAGGGCGGAAGAAAAGCTCTAACCTTTATTAGACAGCCGTCTAATGGTGGACCGTGAAAAAAAAAACAAGTGGTGAATGGAGCGTGGGGTTGGCCACATGAAAGGAGAGAGAATAAAGAGAATCTTTAATGTGAGCCTGTATGTACAGCTCGCATTGACCCCCATTGTAACCAAGGAAACCAAAATGTGTCCAATGGCTGTCAGTCGTTCTCTTGTGTCTTGTCGCACCCATTCTCCCATTCTCAGCCTAAAACCTCCATCCTGCTCGTTTCTTAATCAACATAGGCAGATAAATGTAGCATTATAGAGTTAAGCTTAAGTGTACCATTTGAATGTCACCCAATAGATTTGAAAAAATAATTTGTTTTCAAACAAGTTTCCAGAACACTCTCCCCATCTGTCCCACCCAAAACCTCACATCATCGTTGTTCAGCTTTCTGCAATGTTTTGATTATCCTTTGGGTCACACTTTTGATTAGGGTCCAATTCTCACTATTAACTAACTACGACTTTTGCCTCAATAAACTCCTAATTACTGCGTATTAATAGTTAGTATGGTAGTTTAGGTATTGGGTAGGATTGAGGGATGTAGCATTAAATGTGCATTAATATAAGAACTAATAAAAAGGTGATATCCTAGTAATATGCATGCTAATAAGCAATAGTCTAAAAAAACTCTAACTAGTTAATAGTGAGAACTGAAGCTAAACTATAAACAAAACAAAAAATTATTTGTGGTTAAATTGTTCTTGTTCCACACAGTGTCTTGAGTCATTATGGGTCAAACGACTATCGCAGATATGCAGTAGTATGTATGTTTTATTATGTTCATCTATGGTCGAGAAGTAAATTTGGGCTTAGAAAGATTTTTTTATGTTTTTGAAAGAAGTCTGATAAACTCTCCAAGGCTGCATTATTTGTTCAAAAATACAGTAAAAAAGTAATATTGTGAAATATTATTATTATATTTTAAAATGTGATTTATTCCTGTGAATTTTCAGCATCATTACTCCAGTCTTCAGTGTCACATGATTCTTCAGAAATCATTCTAATATGCTGATTTGATTTTTAGAAATAATATTTGAACATTATAAATGTTTACTGTCACCTTGCTGAGATGAAGTGTGGTTATACACTTTATTTCGATACAGGTCCACTTAAGACAATCTACTAACAATAAGTAACTTTGCAACTGCGTGTGAACTAGTTCTCATTAGAGTATTAGTAGACTGGTCAAGGTTAGGTGTTAGGGTTCGGGTTAGTAGAATAAGTTGACATGTAGCTGCAAAGTTCCTGATAGTCAGTAGAATGTTTGCTGGGGAGCATCAAAATAAAGTGTTAGCAGATATTAAGCAGACAGTCTACTAATATACTAATGACTGTTAATTGACAAGTAGTTGCAAAGTTACTAATGAGAGTCAGACTTGTAACCCGAAGGTTGCGGGTTCGATTCTCAATAACAGCAGGAAAATGTAGGTGGGGGAGTGAATTCAATTCTGACAAATTCCGAGTATGGATTAACATACTTAGCCTTCAGATCACGTCGCGTCACTTAGAATGTCTAAAGTGGACCATCGAAATAAAGTGTTACCAAAAGTGTTCATTAAAAAAAAAAGATCTATTTGACCTAGAATGGTAGATCACGTTCTTCATCCAATTCAGTACATGCTATGAAAGTATAGGAATTAAGATGTTCTTACAGTTGTCACAACATGTTAAGCTGGGATAGGAAAAAGTATTTAACACCAAAAAAACGACACATATCAGCTTTAAATATTCATGATATGTCTCACAGTTGATTCATGTGTATTAAAAAAAAACGATTATTGTTAAAAAATCTGGAAACTGAGTCAAATCAGAGTTTTTGTTTTTTGTGAAGTACAATGTGAGCAAAGCCGTTGCGGGTGCCCCAGTAAACAGAGCTTCGGTGAGGTAAACACATGCAAACACAAGCACAGACACTCTCATACACACACATTTGCAATTTGACGGCCATGTGTTCGTCCTTTCGAACTGTATTTTCTTTAAATTTTTTTGCTGTCTTTCCACTGGGGATTATTTTCCACATTGCGAACATCTGCCTAACAGTCACGTCAGCTGGAAAAGTAAATTATTGTTAAGCCCGTCAGTGTCCGTGCATAATTTGAACTTTTAGCAAATTCAGATACATGAAGAAACTGGCCATATGTCAGGGAGAAGACAGTGATAGAATGAGAGAATATCCAGACCTTTGACTAAACATTATAACTCTGATCCACATTAATCTGGCCAAGAACCGCCCAAGACAGAAAGACAATGCAGCTAAATGCAATTTATTTCGATTTTATGTGTCATTTAGGGGTGGAGTTATCTGAAATGTATACAGTACCACAATGATAGACAACAGCAGCTATTTACAAAAAGTGCAAAAAACCTAGATGCTTTTTAATGTGAATAGTGAAGATACTCTTTCCATCAAATATAAATAGACACTGCCATAACAAACTAGTAAAAATAATTATTATTATAATAGTAATGGTGTGGGCGTCTCTTGAAATGGTTGTACAGGAGACCCAGCCAAAAATGTAATAAATATACAAACTATTTCACAACTATTCAAAAAACATTTGTTTAATACAGATAATACAGTTTGTTTGCTTGTTAAGAAATTAATACTCTTACTCAGCAAGGACACATTGATAAAAAATGACAGTAAACCGTTACAAAAATCATGTAAAAAAAAAAAGAATTCACCATAATAAGAAATGTTTCTTGAGCCCTATTTTGGCATACTACAATCATTTCTGTAGGATCACGTGACACTGAAAACTGGAGTAAATTTCTTACTGGATTTTTGATTAGATAAGAAACATTAAAAAAGCTTACCAACCCTAAACTTTTTAGTGTAACTTGCTTTTAAGTCGAACAAAACTCTAAATATTAAAGATTTAATGTTTATTCACTTTTACTGAAATGTTTAAAAGGTTCCCCAAGCTAAATACGGATGAAGGAAGGAGGAAAAGCATTTGTTTATGCTGTAACCTGTTTCACAGCGGATGGTTTTGTGTTTACGATCGTTATCATGGATGACAGCTCTTTGTCACGCTCATCTTCATGCTTGGTAATGTCTACGGCTTGATCTACCACAGAACAAACGGAGAAAGGGAAGTGAGTTGGAGGAAAACGCAGGCCTGGAGTTCTGTGTGCCTTTTCAATGGTATTCCTGAATGAAAGAGATTACAATCTGGCAAATCCGCATCTCACCGTTATCAAGCGGGACTTATACATGTATATATTCGCCTGACTGCAAAAGAAGAGCCGGGCTTGTGATAAACACTCCTCCTCCTTCCCTCTCTCTCACTCTCTGTTTCTTTCTATCTGCAGGTGAGAAAAAGCTACCTTTGAATGCTTTTGCAGAGAATTGCTGGTTTTCCCAGGCAGGGTTGAAAGGCCACCCCATTCCCAGCGGTAAGTTGCTTCTCAAAACTGAAAGTCGGCATGACACAGTTGTGATAGTCTTTTCTTCCCTATTGTGACATGCGAGTGAAACAGCTTCTCGAGCAAGAAAAATGGAGGATGGGACTTGAGTTTGTCCATTGGGAATTGATTGGATGGTTTGTTTTTGCTGTGATCAAAAACAGGTTGTCTCACCCTCATGCTGGAAAACACATCATCTGAGAAGATATATCATCATATCATATCATCCTATAATTTGGTTAAACACTTGCAAAGTCGTTACAAGAGGGAGGGGACGTTATTTTGATTACAAGGGCACATGACTTTAAAAAATGATAATGTGCAAGGATAAATGATTTAGACAACAATATTCCATAAAAAATGTGGAAATGTCTATTTTGATTTCATGGTAACTTTACATATTATAACTTCTAAGGGGCCGTTTACATAACACAGTTTTCAACTAAAAAATGTGAAAAAATTATGCTTTTTTGCCATTTATTTACATGACAATGGCATTTTGGCGGCCTGAAAATGCAAGCTTTTGAAATCGGGTTTCAACCTGCAAGTTTTTGAAACTTATACCGTTATCATCTCCATGTAAACAACAAAAACGCAAATTTGTGAAAACGGTGACGTCATGCGCATGCGTATTACGTGTTCAGTCTATTGCTGTGTAGTGTTTCTTTACCACGTGACATCGCCAACTACTGGCCTGGCAGCAGAATACAGCATTTTTAGTCGTTATCGCGGATCCGTGTGAACGGGGTCGTTTTGACAACGTTGTTTACAACGTTGTCGTGTAAACATACCCTGAAAGAGAACTTCGATCATTCTCTGTCTCTTCCACATTGCATTCCTTCCTGGGCACCCCCTCAGCCTGGGCTGAATGAGAAATCAGCATCTCTATAAAACGCTTTTTTACGCGTGACCCACTCCTCCCCCCACTCCCAATAACCCCTCCCTGGCCTCCTCTCTGAAGTTGGGAATCCATAGGAGGTTTATTTGAGATGCAGCACTAAGCGTGAGAACTACTAGGTTGGGAAAATCCATCCGGCCTCTCTGAATGGACAGCATAGAGGCGTTCCGTCATTCCAAAATTCAGACATCTCCGGGGTCTTTTCTTACACGCTCCCAGCACAACCGGGTTTGTTCTCAGTCGGCTCTAACAAAACCAGCTGTCGCCCATACAAAACTGTCATTGCCGCAGTGCTGCTCTCCCTGATTGAGCCTTTTTGTGGTGTCACTGGAGGTCCTTTGTCAACATTAGTTGTTTGTACTTGTTTCTTGATTTGAATATATTATATGAGATAGTTTTGTGCGTATGAGTTTGTGTGTTTGATTGACAGAAGCGAGGAGCCGGCCGTGGAATTGAGACGCAGGGCACACATCAGATGCTTTCTGTGAGGTTTGGAGGATGCTTAGTTACTGCGGTCTTGGAATGAAAACGGGAGATGCTCGCACAATGAGACCCAGCAGTTTTATTCACTTCTCCCTTCATTTGGATTTCCTACCATGATCGCAGTGCCTGTGTGAGATCCTGTTAGAATACCATTAGAGAAAACAAGCAAAAATAGCAAGGAGGACAAAGTTGTTGTTATTTTCCAAAACTAAGCTTTGTGACCCACATTAAAGTCCAATTTAGCCATCACATATATGAATAATGCATCATGGATTTTATTTATTGAGTCAGTTTGTAGCGCTGTTTTTCCTGGTTTAATTATTCATGTAAATGCATTAGAATTTCAAATTTTATATGATCACGGCACCATTGGGAAGCAACAAAAATTGCGTTATTAGAGCATTAATGTGCTTTTTGACCTTTTCTCTCATCTGAGTATTTGATTAGACCTGCAAGTCAATTTGGCTAGAGCAGAAGTACATGTATTAACCTATCCACCAGTACTGTAATTCATAAAGTATGTTTTGAACTAAATGCTTGGGCTTTTTTCCAAGCAGACTGTTTTGTGCTTGGAAAAGCAGAGGACTTTTTACCACGTAACCATACAAAATATTATTAATGTATTTTTTTGCATTACTACTTTTAAGTTAGTCACAATGCAGGTGTAAACCAATTTATTTATATAAGATTTGCAATTAAACCCACTTACCATGAATATAAAATTGCTTTATTATTGGGCCGCTTATAAAAGAAAGTTAATATGTAACTTAAATATTCTTTAATATTTGGCAGCTCTTTGTTCTTCTACTTTTTGCCTTTTTTTTTCTCCTGTTTTCCTGTTTTTGATCTTCATTTCCACTAATTATCAGTTGTATTGTATTGCTTTTTTCTCACTTTTCCTGGAGTAGTAGTATGGCTACATATTGAAGTAATGATTATGGTTTTAAATTAAGCTAAGCTGAATTAAGTCTCATTGACTGTTTTAAAAAAAAGAATGAATGAACAAAAGAATAAGCATTCAGAATCAAAGGTGTTTTGCTGGATTAAAACACATAAGGCATCTCCTCCACTGCTCCATTGAGATGACTCTAGACATTTACCGGAACATTGCCAGAGAGATTTATAGCATTCCTTCCCCTTACAGACACAACTCATCCTTGAGCAATGCCCCAGTCTTTCTTATATGCCCATCTATTTCAGCTCTGATGGACACTTTTTCTCCCATAAGGACAGTTTTGTGAACGAAGCAGCCCAGTGTGGATAGCCTGCATTTAACATGTTTGAGAAATATATTAAAATTGATATGACATTAATCCTCTAAACAATGTACCGTCTTATACCCCCCTCCCTACCGTTTTTTTTCCGCAGAATGTGCTCAGACATGCCAGTCAGATGGCAGACTTGTGGAAAATGTGGAAAAGCAACTCCCATACGCACTGTCCCACTTCTCCCTGCATAACTCTTGATCCTTCATTAAACATTTCATGGCTGACATATAGTAAAGCTCTAGTCTTTTCACTGCCACAGTGTCAGAGCAAAACGACACTGAAGTGCTTTTTTATCTGTAGGCCTTTATAGTAATGATGCATTATGCAAGGATGGGAATTTTCTAAATTTGTACACTGAAAAAAATTCTTGCTGGAACACCTATTGCATTTTAGCAATAAATAAGCAAAACCCTTATTACGGCGTAAGCAGAATGTATGATAACTTACAAATGAAATTGTACACGTTTATACAAATTCTTGTGTTGTCATTTTGATACAGTATCCGTATATCCAATGAACCATTATATATACACTACAGTTTTACTACAGCATTTATTTTCAAAAGGAAGGGACTGTAATTATTAATCGTCAGAGACGTTGGATTTTTTCGTCTCTTTCGAGCCAGCAACTGGAAAAAATGCAGCTGTCATGCTTTTGTTATCACTGGTATAATGAACATTACTATGCTGACTGAACCCTCAGTTCTTATGCATCTCAGTGTGATCAGCTGAAAACCAACAATGCACATCAGACATGAATATCATTTGGCATTTAATCTGTCACAGCAGATTCTCAGTATGAAAACGATGTTCTTCCGCCATGCCTAAAAACACACACATTGCCAAAATGAACACTCATGATGCATGAAAAAATCATCCACAAAAGTCCACATGCAACCAGTCTTTCCTTAAAGTATGTAGATTTTGGAAAGGCTGCATATTGAATATGTATGAGAAGCTCGTTTTGATTCAAACTGAGGGTGAGTTTGATGGCCATGGATTGCAATGAGAGTACAGCAGGAGGGCGATTGTAAAATGTGTTGCAAAGGGCAGAAGTGAGGTTTGTCTGAGGCGAGACAGATGTGTCCATGTCAGGTGACTGATGTGACCTGAGAACAGCTGGCACAGTGTGGTAGTCGAAAAGAATCCAGGCTGCTAATGACCACCAACAGAATTTATGATGCACAAAAAACAAAACCATTAATTTTAAGGCATCCAATATCACACTGGGACAATAAATATAAACAGGTCATTATCAGGCTGGTGCAGTGAGTTTCTGATGCTACCTGAGATGAGAATGTGGTCACCCTGATTTTGCCAAGCAAGACATGTTCCTGGATACAACATATTTTGTTGATGCTGGAACAAAATTCCGGTCCTAAATTGTGTCCTAACCATATCCCTACCCCTCAGCCGAGCCCTACCCATAACTTATCCCTAAAATCAGAGGGAAATGCTAAGTGCATAACACTGACGTAGAAGCACTGAACCCTGGTTGTAAGCCTAAACTGGGCATAAACTGTAAACTTATCTCTCAAATCTGGTTAGCTGATTGAAACTTTGTTCCAGGATCAACAAAGATATTGATCCAGGAACATGTTGTACTTGGTGAAATCACGTTCACCATGAGAATGTAGTGTAAAATCTTCTACACATCATCTGCCCAGTGTGCGTTTCTTTAGTACACATCATTTACATCATTGACTTCCATAGTATGGGGAAAAAATACTATGGAAGTCAATGGGGCCCATAAACTGTTTGGTTACCAACATTCTTCAAAATATCTTATTTTGTATTCAACAGAAGAAAGAAATTCAGACAGGTTTGGAAAAACTTGAGGGTGAGCAAATGATGACAGAATTAAAAATTTTGGGTGAACTATCCCTTTAACTACACTTTTTAAGTAAGCCTAAATATATAGAAAAAAGAAGTGTGCTTAATTGTATGTGCACTTTTAGTGTGCTTTAAGATTTCTTTATATATATCCTAAAGGTTTAAAGTACACTAAAAGTGCACATACAATTGAGCACACTTCTTTTTTTCAAGGGTATGTATATGCTAACCTTAAAATAAATAAAATAAATTTAATCATTCTGTTAGAAGATAAGCTGATATAGCGATAAGTTGAATGAGTCTGACTTGAACAATAGAATAATTGAAAACTGTTCTCATATCATGGCTTCAAAACCACAAATGATCATTAGACCATTAGTCTTTTACGTTTTGAGTTTATTTACTTTTTTCTGTCTCCTTAAGAAGCGCTTACAACAGACTAAATGGAATAGTTTATATAATATAGTATATCAGACATATATATTTTTGAACTAAACTCCTATACTGTATAGCCTGCTATATTAGTGTAGTACTCTCAGCTCCATTGAATACATTTGACCACATTTACATTAGTATAGCAAATTTTTCAACAAAAACGCAATGCTAAATGTACTGGGCCTGGTCATTTGTCAGTTTGAAAGAATCTATGTCTCACCAGCCAGTGCCTGTTTTTATATTCGGGACACAATTTCATAACTTCCTCAGACATATAGGCTCATATTTCACGAGACTGAGGCTGTCAAGAGGACGTCTTGCCTCTTGACACATCATAACTTGTAGAAACTTTATGGTGAATGATCATTGTTCTTTTATGTGTCATTGCAGTACTCTTACCCTTTCACTTGACTCTTCCCCATCTACATTATTACAGTAATGTAGACAGATGACAAAACGTCTCTCACGCTTTCCATGTGACTGCATTACAGCGAGTATTGCGACCATTTTTGTGTGTGTGTGGGTGTGTGTGAACAGCTAGGTCAATGTTTGCATGTGAATATGTGTGTGCTAGAAAATGTGTAAGACCTTGTCTCTTCTCATTAACTGGATCCATAACCTGCTCTATAGTGGAACGAATGGGGTTGTAGTTTCAACTTGCCCAACTCTTGACAAATGACTTATTCTCCCCATCCACTGCCTTCTGCCTGCCTGAGGTGCTGAAGTGACAATGATGCAGGTATTCTGTGTCTCAGCTAGAACAGCTTTGAGGTTTTCAGAAGGTTTGCAAGCATGGACACCCCCAGGTGCATTTATGTCTACACACACACACACACACACACACACACAAAATAAACACACAATGACTAAAGAGTGATATCGTCTTTTAACAGCTGCACTGCTGTAACACCTTGCTCAGGTTCACAGACCCGAAGAGCAACAAATAAACACACATGTGCGCATACACAAAGCACGCATACTTAACATATCCGATTGCAATCCAGGCACATTTAGCCTTCAGATATTCATTTAACAATAATGGAAACCGTAGTGTGTGAAACAGCATTGTGTTTTGGAGAATTTCCTGAATCTCCGAGGAGTTTTGTGTTTGTTCTCTGACCTCTAGCCCTTAATCTCCCTCTCGTCAATGCAGATTTGCTGCTTTTGACACTTCGCTTTGCAGTGGCACAAATTCAGCAGACAAGCTGACAAACCAGGTCAAGGTGTAAAGTGAGCTTGCACCTGTGGCTCTTTTGTTCTTTCAGCATGTCTCAGTATAAGGTCTGCGCAGAATTGAGCTCTGTCATACTTACAGCTCCTCAGAATAATTTTAAATATTTGATTATTTAAATTTTACACTTGATCTCACTGTTAAAGATTACTCATGCAGATACATGCTGCAATATACATTTTCTAAATCAGTATTTTATAATTTTACAGTATTTAGTCTTATTTTTTTTAATTTGTAAGCATCCTTAGAACCATGTGTTGTGAATGGTTTAAAAGTAATGCATTACAATATTGTGGTACTCCCTAAAAAAGTAACTAATTGCGTTACTTACTTTTTATGGAAAGTAATGTATTATGTTACCTTTGCGTTACTTTTTCTCACCTTGTTTGTTCAACAAAATAACAGAAAAAAAAAATACTGAATCTGTTTTTGTGCAAGTGAGATGATTAAATATGTTCATATTTAGTCTAGAACTACAATAACCATCATTTTCACACACAACGCCTCTGCACTTATTCCTGATTTCTCTCTACATGGGGACAGGAGAGCTGTCAGTCAATAAATGGGAAAACAAATTATCTCGCATTACTTATATGAAAAAGTAACTCCGATATTTTGTTGAAACTGTAAAAGTAATGCATTACTTTACTAGTTACTTGAAAAAAGTAATCTGATTACGTAACTCGTGTCATGTTACTCACGTTACCCAACACTGCTCAGAACAAGAGAATATATTTATATTCTCATTAGCAAAAGCAAAAACATAAAAACTTTGTTGGATTTGTGCTTGAAACTAAAAAAATAGAGTCAAGTCAAGTCAAGTCAAGTGTATTTATATAGCGCTTTTCACAATACAGATTGCATCAAAGCAGCTTCACAGCATTAAACCAAAATAACACAACAAGGTTGTTTCTAATGTAAATTTATTGATTGATAAAATTAAATTAATATCCCCAAAATATCCCCAGACAAAAATAGAGAGACAAAATAGAGACAAAAATATACTGCAAAAGTGACTTTCTAATAAATCATAAAACAAGATTAATCTTGACAAGACATTAACCCTATAATGTTTGATACACAAATTTCTATGGCCTCCTAATTATCAACATGATCAAATCTTTGCTGAAAAACCTGTTGTACGCAATCTATTGCATGCCGTCTGTTTATAATAAATAAAAAAAAGCAAGTAAAAGGTTTTTTAGTATGATTATAAAAACATCCCTCTTCAGGTCATGATACGCATCTTATTGCTGTGAAATCTTTTCAGATTTTTATGAAGTAAATGTCAAATTTCAATATGAACACTTGCAGGGCTGAAGCAGCTTAGATTTACATGATTATCCATATATCATTTTTAGACAAATCATGTTAAAATGTAATTATCAAGTATAATACATCAGGCTTTTGAGGAATGTTTATTTGTACATTTCTCAATCATCATTATATCGTATTTCATTATATGTTTTGCCCTCCCACAATAAAAACAGGCATTTAATCATAAAAAGGATGTAAATGTCATCTTATCAAGATATTATTGGAAGATATAGTGTGATAAGTGATATTCATATACATTTTAAGCAAGTAGTCTGCTGTACTTTAATGAATTTCATTTCATTTTATTTTAACTGTACCAAATTGCATATTTTTGCTCAGTTTGTGGCTCTGAATAAAATCAAGTTGTTTCAAGTATGACAACATCAAATATGATACTCAACAAAAAACACATGCAAACTTTTTGTGTCAATAAACTGCTCTCAGAAATTAAATAAATAAATAAATCTGGCTATTATATTATATGTCAGGGTTTACACGTTAAGATTCGCTTTCATAAACTGTATTATCTTGAATATAAGTGTATTTTGTCTTCCTGCACTGGCAGATTTTTTTTCCACTCGTTTTTAACTTGTTTAACATTTTAGCTGGAAAAATGCCTAGTTCTGTCATGAAACTCTAGATGACGCAGACTGATGGGTCCTTAACGCAGCTGATGATATTTACAGCGTTAACTACTTGGCACAAGCTGATTGGTTCATGTTGCATCTGCAGCCAATGAGATCGCTGCTCAACATTTACATAGCTGGCTACCATTCACTCTAGCAGTTTTCAGCATTCATCTAAAATGCTCCATCTGTATAGATCTGCTATGGGTAATTGATATATGCTATCTGTGCAGCAGCAGTATGTCTTACATACTCACAGCAGCGCACCGGCGTATGTATTGGCAGTAGAAAGTTCCTGTACTTGCTCTGCAGCAGCGTAGCAGATCTATTCCACCAAGCCCAAATACATTAACATTATCATCCATTACCATGCTAAAATCTTCCGAGAGTTGTCATGATAATTAGACTTTTTTTGTGTGTCATGCAGTATGGATGCACATAGTTGCGATGCTCCACATCAACCTTCCGGCCCAGCTTACCCCACCCAGTACCCTCAGTACCTCCATGTTGTCAGAAGATATCCCCACTGTAACCTAAGATTCCATACCTGCCACAGTGTTACCGCTGAACAAAGAAAAAAGAGAAAAAAGAAAATACACGCCAAGGCTTGTTCTGCAAGCCTGCTATTCTGACACACACAAAGACGGCACTCATCCAGGCTTTGTGTTAAGGATTACTAAAGCAGATATGATAAATCCAACCAAACTGAGATTAGGTCTTCTGTCTTTCCCAGACTCATCGGCCTGTTTACAGGTATTGCCCTGTCACTTTCTGTCTTAACCTTATAAAAAGAGACTAGAGCCATTTCTCACCGTGGACAATAATAGGGGGGCTGTGAAAAGGATATGGACATTAAATCATTCTGCCGAAGTGGCAAAGGGTTGAACGGATGACATGCACTGTTGGTGGGTGGGGCTGAGAAAATACATAATGCGCAACTACTGACTTGTCATATTAGCTTCTTTTGAATGATTGTGTATTGTGCAAATAAACGGCCTCTCCCTAGATTCCCTTTAGAAATATGAGTTTATGTTTTTGTAAAAAAACAAAAACAAAGAAACATGCCGTTTAAACCTCAAAAGGATTTAGGTGAAGTTATTCATTTCACACCGGTATGAATGTAATGCTCTATAAATGTAACATCAGTAATAACTTAATGCTCAGCGCTCACAGCAGGTATGTGCAAACACCATTCAGTCCTCTACTTCCTTCACTTTAAGTAGCAGTCAACATGTTTTGGGAAAAAAAATGCATTTTGAGTGAGAAAAAAAAAAAGTCTTCAAGGGATAGTTGGCCAAAAATTAAATACTGTCATTATTTTCATCACCTTACTCACAGCAGAAAGAAAGTCAAACTTGTTTGTAATAACATAAGGATTAAACAAGTAAATTATGACAGAATTTTCCCTTTAAGCAATATTATTTGCAATAAATCAAATCATCTTGAACTGTAAATGCTCCTTCAAAAGTTGCTTTTGGGCTTGATTTGCAAAGTTCACCAAAAACCTTACGTTTTGCTAAAGAAAAATATTAAAGTGTGGCCGAAGGAATAGAACGCTACTGCTGTATTTTGCAGATTTTAGAGTTTTGAGAATATTAGAATTCATTAATGTTTAAAAGTAAAAAAAAAATTTTATTCATATTTTTATTCAGCAAGGATGCACTAAACTGATCAACAGTGACAGTAAAGTGACAATAATCTCAAACAAATGCTGCTCTTTTGAACTTTCTATTTATCTAAAAAAAATCCTGGGGAAATTAAACACAACTGTTTTCTACAGTGATAATAATAAGAAATGTTTCTTGAGCAGCAAATCATCATATTAGAATGATTTCTGAAGGATCATGTGACACTGAAGACTGGAGTAATGATGCTGAAAAATTCAGCTTTGCATCACAAGAATAAATTACATTTTAAAATGTATTGTAATTATATTTCACAATATAACCGTATTTTACTTGTCATCAAATAAATGCAGCCTTGGTGAGCGTAAGAGACTTCTTTCAAAAATATTAAATCTTACATCAAAATTAGACAGACTCTGGCATAATAACCATGCAATACCGACTCTGTTAATAACCAGCACCATTTTGAAGGAAAACGGGTATCAGTGAGTGCAGTCAGTGGGTATTATGTCAGAACTGTCAAATCCAACATTAGATGTTTTTTAAACACACCTAGAGGACCTTGTGTGTATCTCTGGGGTTACATTACCACACTACGAGGAAGTGACTAGGCTATAAGAATGTGTTTTTGCCGTTATCAATGTAATTTGCTCTCCTGCGCTTGTAGTTTAACAGACTTCATTATAAGCACTTGTTCCAAATTATTAGCTTAATTCAACTAAATACAATAGCCTATACTTGACTATAGTGAGATTCCAGGTGTCACCTCCTCTTTGTTCACACCACATGGACTATCATTTCAAATTAGACTTTCCGCACTATCCATAGTCTGGATAATAAAGGCGATTATCAGATAGAGGCCAACAGAGCTCACCATCTTATTGCTGTGCAGGGTTCATTTCTTTCAAGCCGCTTCTTTCAGACACATGGTGCTTTCATTTACAGAGGGAGGGCCGGTCCACATGAGTTATATCCCAGGTGTCTGGCAAAGCACATCTTGCCATCTTTCCACTGTTTGAGAGAGGTGGGGTATCACATGGGTTGGGGGTGAATGAAAGAAATATTGCAGTTACGATTACAAACTTGGTTCGCTCTTAAAAATAAAGCTTCCAATAAATCTGGGGGTTCAGTTCTTTTAATAATCTGTACACTATAAAGAACCTTTTGTGCAGAGAAAAGGTTTAATGGATGTTAAAGGTTCTGTATGGAACTGCCAATAAAGCATCTTGCCCTTTTCAGTAAATTTAGATGCTGATTCAGAACTTGATATGCAGGTTCAGCCCTGTGTTAATTCCCTTAACAACGAATTTTAATAAGCATTATATGACCCACTTTTGATAAGTGCTTGGTAATTTTGATGACATTCATTGTCACATTGATAATAAAGAAGATTTAGCATATTTTATCCACCTAGAGTTCAACCCCCATCCCAAGTCAGGTAGGCCTGACTAAGTAAACAGATCATGAGGCTGATATAATCTATTAGGTTTATTCATGGCATGAAACCACAGTTGAGAGCTTGTGAAGAGGAGCGTTAGCTTTACTGAACACATAACTGTCATTTTAATGAATGTAGTTGCGACTGAAATGAACTTTTAGAAGTCTCGTTTTCTTTGTTTAGTGAAATATTGTGTTTGGTGAAGGCTGGTGAGTGGGATGAGTTGCTTTAGGCATAGCCTGCCTGAGTTCAACTCTCAAACACACTCTCTCTCCCCTCCTTTTTGTCTCTTTTTTTTTTTTATAGCCGTTTCCTTCTATGGTTCCATTGGATGCCTTTAAAGAATCTTATTTTCTTCTCCTTTTTGTGTGGGAGCCTCATTGGCTGTCAGTTGCCTCAATGAGATTGAAGGCTTCACCTCTTTGTCAGTCAGCTGCATTGTGTCAAAGGATTTGCAGGTGCAAAAGAATGCCTTTATAAATGAAGTAGCAGAGTGTGTGTGTGTGTGTGTGTGTGTGTGTGTGTGTGTGTGTGTACACATACACACATGTGTCAAAATACACTTTGTACTTAAGGTCAGGGTCAATTTCCAAACAAATCACAGCAGATTTTTTGCAAACAAAAAAGTCTATCTGAATAACTTTTGGTGTAGGTCAATGACAAATAAAAGGGGGGAAATCTAGTTTAATGCACATGATGTGCTTTTATGAACGTTATACGTTCAAATATAGTTTTGAAACACTTTTGTAGTGTTTCCAAGAAAAGTTCAAATTGAATGTCTTGGTTTAAATGTCATGTGGTGTAACGATCAAGTAAACACGTAATATATTTTACCTTAAATGCATACAAAAAAAAAAGTTGTTTAAATATGTTTTAAGGACATTTTTAAAGAAAAATCATGAATTATTCATTCATAAATATCACGTTTTTTGAAAGTACCTTCCTTGTCATTAAAAGGTCACATTATCTGATATTTTAAGAGATGTCTTGATCTTGACACACAATCATGAGGTCTTCTTCTCTATGATATCCTTTCCCTTTTTGTTGTTCGCATCACATAACTTTGATTTGCTGCCCAAACGTTTCTTGAATATGAATAAGCAGTGAAGCATTTCATTAATTAATTTCATTTTAATGAGCCCTTTTTTTCATTATGCAACCAGGACCGTCGTATCGCCCTGACGTTTTGAGTTTGCGCTCTTCAAGAAATATACAAATAAAAAAGCAAGCTCCTAGAAGAGGTATTCAAGTCACTGTATGTATGGAATACGTTAATAAATCACTACAGATGAAAATATGCAACAGACCGCATTACTTTTACATTGGGTATATTTTAAGATATCATCATCTGGTGAAAATCACGAGACGTGCTGAATGATTAATGTGGAGGGCCTTCTTTCTATCACAGTACACCTAAAGGCAGAGAAGCTTCATTCTTCAGCCATTTACTTTGTATCTCTCATACTTAATACTACAAAAACAGCCAACACCTTCCCTAAATATTGATATAGATGCAACAAAGAGACAAGTATGGACAGCATCTGTAGCCCGGGCAGTTTTTGGCTGACGCATCTGGCAGAAATCGAGGCTGTGTGACTTTCTTATCTAAAACTGCTGTGTGATTTCAAATTTCCTCTGTGTGGGCCGAGACAGCCGAAAGCCTGGGATTTATTTTCAGAGCTCCATACTGACAGATATTGGCAGGAATGCCAATGTGTCACAAGAGCAGCTGTTTACACACACACTCACACATGCGCTCACACACATGTGCACAAATCAATGGGCTTCAATCAATAGCGTATTTAGCACAAAAAATGGTTTGCAGTTGTTAGGATTAACCTGACACGCATTTTCACCTCTGCTCCACCTCTTTTTTCAATGCTTTACTACCTAGCACTGTGGGGGTGTATTACAGCGTTCCTTCTTTTGCGGTTAGAGAGTGTGTGCATGCATACAAACCCTTGCCAATTGGAATAAAGGTGGTTCTTAGCTCAGAGTGGTGGAGTTTAGATCAAGGCGCTGCTCTGCTCCAACAGTATAACTTTGCCAAACAGACAGATATAGCAGGGCTGCTGGTGTGGATCACCTTTCCATAGGAAAAAAGGGAGAGAGTGACAGCAACAGGAAAGAACATGTGTTAGCCATCTGGATGAGCAGTTGATGCTGCGCATCCTGCCGTATGCTCATACAAAGGAATCATTTTGCTGTTTGCGAAGTCTGATTTTGCATTCTGCTCCTTTCAAAACTGCTGCCGTCTGTTTTGGTTGACGCAAACAGACTGGAACGGGCTGCGGTTACATAACACCATCTATCCTGCTTTCGCTCAGCTCTTCAAGACCTAAGCGCTGAGAATATTACGGCTGCACAACTGTGTTTGAATTGGCATTCTGCTCTAGCTCCGCAGAGAAAGCTTGGCACTACAATACCAAAACACTTGTTTTAAAATGTATAGTGTGGCTGAATACAAATTCAGGAGGGTTTGAGTTGGCCAGAGGGGTCAAGGCGCCCACACTTTACTTGGTTTGGACAACAGATCCGTTGTCCAGGAATTTGCCAGATATTGTTTCAGTGAGACTGACTAGAGTTTTTTTATTATTATTATTATTCATGTTGTGCACTGCAGGAACATTGCATTAGAGTTTGCAGATCCCTCTCTCACATAGCATGTATAAAACAGCTTCCATCCCACTCTTGGAGGGGAAAAGCCTGCAGACATCTGCTGAAGTCACTCCAGGCCTGTTTTACTGGGGATGTCCTGCTTAACCCTTAAAGTCCCCCTGCAGTCAATAATTGTATCCCTTAAAACGCATCTATGATAATCAAAATGGCATATGATGCTGTTCAGTCAATTTTGACAGAAAAAAAAAAAGTTATTTTTTTAGAATTTTTTACGCCATCAGAATGGTTTGAAACTTGGTTTTGGCACTTGCTATGTGAAAAAAAAAAAATCATAGACATGATTAAAAAAGATTAAATGGTCTTGAAAAAATATTCACACTTGTATTATTTTTGACCGCATTGGAAATGAATGGGAGACGAATTTCCCAAAACGTTTGGTATACTTACTGAAAGCTCATTTTTGAGATATCAGCCTCAAATTTGGAACACAGCTTGTTCAGATTTATGGCTTTGACTTTCTCACAGTTTTAGAGTAAAACGTGTTTTGGAAAATATATATTTCATATTAAAATTGAAAAGGGTATTTTATGCAATTTTATGCATTTTATAAGTACATTTTTTTTAACTTAAGTCTGTGCTTTAGAGCATTTAACAAGCATTAAAGATTTATGACCATTTAAGTTGGAAATTTCATTTTCAGGTCCATGGCCAAAAAGTGAATAAATGGATTATAACTACTGCCTAAATAAAATTAAGTACCGTAAAATACCCCTAAAATACAAAATATATAAATAAAAAACATTATCAAACTAAAATATTGTACAATCATTTCATTGAAATAAAAAGGTCATTTTTGTTTAACCCTCTGGTGAACAGTACCAGAGGGTTAAACGTTTTTTCCTGTTAAAATAATTTCTTCATGCCTTAAAATAGCTTGAATGTGTCAAGGACAAATCTCTAGGACAAATTTTTCATTTGCTCTTCACACAGTGATCACAACATTGACATACATGTGGACTTTACATACAAATTTGCATGTTTACATACTCTTTTCAAAACTGTTAAACTTTTTTGAATAAGACAGCAATTTGTCAAATTTGTACAGTAATACCATATTGAAATATACTATTAAAACAATTAGATGTAGCTAATCACCTAAACAGGTGTTAGTCTTAATTTCATTACCATCTTTACAAAAGGGGTAATATATACGGCACTGAATTCTGTACAGTAGAGACTGTCGCTTGTGTGCCTTTTTTTCTGAGAGTGAAGGAGAACTGTGCAAAGAGATTTGAAAAGGTGACTTAAGTATCGAGAAATGTGTTCTAACAACTGATAAAAACGGTCATTTTGAATATTTTCAAACTTATTTGTCCTTAACCCTCCTACAAATGAAAGGCGTATGTTTGTTTGGCAGGTGACTGCCAGTAGTATATCACAACTTTAACTTCTTCTAAATAGTACGATATCGGAGATTGTGTAGCCGCCTCTATATATAGTGTGTTTAATTAAAAGTTCATGCTCAGACTGCATGTTGAAACAGGGCTTGAAGGCAACTATGAGTCACTGGTGTTATTTTGGCAGTGGCACTTGTGTCGGGCCTCTGCCTTTTTCTGTTTCAGCAACTTTTGTCCAGAGCCAGTTTCTGTTTCTCAGGGCTGTCTCTGCCCTGCCCTGATAAATATACATATAGGGCACAAAACAAAAGAACCGAGTGCAGCTAATAGAGCAGCTATGCTGAAAATGCATCATTTAAAGGAGACATATCATGCTTTTAAATTGTTCCTTTTTACATATAAATCATACATTTGTAGTCTATATAAAGCGGAACTGCAATGCTTGGGTCTGAATTCCTCATTATTATAGCTCCACAGGCCCCTTTTCTACCCCTTTTCTGATGTGCGTCTGAGAGCAACTCGTTTTGGTGCGGTCTCTTTAAATACAATTGAGACACTTCATACCCCGCCCACACTCGGTTCAACTCCACCCCGTTCGGCCATTTTTGTAGTTTGATAGCAGAGATACGATTATCTAGCGGCACAGAAACTTTTTATTCACACGTTATTAACAAAATGTCAACAACGGAAGACTTGTCCAGCCAGCCTTACATGTTCGAGCCAGAGTCGGAGCAGGAGCGAGATGAAAATGAAGACGACGAACCTGTAGAACAACGTCTTCATATGGATGTATCGCAATGGTGTGTACTGTATTTACACATGAAACTTTGGTCTTCCGACCTTTTACCACCGTGTCGATTTATTTTGATTAATATGTGCGAGGGAGAGAGAGCAAGACAGCGTCTAGTTTGGAGACGGTGATGTCTTGTTTACACTTTCGCCTGGCTCTGAAGAGAGAGAGTGCGCGCGCGCGACCGGGTCTCTCTCTCTGCTCGTTCTTTCAGTTAAACATGCGCCACAAGCGCGGCAGTTCATCTACATTAAACGGTGTAATGAAGCGTGTGGGTTACTACATCCAACAACCGAACATTTTAACTTACCCTCTCGTAACTTCTGCATCCTTTAGCTTGGACTACAAAACTGCAGCGAGAAATAAAAATGGCGGATTGCTCGAAGTGTTGGGCCGGAAGTCAATGTCCTTATTTGGCAGTTCCGCTGCAAATACTGTGACGTAATAGTTCAAAAAACGTCATAGATAACAGAAAAATCGTAACAGGTTGAAAAATATGACCAAAACAGAATATAAAGATATCAACGAAGCACCTGAAGAGAATAATTTCATATTTTCTGTACTTCTAAACTCTCCAAATATACAACAAAATGCATTTAAGGGCTAAAAAAGTGCATTTGGCATGATATGTCCCCTTTAAGGTATGGTGATAAGTTATTACCACAATCTACTAATAGTTGTATTACCATATGCTGATATTTAAAGGCTCACTGTGACTTACAGTATCAGGTTTGTCTGGTTCAACGCCATTCTGTCAACAGATACTGTAATAAATTCAATAATGTCATAAGGCTTACACGACTTAGGTGGATACCTTATGCTGTCAATAGGATTTCCACACACAAAATAAACAATACTTTTTTACACTCATGTACTTTTATATCAGATGGAAATCAATTCAAACTTGAATATTCGTTCTGTAAGCATTTCTCTGGTGAAGTGCAGTATTACATGTTTAAAAATCCCAAATCTCTAAGCTTTTTCTGCCCTGAATGCTGCATTTTGCATCTCAGCAGGAAGCTAACTGTCTCTGAAATTACTTTCACATGTCTGTCGTTTAGCACCAGAATAGCTTTTATGTTGTTTGTAGGATTTACTCCATCTTTAACGGTTTCAATGCGAGCTGGAGCAATTACAGTCTAATTTTACTGCAAGCAATCAATAATAGTGTAATTTAGCTCATCGGAACTTTGCATTTGACTCTCAGCAGCCGGTAGGAAATCTGTAAGTAATTTTCCTGTAATCAGCTGTCTGTGGTTTTTAATTAATCTGGACCTCCAGAGTGACATTTACCCAGCTCATTAATGAGTCAGTGTATTGAACAGAAACCTGTTTAACTTCTTTCACTGTACTCTCCCCAGCACATTTAACCAGGACATGTCAACCATAGAGCAAAACATTGTTCTGTTTTCACTGTGACAAAAGGTTAACTGCAAGATAAATGTCTGCTTCTAAGAACTGCTGCGCGACTCCAAACTAATACTATGAATAATTCATTTCAAATATTGAGTGATGAATTAATGTACTTCTCTTTGTTGATCACTTTAACGCCTGCATAATATTAGCCAATAATCACTCCAATGTTTAGGGAGAGTAATTAAAATTTTAAAAAGCCTAGGGAATAATAAAGTTAATCATATCTTAAAGGGATGGTTCAAATTCTTTAAAATCCATCATCATTTACTCACCCTAATGTTTGTCCAAACCTGTATGCGTTTCTTTCTCTTTTTTTTTAAACACAAAAGAAGATATTTTGAAAAATGTCTCTGTTTTTTGTCCATACAATGAAAGTTAGTGGCATTGTATGTTGTGCTGGGCTCCACTGTCTTTCATTGTGCACAAATGAAAGCTTGCACAAATGGACTAAAAGTCACAAGCATTAAATTAAATTATGTATTTTCCTATTTTCTAAAAACATTGTATTGATCTTATCGTGAATGATTCATCCATGCATGAAATGACAATTTACACCTGGTATTAAGATGCGTTTTGGTTGATTGGATCACAAGTAGACGAGGGAGACTCATATCCGTTTACTCCTGGTGTTTAAATCCGTCTCTTTTGTCCTCGTTCAACCACTTCTGTCCTGACTTCTTCAAGGGTAGGGCCATGGGCCGGGTAAAGGTATGTTTTTTTTTTCAGATCTTTTAATCCAATGAACAAACTAAGCTTGCGCAAATTACAAATGAATGCGCACGGAGATGATGGAAAGACACGGAGAGCAGCAGCTTTCGTTTCTGCTCTGACAGCTGCAAGACCTCGCCAAACGCTATGAGTGTGTGTTAGAAATCAAGAATGGTGAGAGAACATTGTGCTTGGTACATTTTTCGTCTTCAAACCAAACTTGGGTCTCCAGTCAACAAAGTTTAAATCTCGTCTGGCTAACGCGCTTCCCATAATGTTTACGCATTAGGTCAGTATAGTGGAGAGTAGGCGTCTTTTGTGGCTGTTTGAACGCATTCGACCACATGAGCGTTTACACAACGAAAGCAATCTGGTCGAATGCATTTTCGACTCCCTCTGGAATTGGATGAAAGTAGACAAGCACAAAACGCTTTAGACGCTGTTTACACCTGTATTTAGCGTCATCCACTTGTGATCTGATCGACCAAAACGCATCTGAATACCAGGTGTAAACGGTCTAAGTCTACTTAAACCCTGACCTTTACTTACAATTTACTGCAAACTCACGTTTTTCTTTTTTCGATAATCCATTTCACTCAAATGTAGTATGTTACAATGTGGAAGCTATATGTCACTACTTCCGTTACAATGTAAAGGTGTATTCTGGGTTATCTTCCAATGTCTTAAAAAACATTTGTTGCATACTGTCAATTGACCCTTCGCTAAGCCACGCCCAAAAACCGCCACAGGCCAATCGTGGCTTAGCAACCGTAACTAGGCGCGGGAGGTCTGGCAAGCTTTCGAGCGAGGGAAACATGCCGAAGCGTTGTGCGTATGGATTATGCAAATCTGATACCCGGTATCCTAAAAGTTTGGATGGGGTGGTGGATTTTGTTCCCTTCCCGAAACCTAAAACCCAAGGGGAGAAATGCCAGGCGTCATCTCATTTATAGCGTTTTTAACAATGTAGATTGTTCCAAAGCAGCTTTACATTGACAATAGGAAATTAAAAGTAAAGTGTTTTGGCTTTATAGCAGCTCGAGAATAAAGTTATTGTCCAGCTCGTGGATCAAGCAGTGTGATTAAAGGCAAGACGGAGGCTCACTGACATAACTTAACTTAACGTTACTTAAAAATATATTTCAGCATTTTGTTAATCGACGGCCAAACCGTTACCCCAATCCGATCGCGACTCTCCCGTTAGTTCTAGTAAAAGTAAAAGGTAGTTAGTAAAAGGAGGGAACATCACGGGGCTTGCCGGAGATCTCCAAGGAAAAGGTTGGTATGCAAACTTAATCAGTTCATAACAGTAAGTTAGTCCGACGTGTGAGCAGTAACGTTAGCCTGGCGCGCTAAAAATATAAGCGGGAGAATGTTATCATTGCAAAGTGGTCAGGCTAATGTCTTGTGTTTATTCCACAATACATATGGATAAGCTGTTTGTTTTATAAATATTAGAATATTTTCAAATTTCACTTACCCTGCTGGGCATGCACATAGCTGTTCCTCAAATTTGTGTGTTTCCCATTTGAATGGTCAGCATATGAGGCGGTTGCTGCTTGCGCTGGGACCTAACGTTATGCTTTAACTTCAATTTTGATGAAATTATTCTCTAATCGTTTGCATATTATGTCGTGGATATAGCCCTCGAATGCATACTGCAGTATTGCACTCTCATATTTTCACCTGTTTGCCAAAAATGACTAATTATCTCCTTAGGAATGTCTGAAACCAGTGCATACATACTGTAATACATAGTTCCCACGGGCCAATTAATGTCACGTGACCTCCCCGGAGACGCCATCTTTGAGGGCATAAGCTGCTGTGTTTACAAAGTTTTACAAGCAAATTTCGAAGATTTCTTCCTATTTATAATGTTACGAAAATCATGAAGAGACAAAGTGACAGAGATTATAAAGACACTCTATTAACACAAGACAGAGAGAGGTACAATGCGAAAATTTCAGTCAGAAATGGTGTGGATCCGTATGCGCTAAACTGAGCACTGATTTTGCAGCTTTGGCTCAGATACTGTATTATCCATGTGTACCATTATCTGGTATTGGCTAGGAGTTTTAACACATGTAAGCAATTCCGAGCCTGGAAATATGTGCATGAATATGAATATACACGGTATGAAAATAAATAAAACTCGCGTGCAAATTAATGTAACAGTCAATGCGGAACTACTTTATACGTGGGTTCTTTAGGGACATAATCTGAGATTGCAAGGCTGGAATGTGTGTGTGTGCGTCAGTCTGTGTGTGTGAGTGAGAGAGAGAGTCGCGGGCGCGATCGAACAGTGGAAACAATGTTGTTTTTAATACCTCGTCATTTTGTACATACAGGACATCATTCAAACTGCAAAGTGTTAACTTATATTTGTGTACACTCGCAATAAAACACAACAAATTCTTGCGTGTTTTGAGGGAGTTTCTTTCCTGTTTATCCTCGCCAGCCATAACCTCCATCGTTGTTCTGACAAAAGCTTCGTCTTGTCACATTCATGAAGTCTAATGACGGGTATACTGTAAAATCCAAATTTAACTGAACCTCCGGCACGATTTGAACATCCATTGACCCAGCAGGAGATGACCATTTTCACTTTTTATCACGAAATTAACTCGTTTCAGCTTCTTCGTCTAATGTTCTGCCCACAGCATGCCCACAGAAATGGCGCCAGGTCGGCAAATGCCCGTATGTTGTGACGTCATGTGGGAACTATGTATAGACGTGCCAGGCGCAAAAGCTTGACAGGCGTAGCAACAGTAACTAAGGAGGGCGGGGCTTAGCGAAGGGTCAATTCCAATGCATTCACACTAATGAGTTTAAAATGGAAGTCTATCAGGCAAATTGGAAGGAATTTAAAAACAGACATGTGATGCTATTGTTAAAGCACTTGCGTATATGAATTCTTCAGTAAGGAAATGTTTGTTTCTTGAGCTGTAACATTGATGAAATTGTCATATTGAGGTGGGACTGTTTTTCTGGAGCAACTTTTGTTTAAGCGTTGCGGACATAATACTTGAGGGGAGCATTACAGAACTCAGCTTCACGTAAATAGAGCTTTACAAATTATTGCATCACTTCCCTTTCATGTACCTTCCTGGTATCCTCATACGGATGCATAACAAAAGCAAAAAATATTTGCTTTTTAGCTGGTGACATGATGACATGAGTTGAAAGACTGGATATAGACTGCACAGGGTTGGTAAGTGATTGTTCAATTTTTCTAAACAGTGTGATAGCATATTTTACACATCTATTTACTGTGCTGCCCACTTGCTTGAAACTTATTTGCCTCTCATTTATACACAATTAGTCTTATTTATAATTTATAAATACTCATTTAGTCAATTTAGCGCCGTATTTAATTTTTTGACAGGAATTAAAACAAAGCTGTGAGGAATAGAATACAGTGCGTTCAATGGATTGTACAACAATCTGATTGCTTAGCTGACGAAAAAAATTCTTTCCTGAAAAAAAAAAAAATTTCAATACTCCATAAAACCGTTGTAGAAGTTGTGAAAATGATGTGATCTTAAACCTTTATACAGTGTGTGTAAAGACTGTACATCTATCCCTTACAGCCTCATTTTCATCTGCGCTAAATTCAATATGCATCTAACCTCATAAGGTCTTTTAGGAAGTCAAAATCATCTGCATGCACAGATGTGGTACATAGACATTATGTTGAAAATAACTTGAAATATCCCTTTAATCTGAAATATTTGAATCAGAGATCAAATAGAGATAGATCTGAAGGATTGCTAACACTAATTAGAATACTAATTGAGTTGCAGCTCTTAATCCATATCAAGCATTACAAACAGCAGATTATAAAGCATTCACTTTTTTCTTTCAGAATTATTGGAATCCTCCCAGCAAAGTAGGTATTTGGGTAACTTGTATTTTCTGTTTTTCCTTAATTAAAAGTAATTTTGTCTAAAGTGTTTCGAGGAGTCCTGCCAACTCAGAAAAATGCTTTGAAATCACATCTGCAATTCTACATTCACAATCTTGTACCACTAAACACCTGAGCCTTTGTCTGAAGAGAGTCTATTAGCATGGATCTGAGATACGATTCTTATTTAGAACCTGCATACTCCAATCCAAAGGCTCTGGGCCAAACACATCATCTTTTTTTGGCCATTGCAGCTCTCAGAGCAGCTGCCATCTTCCGTCTGCCAGACAGAGAAGCTGTGAAGAATTGTGAAGGGTCGATAATTGGCTTGCAGCTGTAGAAATTTTAGCTCTGGCCTTGGCGACTGGACATTACAAAGGAAAGAAAGGACGTACCCATACAGCTGTGCATACAAGACCGCTGCAGGACCCTCCTCCAATCTAACAACACACCTATTAGATAGAGAGAGAGAATGACATGTCCCTGACATGAATCACCACCTAGCTTGTTGATTCTTATCTCTGCTACTCACGTGTTTGTAAGATAGATATTATTTTTGTGGTAATCAGAGTAGTATAATTGTGTGTGATGTGCTTGTCGTCTATAAGTGATATATGTGTTATATACTTTCCATTAGTTGGATGATAGATGAATGTTAATTCAAATTCTAATCACACATATGCACAAAGACAAGACTGTGTGTGTTTAAATTATCCTGGTTTAAATAATCATGGCTTTATAGAATATACTCAAATTTTAAGTCCTCTATGCAAAAATTTACGTTTGCAATTATTGGTTACCGTGGCAACAAAGATGACAGTCGCCACAGAGTCATTTTGAAGACTCATTTTCAGTCTCTGAGAATCCACGAAGTTATCATTCCATCAATGAAAAATTAAAATAAAATATCTTCTGCTCTACACAACCATTGGGATAATGCTCCTAAGGGACAGAAATCTCTCAGATTTTATTTAAAATATCGGTAACACTTTAGAATACTGTATCTTACTTACTGCATAACTTATAAGGAATTATTGAAGTACTAATAGGTAATTCTTCATTAACTACTTCTTCACTATTGTTAACTACTAAGGAAGTTGTGTTAACTAATCAGTATGTAATATAATTTTATTGTTGTGTTAAGTAACAGTTAGTTAATCAATAACTAATGAATTCTGTCATACCTCCCTATGAGCTATTATTAGTTATCTACTAATTAAGGTTCAAGAAAAATATCTAAGAAGTAACTAACATACAATGCCGATATGGTGCATTTCTTCAGCGAAATACAGGTTTGTGTACGTTTTATTGAATCTATAAAATCATTACTGTGCTGTAAATCATGTTATTTTATGCAAGGCAACATACAAGGACACAATGTCAGTTATATACCTAGCTAACGAGTCTGTCTTTTTTGCGTGATGGAAACGCCTGATTCCTTGCATAAAACAAATGTTTTTATTTCTAAAGATCCTAAAACATCAGATGTTAAAATATGTTCTTAGAGCTGTGCACTGTTTGTTTATGGGCAGGTTATGGAGTCAGTAACAGCATATTTTGGCTATGAGTGAAACGCAGGGCGGCGGTCTGGTAATTCTTTATTAATTACTAATGAGTTCCCTATATTTTCACTTTAGAATACTGTATCAGGTTCTAAGTAATTCCTGAAGAATGATCTAATAATTCTTTATTAATTACTAATAAGTTCCCTATATTTTCACTTTAGAATACTGTTTCAGGTTAAAAGTAGCCTAATTCCTGGATAATTATTTGATAGTTCTTTATTAACTACTAATCAGGTTATAAGTAATTCCTGCAGAATTATTTGACAATTATTTATGAATTACTAATAAGCTCCCTTTCAGTTTCCCTCAGTCGTTGCCTCAAATACATGAATTTACTCAATGGCATATGCTGAGGAAAACAGACACACACAGTACTTTACAGGTATATTAAATATAAAAAACTAATCTGAGGTAAGTTGAGAGGGGTTCCTTTCTGAAGTTGATTTCTTACAGAACACACTCAAAAAACCACACAGGTAAAACCCTCTTTAACATTGTATGCATTTGTTAAAATTGTATTTTCATAATACTACTTCTATTAATAGCATTAGTAAATAAGGAAGGTCACAACTCAGTGTAGTTTGTATGACTGTTCATTAGTTCTTAATTATTATTCTTGAACCTTAATTAGTAGATAATTAATAGTAGTTCTTCAGGCGGTATGACAGTTAATTAGTTATTGATTAACTAACTGTTACTTAACACAATCATAAAATTATTTTACATACTGATTAGTTAACACATCTTCCTTAGTAGTTAACAGTAGTGAATAACTAGTTAATGAAGAATTACATATTAGTTCTTCAATAATTCCTTATAAGTTATGCAGTAAGTAAGATACAGTATTCTAAAGTGTTACCAAAATATCTTCATTTGTGTTTTGAAGATGAACAAAAGTTTTATGGGTTTGGAGCGACATGAGGGTGAGTAATTGATAAGTTTTGGGTGAACTATCCCTTTAACTTTCAGTTTTTTCCTCAAACATAGCTATTATATGGCTCCAGTAGATTTGAATATAGCGCACAAGTCATATGGACCACTTCTATGATGCTTTTTGATAGGGATGTAATGATACAAAAAAAATTGAAATAAATAACCACTGCACATGCATAACTTCTGTGTGTGCAAAACGTAATTTCAAGCTCTGAGTTTCCCCTCTAACGATGGGACAATATCGTTTATAATGATATACTTTGTTGCGAACCTGAAAATAATAAAGCTGCTACCGGATAAGTGCACGGTCCAAGTTGTCTTAAACATGAGAAGTGCTTTATATTAAGCACTTCAAACAAAATCAAATTCACACACACTGACGCACACATGCGTTTCACAGACAGAGCGGATTAGAATGGGAATACAATAATTCTAAACTTCTAAAATATTTTAAAATATATATTTTCTAAAATATTTTGCTAACATATTTTGCATCCAAAATTATAAACAGTTCAAATCTCTTCCCCCAATTACAACAGCACCATAAACCAAAAAATAAATCTTTTTTTTTTTTTTCATTGAAAGACAGATATAGTTTGTTTAGTAAACCACTGTTAAAAAAACATACCTGGTTACCGAAAACACATACCAAACCGTGACTGAGGTATGTACCGTTACACCCCTACTTTTTGGAGTTTGACAGTCCTTGGTCCCCATCCACTTATTGTATGGAAAATAGCAGATGCTTAATCTCTCCTTTGGTGTTCTTACTGATAAAATCAAGTAATATAGGTTTGAAACAGCATTTTCACTTTTGGGTGAACTGTCCCTTTAATTCCCACACAAATGAAATCTGTTTGACCAGTTTTGCATTCATCAACACAGTCATGCTCCTTACAACCAACTTGCCCTGATGGTAGTGATTTTTATTTTGATCAACTCCAGTTTGCCTCTGGAATAATTATAATTGCAACCATACTCACCTCTTAGAGCAAAGTGTGAATTAAAAGCATGTGCAGCTTTTGGAGCACTAAGTCAATTTAAGAAACATCTAACGATCTCAGCTTTTAAGCTAGAACGTGTTCACATAATGAGGCTTTGAGCATTCAGCTCCATGCTTCCACCTAAAAGGTATTCGCTATACAGCGCTTCACTGGGAGACACATCAATGCTGTCTGAGTCTGATAAAGTGAACGTAATGATGCCTCCTAGCACTCTACATCGGTGGTTTGTACAGTGCTGAGAAGGTTAGACAAACCCCCAATCATACAGATAGATCAACATTTTAAGTCTTGCACTTTCCTGTGTTTGTGGGTAGCTCTCTCCAAGTGACACTTGTCAGTGTTTATATCTGTTCTCATCTATTTCTTTTTTATTTGCTCTCAGGGCAGCGCATTTAATTTTGTGTTTCATCAAGGAGGAAATTACACGCCTGTGAGAATAAGCTACGGTGATGTAAGTGCACTGAGACACCGTGCACCACTGATTCTTTGCCTCTTTAATTCAGCAAACGTTTCTAATGCATAATGCATGCCAGCAGTCATCAATGGGGTCTCGGCACACCAGCTCAATGCATTGTCTGTGCATGCACGTGTGTGTGTGTGTGTGCATAATATCCTGGGATTAGAAAAAAAACAATCTATAGTCATTTTGGTCATGAATGAGGGTTTAATGCAAATAGTTTAACAGTCCGTTAGAATAGGCATTACATAAAGCACTGAATTTTCACAAATTGTTTCACTAAAGAGATGTTGGTGAAATTTCCTTGAATTACATCAAGATTACCAGATTAGTCCTAGAATGCTTTAACAAATGGATGTGTGGCAATTACAAAGCCACTTTGGCAGAGAAATGTATTTTGCCTTGCCCTGTTGCCCTGTTAGCCCCTGCTAGTAGAAGCTGAAACTACAAACTGAAAAGCATCTTTCTCCATTGCCCGTCATTCAAAATTAGCTTTGTATTCTGATTAAGTTACTTTTTTTGCATATGTATATAGGCTATACATGTATATTGGCACTGCAATTTCTGAGCAACTGCCACTGAGATAAGTATGAATGCTAATGAATAGTTTTCTGCAGGTATTATAGCCCTACTTGGTTGCATCAGCTCAGTTACACCACACCACTAGTTTATTCACACATAAAAGGGATAAACATAGGCTGACTGGAAAAATGTGCCTCTACATATTTGCAAAACTCCTACACATACTGTACATTTCACTGCAGTTTCCATCTGAAATTAGTGGTGTTAAAAGTAACCCACAACTTTTATTCCTTTTCACACAAATTACACAGATTATTCATTAATAAAGACTTTTGCATGATTTATAAACTTAAAACATTTTAGTTTTAACACCTGGTACAGCATTGCAATTGTTATGCGAAGCGCTCCCATGAAACACGATTCATAATAAAAGAGCTTTAAAGACGCAAGTTTAAATGGCATGCATGGTTGCTTCAGCAAAGTGTTTTTATCTTGCATTATTTTAGCGTAGGTGGTATGTTATTTTCGAAAGCATTAACCTTAGAGCCTCACATCGGCGGACATTTCATTTCAGAACTGTCACAGTACAGAAAAACAACCGATGTCATAAAACATTGTCGGGTTTGTGTTTATCTTTATAGAATAAAACTGAGCATGCTTTTAGAGCAACTCGCATGGCATTTATCTTTGAAAGTGTCGTGAATCATGCAAGAAACATCTTAATGTAATTTTGCAGAAATGCCACCACATGCACGCTTTCCCAGTGAGTCTGGTTTGGATACTTCACCCAAAATTACATTTACATTTATTCATTTAGCAGACGTTTTTATCCAAAGCGATTTACAGTTGAGGAATACAGTTAAGGAACAGTGAAAGCATAGAGGAAATGTATAATATAATTTGTGCCTCTGTGATGGAACCACGAGATGCCGCTCACTTACCGTTCACAGGCTTCTGTTGATGTAATTCCTCCAGTTGCACTCGCACCGCTCTGAGCGGGATTCGAACCGGCGTTTCTGCAGTCTCTAGTTTGCCTCTTGAGACCTGGGGAGTGAGGTTTACCTGCACAGCACTTACTTGCTAGCCTCTGTTACACTCACCCCCTAAACCTCACTCCCATCTGGGTCACGGCACAAATGTAACCCCTCCAGTTCAACTCGCACCGCTCTGAGCGGGATTCGAACCAGTGTTTCCAGCTTGGGAGGCTGGTGCAATAACAAGAAGCTAAAGACCGCAGTCTCTAGCATCAGTGCCTCTTGAGGCCAGGGGAGTGAGGTTTACTTGCACATCTCTTACTAGCTGGCCTCCGTTACATAGACTCGTAAGAGAGAGCAGAGTTAGGAGGGTGCAAATTCTGTGGCCGTTTTGTACACAAGCATCAATGTCTTGAACTTAATGTGAGCTGCAACTGAAAGCCAGTGCAGAGAGATAAATCAGAGATGTGGGCTCTCTGAAGTCAGAGGTGTGAGTGACCTGGGCTCATTGAAGACAATACATGCTGCTGCGTTTTGAATCATTTGCAGAGGTTTGGCTGCACATGTTGGAAGTCCAGCCAGAAGAGCACTGCAGTAGTTCAGCATGGACATGACAAGGGCCTAGACGAGAAGCTGTGTTGCATGCTCTGTTAGGAAGGGCCTGTTTTTTTGTGGTCATTAAAAATCCCAGGATGTCCTTCGGAAAAAGAGTAGGGGTTTAACCCCGGCATTCTGGCCAAATTTGCCCATTGGCCTCTGTCCATCAACATGGCCTCCTAATCCTCCCCATATATAATGATTGGCTTAATCACTCTGTCTCCTCTCCACCAATAACTTGTTTATGGTGAGCATTCATGGCGCAATATGGCAGCAGTCACATCATCCAAGTGGATGTTGCGGAGATTCCCCCCTTCCATGTAAATCGCTTTGAGTGCATAGAATAGCACTATATAAATGTAACAAACTATTATTATTATTATATTCCTAATGCTGTGCAGTGCAAACCTGCATGTATAACCAGTCCTACTCTACTTGCTCTAATCTGGACTTGAAACAGCATCTCCGGTCAGTCGCTAGTGCGCCTCTTGAGGCCTGGGGAGTGAGGTTTACCAACCCGCACAGCATTTACTAGCTGGCCTCCGTTACGCTCACCCCCTAAACCTCACTCCCATCCGGGTCACGACACCAATGTAACCAGTCCTACTCGACCCCCTCGTGTGGGATTCGAACCGGCGTCTTCGGTATGGGAGGCAGGCGCGCTAACAAGGACGCTAAAGACGGCAGTCTCTAATGTCAGTGCTTCTCCGTTACACATGATCATTCTGTTTTTGCAATGTGATCTTTAAAGGTCAGCTGATCATCTCCGATTACCCCAAGATGCCTGGCCGAACTCACTGGGATTATTGTTTATGTACCTAGCTGGATGATTGAAAACTGTCAACTATCTCTTTAAAACTCATTTCTAAAGACAACTAGATGTGTCAGTTCTGGACTGATTTCATGAAGATTGTTTTTGCTATCTCAACAGATAATGCTATCACTCACATATAACTTCATCTATCCTTTATCTAGGCAATGACAAAGATCAATAGATATTGACTTAATTTGAATATGTAAAAAGTCTAATTTATAATGATCATGTGAGATGAGATAATTGGAGTTCTGTATTTTTAGATACGCTTTTACCTGAGTCAGTTTAATCACCTGCCACCAATTCTTGAGGATTAGGTTGATGCATTATGCATGAAGTTTAAAGAAGAGGGATTATCCTGATATGCACTGTGGGAGAAAGAGATAAATGAAGGTAGTTATTTCAGTTGGCACAGCAATCACAGATGGGGGTGTTCCTACCAGGCAGTTCTGGCATATTTGTTTGGAGTTTGTCTACAACATGCCTTGGCTTCATGTCTCATTAGTTATTGCTGAATCACTAAATTACCTTATCAACAGGGAATGACTGATGACTGGGTCAATCAAGCCAATCTGTTTAAAGTTTGTGAGAGTAATTTCAAAGTATCAGACTCCGGATCTGTGACAGCAATACGTGATGAGAAAAGGAAAGAACTTAAGGAGAGAAAAGGAATCCTTTATATACTGTATATAATTAATAATTATTATTATTTATATAACACACACACACATTTGTAACTATGGCTATAGAGTGAACTTGTATGATTGTGCCTTACAAAATGTTTTTAACTTCAGATGAATTCCTTAAAAATAAAAATAAAAATAAAATGAATTCAGAACAGCCTATATTATTGATTTAAAGCAGTGTGTTTGATTGAGATGTCTTAATGAATGCAATCTGCTGTTGTGAGTCAGATTACGGAAGGGTTGATGAATGTGACCAATCTATTTGCTTTACAGTTTGGTACAACAAATAACTTATTGGAATGTCCCTGCAGGTAAAACAGTGCCGACTGAGAATGTAAACAAACCTGAATCTATTAGTTCTATTTATCGAAGCAAATAAGAGTTCACAGATGAAACCTATTATGTTTCTTATCATGAATAGTCCTGATTACAAAAAGTGTGAGACTCCTATTGGACAACTGTTTTAGTCTTTCATTTTGAATTCTTTTAAAAACATTTTTAATATCTAAACAACCAAAATGACTTTTTGAAGCCCTTTCCCTCAGCATTTGTATTCATTAGATGCAGACTGAGGTCAGACATAATTAACCTTTAATAGCTTTGTTGTGTGCATATTTAAATATGGAAATGGTCCCACATAGGCACACTGCAAATTCACATCTGCATATATCTGTATAAAATGCCCACAATGAGATTGAAAGCATCTTTTGGCTTATTCTCAAGCGCATTAAAGCAAGGTGCACTTGAAAGCGATTTTAAACTATGCACATGCTTCATCATTGTGTTGTGTTGAGCTGTGAAGAAGATAACATGGCGACAGCTCTGTTTAAGCTGCTGTTTAGAAAGCTTAGTGCAGATATTCACTAACCCACATACACACTGATAAAGTCCCCTCTAACAAAGGGGAAAGTGGCAGTCTAGCCATTCTTTAAACTTATCTACCTAATTACACCCAACAAAAAAGAAATTAGATAAACCTTGCTTAATTTGATCATATTTCGGCATTCATCTAAAATGTGTGACCATGCTTCAGATCATAGTGTTGGCATGAAGGCAATCCTCTGCCTTTTCATTAAACAAATTGGAAAATTAATGGTTTTCACCCAGATCGGGATCCCACGGTCTCTTTCCATAATTACTGGCTGGAATGCCTCACTCTCTGGCAAATCCTCACCTCATATTCTGTTATAGTGGCCAAGGCTTTAAGATGTGCCTAAAACTGACAGTGTCTATAATGGATTACATGAAACATAATTAGATTGGCACTATCAGTATCAAGGGGAGCAAAAAAGGAGGAGTATTATTGATTTTTCTTAATTTCTTCTTGTAATACCTACAGTTGATTGTATCTGTTTTTGTGTCTGAATCAGTAACCGCTGAAACATATTGAAATCAATGTCTTTGTGTCGGGCCAAAATATAATAAATGATATTCATTCAGTGCATGTGTGACATTCTGTAGCTGTGTGGATCTGATATGTATCTTTTATGTTATGCAGTTTTCTTTTCTCTGTCTGGCCATTATTGTGTTCTTTATCTATTTCCATTTTCACTTATTGTGTTTTTCTCACCATTTTCTTTTTTTATTATTTCTTCATGCTTTCTCTCTGCCTGGGTCATCCACAAAATATCTAACAGTATTAGTTTTTTTCATCTTCTGTTATTCTTTCTTGCAAAAGATGCCTTCTTCACAACTGCAATGTTTATCGCTCAGATGTCAGCCAAACGTATGTTAACTGAGTACATAGCTTTAGCAAGCCTTGTTTGCCCTTGCACCCCCCTCTTTCTTGTCCTCCGCCAGCTGTGTTTGAGGTGGATGTCCAGTATCCGGCTGTTGTAAAGCCATTCTCTTCACACCAGGGTGGAAGCCTCTCCTTTGAAAACTAGCAGATTAATGTCAAGGTGATATCCCTCAAGCATCTGTCATAGTCAAAGTGAAACATGTCAAACCAGTGAAAATAAAATACGTTACCATTTAATTATGTTAAGTGGATTTTAGGTTGTCAAACATTAGGTTGTTTATTTATGGTTGACAACAAACCAGTCTCAAAGTCAAAAGCTAATTCTCATGTCTTTTACAGCAGAGGCATGAACAGTCCCTGGCAATAGCACCTAATATATTCTGCTTTTTGTAAAGCGCTTGGTATTTTTTCTTCACCCCAGTCATTTTAATTGATATGGCAAATGGATTGATTTGATATGCAATAACTCTACTGTAATACCCCAAGCGAGCGATGCTTCAAAGAAGACTTTTTATTACTGACCGTTCATGAGTATTGAGCTTTTGCTTCTATGTTTTTCTATGCAAACTACAATGGTTGTGCTTGTCATTTCGTGTCTTGTACATGACAGCTGCATTTTTCGAGGAAGTTAAACTTTTAGAAAACACATCTCATCATAACTCATGCATGTTTTTTTGTTTAATTTTACTACCGTGTCCCACGATTTTGGACGCAAAATTGCATTCCGTGAACAGCCGCTCATTTTGGCTAATGTGCTGTCATTCTGAATATCAGAATAGGTAGGCTGCAGGAATTTTGACATTAAGAAAAATATTGATTCGTTAGTATTGAATTACTTGTATTTTACACACAATATTGCCAGTTACTTTTGCTCTGCCAATGAAATAGTTCCAAAAAAGCCAACACAGAAACAGCCGTGAGTGGCTGAGAGAGCAAGTGGTGTTTTGTTCTTGAAAAAATGAAAAGCTTGAAAAATCCACACCAGTATGCACAGACAGACTGATAGCTTGTCTGGAGCACGAAAACAATTTTTTCTTGTCATTATTTTGTATTAATATTTCATAATAACAGGGCTTGAAACATGTCACATGCATATGGGACTGGTATCAGGTCATAGTAGCATGAATTTGATAAAATTTTGTCTAAAATTGATATTGTGGGCTCAGCCCCTGATATTGGCAAAAAAAAAAAAAAAAAAGTTTTTCCCACTTACAGACCTGTAGGGGTTAGGGTTTGGCATCCAGGTCAGACTCAAACCTGCAGGGTCCCCATGTGAGCCAACATGTGCTGAGCATGTGCACAGCTCATAGCTTCACAGCTCTGACTAGAACTAGTTTTTTATAAGTCCAAGGCTGCGTCTGAAATCGCATACTCTCTTGAGTAGGTTGGCCTACTCATTTTGAATAAGTAATTACTTCAGTTCTATTTAATATGAATGTGTGAAGTATGAATGTAATCTGGACTATACATTTGCCATGTTGTCATTATCATGTGACCTACCAGCGTCAGTTCCTTGTTGACATTCACAAATCCTCTACTGTGGCCTCATGGGATAGTAAAGTGTCCATCGTATGCGCACTTCAGAATCTTCCGGCGAGATTCTGAAGTGCGCATACGATGGACACTTTACAATAGTAGGTCATACAGGTACTTTTTGCCTACTCTTTATGAGTACTGGCAATTCGGCCTATACTTCTTTTGTCACATACTGTTTTTTGCTTACTATATAGTAGGGAAGTATGCGATTTCGGAGGCAGCCCAAGTGTCAGTGACGTGTTATAGCTTTCGCTCCTAACTGGGTTTCTCAGTGTGGAAAATGGTAAGTGGAAAAACCTGAACTGGAGTGGAATGATTACTGATTGCTTTGAGAAGGGGAGGAAAAATCACTATCTCTCCACTCCACTTATATACGCTGTTCCAGACCAGCGTTCAGTCTGTGTGTTGCTTGGTAGCAACTCAAAGCTTGATACTCTGGCTATTTCTGACCATTTTTGTTTACTGTAGAATAAGAACTGACCCATTTTTCTTTATGTTTTGTCTAAAACATGTTATTGGATATAAATTGTGTTTATAGAACTGATAAAAACAAAATAACACTCACAATAGGCCTAGTCACAGGTGATTATTTTGAATGTAAATTTGCTGACCACATTAAATTCATGGACAAACTTTTAACTGCCCATGTTTCCTATTAATGTCACAATCCATCCAGTAGTTTGGATAGTTTGTAACAACAGCACTCTTTATACTTTCCATTAATTTGCACAGTTTATAGTAGAATGCTAAACTACTCTGAGCTGTAGCACTTAGATATGGAAAATGCATCTATAATTTTGAGACACATAACGCAAACAACAACAACACTGAATTACAGATGAAAAACAAAATGTGTTCTTTCTAATGCAATTGCATTGTAACTAACGTGTTCATGCATTTAATTATTTAGTTCTATTATATTAACTAACTAAAAAAAAAAAAAAAGGGTTAATATATTCCAGGCTTGGTTTAACAGACATAACCCTGCATTGACTGTGACAGTGTGGGGAGTTAGACTGCAGCGCTGATCATCGTGCCTCACACTTTCAAACTCGTCATTTCACAACACTGAGGCGAGGAAACGAGCCAGCGCTATCAACACTGCTGCCCCGAGGGCTCTTCCTACTCAAGTCCTGAGAGCCACAGAGGAACCTGGGAATACCACTGCAAAATGAAGAACACTATCGATTCGAAAACATTTACGAGCTTTTCCTTTTTATCGTTTGTGCCTCGATAAACTGGTTGACGGATCATACCTTTATTTCCAGATCACGGCACCGATGAAAATAACATCAGACACCGCAGCGCTGAGATAAAGACCTATCTTGCCTTTAAAATTATCGGAACAGGGGACATCATGCAAGGACGACAGCAGAGCTTCACCGCGAGTTTGACATCGGTGTATAGACTTAAATAAAACAAAGGCTATTACTAATAAAAGGCACGACTGCACGCGCTTCAGTCGCAGACCCATCCCGGTTCCGCAAAGAAACTCAACCCAAAAGTGTGGAAGAGCTCCATGCATTCAAAAAGGTGGGTTCCCGGTGATTTCTTGACGAATAACTTCTAAAATTATTTTTAAATATTCTGCAGTGGTTAGTTTATGTGAAGACCTCCTCTTATAAACGGTATAGTCAATATATCGCCAGCATCTTATATCACCGATTTTTTTTTTTTTTTTTTTTTTGCAAGTCTACATCATATTGTAGCCTATGTGTAGCCATGTGTTTTGGCTTCAAGAATAGTCTAAAAAGTAAAGATTGTATTTTTATTTTTATTTTTTTATTAATTAGAATAGAAGAAAATAAAAACGAGTTTTTTAGATGTCAAGCTATCACTAATGAATGTTCTTCTACTCTACATCTAAATTTGAATATTTTAGCATCTGCCGCGCTAGAAATTATCCACACGCTTTTGATGATCAATTAAACTCACAAATTGTTAGACTACATCTGGGTTGGGTTCACAACATCATCTATATCTTCTCATTAAAGATAAGGTACCATAATGCCATATTTTGGCTTTTATGTAGCCTACCTACATTCAAGTTATTTTCTCATAATCTGAAATAAAAATAGGCATCACTTTTACAGTTAATCTGTAAATATGCATGAGGAGGACGCATCTCTCTCTGGAGATATCATTCATTCTCAACCACTGTGCAAGCGCCATCTGTTGGACTGCAACAGCTGACCACTAAAAACACAACCATTACATATCTACATCTCTCTTCTTCTAGGACCTTTCAATTACCTTGACCTGCCAAGATCTCAACAAGACTATTATGATCAGATTGATTGAATAATTAGCTTTTATACTTTATAGATGGGAAGCATCCTTCATGTTCACACAAATAAAAATATTAGTCCTAGTAAGATTACGTATTTTATAGGGTGAATTCAGGTTGATTGGGGGACTGCCAATAATTCACATTTCAGCAGTGCATTTTAAGATTGACAATGGTTAAGGAAAGGTAATCTGTCTGGGAGTCTGAAATGTGAGGGAAATGCAGTGACATAAAGCTTATTAACTGGTGTTATATCACATATTGGTTTAGATGCTTTGAAAGCCCTGGGTATTGATGACAGTGATGTATGATGATGCTTAGGTGGATGCATTTATGTTGACAGAGACAGACCACTATGTAAAAGGTGATCATACATTCATGTGCTGTTGCAGTTTAGTTGTGGGTGGTATAGGGCTTCTCTTCCATTTTGACAGAAGCTTCTGTCCCTTCTGTTTACTTCCTATAATCAGTCTGCTATTTGTCTTTTAAAGCATATATTCCCAATGCAATTTAAAAAAACGAACTGATTCTCTCTTTTGTATTTAAATGAGCCTTTAAGAGGTTTCTAATCCTGCTTTTGAGGGTCACTGTCCTGCAGAGTTTAGTTCCAACCTCAATTAAAAAGACCTGAACCAAGGTAATCAAGGTCTTCAGGATTACGAGAATCTTCCAGGGAGGTATGTTGAGACAAGTTGGAGCTATACTCATGTTGGCCATTCACAACCAGGATTGAACAACCCTGCTTTAAGCCTTAAAAAAAAAAAAAAAAAAAAAAAAAAAATCTCAACTAAGCATTTGTGTTGGACAGTCTAAAGAAACAAACTGAAAAAAAAAATAAAATAAAAAAAAAAACAATGAAAAAAAAAAAAAACATAAAAATGTAATAAAATAAATAAATGAAAGTTAGCCTATATAATATGTGTGGAAAAACAGAGCCCTATTTTGATGAACAAATTGGTCTGTTTTCCCATGACAACTTACATGTTGAAATAGTGATTATATTTTATATGAGACAGCCATTTTATTTATTATCTTAATTTTGGATATGTTAACAATAGATTATTTGATTATAATGTACACTATACATGGTACTTAAACAGCATTGGTCATGTGACTATTTACACGGCCAAGTAAAAAATAAAATCAAAACAAGACCATCTGTACTTTCATTTATAGTGGACAACTCTGTTTGAAATACACAAACTGTCTTTAGACCTTAAATATTTTTTTTGTGCACAAATGGGATTAAGTGGGTAATTGGGTGAATTTGAGTAAGACTTAAATAAATGCTATTTTATTATCATGCTCTGGTAAAATATTATGTTACTATTCTAAAAACTTCTTAAATTTACATATTGATTTAAATATATTTCACTAGCACTTTATTTTACAGTCCTGAACCCCATGTAGATACCATGTAGCCTACTTATTAGCCTATAGTTACAATAACTGGGTTATAACTAGGCACTAACCCTGAACCTAACCTATTAACCAGGCTACTTGTAAGTACACTGTAAGTGCACGTACTGTAAAATAAAGTGCAACCTGTATTTCCAATCTTATTTTGATCCTGTCATAACTGAAAATGCATGCACCAGCACAGGGAAGTATTTACACATTAGCTAAAAGAGTAACAAGTATAATGTGTTCACTTTCTTGAGTACAGGCTACATGGCAAACGGGTAAACTACTTTTCAAAGCACAGGCGTAATTTGAAACTATTAAGGGGTTGGTGGAGAAACAGTGACTTCTTATTGGTGCACTTCGCAGTGTAGGCTGCGCCCTCTTGACACTAGCAAACTCGAAGATCGATGGCACGTTTCTAGCGAGGGTTGGGAATGTGTGAACACGGAGAATACCTGACAAAAGCAGCGATATTTGTACGACGGAAAGGGCGTGCGGCATGATTTCGGGGTGTTGCGTTTCTTCGGCAACTTCTACTCAAACGGAAAGTTGCAGCATTGCTCTAATTCGCATTTCTTTACATTGCTGGTGTGAATAGGGAGAGGAGAGGAGCGCTGTCCCGTGCTGGATGGATGGTTATGGGGAAAGGAGCAGGACCATCGGCGCTACAAGTCTGCCAGTTCCTTGTTCTGTTTCTCTGTTTGTTTCCAGCAGGTAAGAAAAAAAAACCATTTATCATTTAAAAAAAAAAGTTTTAAGACTGGAAATGATGATATGTGTGTTTCCTGGCTTTTAACTGTCGAAGTAATTGTGCAACCTATGTTAATTATAATCGCTACAAAAACACTTAGAGCAGTTAAACATGTTGAAATGACGCCGAGAAACGTATGCTTTTGTTACTTAGCAGTTGGGTGTATTTTGTTTAGTCATGACCCAGTTACGTCTGGTGAAAGTTATTTATCTTCTCAGTGTACATTCCTTATAATGTAGCCTACGCTTGAGTAATGTTGTTGTTTATATCTTTCAAGTTTGCACTAACTTACTTATGTGCATTTAAATTAACGGTGCTAAACCTTTTCGCATTGAAAAGATGCGAAGAAACAAATGTGGGTGCAAAGCTAGATTGATGTTTTTAGTTGTTTTATAGCCATTGTTTAAACCGTTCGATTAAAGCGTAATGGTCCGAAGGTTCGGTTTGATTCTGCTACACTAAGTTACCAGTACCGCAGTGTTTCCCACAGCTCTGGCGGGGACGTGCTGTTGTGTTTGGGGGAGGGGAAGCGAACCCTCCACATCTAGCCTATAACATGCCTTCGCACGACTTGTTGGGGCAAAATGTAAAAAACAGTAAAGTCTTTTAAGACCGTTTTCAGCATAGTAAAGCAACGTTTTAAAGTGCAACAAAATTCTAAAAATGTCATAATTATCTCTCTATATATTTTTTATATAGGTGTATGGTTAAATTCACACAAAAATTAGTCTGCATTTACAGTACTGTAAATACTGGGTAGTAGCCTACATGGACTTCACAGTGAACACTAGTAGGAAAATACTGAAAATTGTAGTGTTGTGTTGTAGAATCACAGACATTATCACTGTCTACACTACAGACTTGTGTTTACAGATTAGCTGCAATATTTTCATGTCCACAGTGCCATACTGACACTTAAGTTCCCAGCCTATACTGTACTGAATTATGCAGTTGCTGTCACTTTAAGTTACTTGTTTTGTAATGTTCAGTGCTTTATCTAAAAATATTTACTCATAATTATTGAGATTTTTCTATAAAGAGTATTGATGTGCACATTTAGTTGACAACCTCTGAAATCACAAGTTTACTAGAGATCATAACCACTCAGATCACCACAATGTTGCAAATACCTTCCCCTTAATTGGTGTATATAGAAGCATACAATCAATATGATAGTAATATCATATTAAAAGATAAATGACCTAGCCTGCATTGATTTTACAGTAAATTTCTGAATACAGCAATTTTTCAAGGAAATTACTGCTCATAAAATCCTGGCATGTTTACAATGTAGTATATATCTAATGTGAGAAGAAAAATCGAATGTGTGTAGAAGAATGTAGGCACTCTCACGTGATTATGGGTCAGCTGTGTTTTCCAAATGTGATCATTAATTTCTGTATATCTCATTATAATGGAATTTACAAGTGTTGTTTTTATCTGTCAAGGTTCTAGTCAGTTGTAAGTAGTGTTCAGTTTGATTTCACACCCTGTGTTCCATCTTCTTTCACATTATTTAACGCCAAACAAAAGACAATCATGCAAGCGCTAGTCACTAACATCTTAAATTAGCCTATTGTCTCTTATCAGATGGTCATAAATGCCCTTTATAGCTGGTAGGTGGAAGACAGGTCTGTGACTGAGACAACAAAGATAGTTGCATGATTATTTGGAAACAAAGTTGTGTGTAGTTTTGGCATGTCTTTGTATTTTTATTAAACGAAAGAGATAATCTTTAAATAATGAAAAAACACATGATTCTAAAGCCTTCGGATTTCAATTCAACTATGTAATTCGAGGAAGGGGAATGCGCTTGAAATTGCTTTTGCCTTTGATTACGGCCTTTTGCTCTGGACAGGTGGCTATCTCATATCAAGTTTGACCTGTGGAATGGTGAGACCTTCTCTGTGTTCCACCCATTGGTCCTGGAGCCAGTTTCTCTCCAGAGATCCTGTTTCTTTAAGGCTGTCCTCAGCCCCCTTTCCCTCCTGCCCTGCATGGCTGATGAAACTCTACCTAATCCCTTTACACAGGGCTAATTTATGACTCTGCTGGTTTCTTCTCAATGGCAAATTGCATTGTCTTCATTCAGAGTCCTAGGACTACACCCTCCCACACACACACACACACACACTCACAGCTACCCCCTTCTGTTAAAGCCCTAAGTGATTTTTTTTTCAGATGTGCATTTGCCCTCGGTCACTGACACCCATGGTGCTTTACTGAAAAGCACCCCCACAATCTGCTTAGCAATGCAAAGGGACAGCACAAGGTGTGAATGAGTGTGAATTTGATATGAGATAACACTTCTAAATAATAGACTTTTGTTGGTGTGAATGCTTCCTTCCAGTTTGTCTTAATGCTATTAATTTGTGTTGCACCTTAAAGAGTGTGAAATTGCTAGATATCCAACTGGGAGCTTAATCGGCATTTTTTGATAAAGCATATCCCATTTACTAATATAAAGTGATGTCATTCATGGTGAGGTAATGAAGTTAGATAAGCCTGTCGAGAGTTCATTACATTGTAACGATGCCTATTTAGATGCTTATTGCTTTACGTTTTGTATTACAAAAGCTCTTAAGTGTTGAGCTTTTCTCCCCTGTGATATGTACACATAATAAGAATATTCCATTAACATTTAGAATTTCACATAAAATCACGAATTGTTGATTGGCCTACTCTAATATTTATGTTTCATTTATTTTTGAAAAGGCAATGAGACAACAATAGCCTTGCTTTATACTACATTTAGAGCACTTAGACTTGATGGAAGTTGGCAAAACACAGAAACTTGGAACTTGGTTGGAATGTTGTTTTCTTTTTATTACTGATGGAATTAAAGCCTCACTTTGTCCAGATGTAGAGAGAATCCATGTGTTGTTATGAGGGCCTTGAGCAACTGGCATTCATGAACATAACATAATAAACTAAACTAAACTAAACTTCATTTAAAGGTTAGTACTGAAATCATTGAAATAAAAGGTATTACTATATGACGTGAATAAAAAGTGAAGACACTAAAAATGGGAAACAAAAACAGGTTATTCTTGATTAAAAAGATAATGGAGTTTGTTTAATATCAATATAAAAGCTTAATCAGTTTTGTCAGCTACTTTGATTGATGCTTATTTCATTTCAGCTTTGTATAAACTTGGTTTGACCATGCCAGTATGTTTATGCTATCTCCCTTTTTGCTTTACAGCAACTCTGCAGTGTAAGATCCTCAAGTGTAACTCCGAGTTCTGGGCCTCCACCTCCAGATCTGGCCCAGAAGAGGAGCCCTGCACCGCTCTGCGAGCATACAACAACTGCGTCCGTCGCACCGCCCGTACATGTCGAGGTGACCTGGCCTACCATTCAGCCCAACATGGTATAGAGGATCTTATGAGCCAACACAACTGCTCTAAAGAAGGGCCCACAACCCAGCCTCGTGCCCGCACACCCCTGCCCCCGGTACAGCCACCACCCCAACCGGACATCCACGTTCCCTCTGATGGGCCAGAGGTGTGCCATTATGAGCGGAGTCTACCACGTGATTCTGCGCCTCCCAATTACACTCATTGTGGCTTTTTTGGGGACCCACATCTCCGCACATTCAACGATGACTTTCAAACCTGTAAAGTTGAGGGAGCCTGGCCACTGATTCACAATAAGTACCTGTCTGTGCAGGTTACGAACACTCCTGTTGTGCCTGGGTCTTCTGCTACGGCTACTAGCAAGGTAAGGATTTTTCGTGCCTCGTATAAATAGGCAAAAGTAATTTCAGCATAATTCTGCCGTCTCATTTCACCAGCTGCTTTTTAGCTAGCTCAACCAAGTACTAGGTCTACTACATTAACAGGAACTAGTTAATGGTGAAAGACAGCATGGTTTTACCAGTGGGAAGAGAATGCAGACTTCTTAAGTGCGGAGTCTAGTTAGCATTTGGATCTGTTCCACAACGAATGAAGATGTGATAAGAGGAACAATTGATGAAAGTCTGATTAATGTTTTTTAAAGGAATGTCTGCAACAAAAGAGAGGTAATAACTTGGAATGTTACCAGGCTCTAGAGCCTTATTTATTTATTTATTTTGTGGACTAATGTTACTATATTTGTGGCAATCCTTGCCATTATTTGTGTGTGATTTAAGAGTTTTGTTGTTTCAACTAAGTGCTCAGTCCATACAGGAAACTGCTGATATTTTCTCTGCATTAGTTGGCCCTCATACCTCATAAATTATCATTGTTTTGCTTTACGGCTCATTGGACAAACTGGGAAGCTGCCTTAGAACTGGCCAGCTGTGGAGCCTAAGGTGAAAGCACAGGACTACACGTTTATGTCTGATGTCCTTTTGGCTACAGTAATTTTGTGACCAGGGTTAAATGTTTTTCAGAGTTTTTCCTCTGCAGAAAAACACAAGTACTTTGTACTCGGTCACATTAAGAAACAGAGCAATTTTCTGCCATCAAAAACCTCTAATGATTCCCCATTAAGTAGACGGACCCACAGTTCATTCTTGTAGGAAGGGAAGGGATCATGATATTTTTGTTAAGTTGGCTGTTTTTTTATTAAACGATAGTGGCTCAGAGACAAAAGTGAATGTGCAAACTAGACATTCCTATAGCCTGTCCTGCGAAAATCAAGCATTGGTTGGGTGCTGTCAACAGGGGGCAGATCACTGGACTATTAGTGATTATAGGGCGGTTTGACTAAACTGAGTCTCCACTCGGACATAGGCACACACTCATATGCATCATTTGCAAGATCAGAGCAGCCTGGACGTCCCGAGGTCACATATGTGTCAGCAGTCCATTGGCCCCCTAATGGCAGCTCGCTGGAGGAGTCAGAGGTAGGAGCAGCCTTCTCTAATTAGCCCATGTGCAGGCTGTGCTCTCTAGCTGGCGCAAGTCCACTCCCTGGAGCTGAATCCGGGGTTCACAGGCAGGCTCTGAGCAGCATGAATGGATTGTCTTTGTGTCTGCATACTGAGGTCTGCTGTAACATAGACTGGACCTGTGTTTCTCCAGAGTGCGTTTACATTGGCCCCCTGTATCTTGAGCTGCTGCTGAAATGTGACATTACGAAAGCTTCTGGGCTTGGAGGGTCTGCACTACACAGTCCTCTGGTTTTATAAAGACAAGGCTCAGTTATGCAGAATGGAGTAGTGACCATCATTTGCCACATGCAGTGGTGCATAAAACACTGTCTGGCTGCTGTTTGTTGGCTGGTTTTGATTGAACAAACATTGCATTTTAAATTGTGGACACTTTATTTGTTATCTATTTTTCTACAGAATCTGATTATGGTGTTAACTAGCACATATGTTGCAATGTTTTCTTTCTGTTCCTGGCGTTTTAATGTATTTATGTATAAAATAATAATTCATCTTAATTTAATCTAAATAAACTTATAAATGATTTGTTCTCACTTGTTCTCACTCTCACTTCTTCTTTACCACAGTTAACAATCATCTTCAAGAACTTCCAAGAATGTGTAGACCAGAAGATGTACCATGCTGAAACCGACGAGCTTCCAGCTGCATTTGCTGATGGTTCAAAGAATGGAGGGGACCGCCATGGGGCCAACACCCTCCGTGTGGTAGAGAAGGTGCCCGGACAACACATAGAGATCCAGGCACGCTATATTGGCACCACTATTGTAGTTCGGCAAGTTGGCCGCTACCTCACCTTTGCGGTGCGGATGCCAGAGGAGGTCGTGAATTCGCTGGATGACCAGGACAACCAGGATCTTTACCTCTGCCTGCATGGTTGCCCTGCCAACCAGCGAATAGACTTCAGGACCTTCAGAGCGCGGGCGGCAGAGAGCCACGGCTTAGGCAGGGGACGGCCAGGCAGTCCTAACCCTGGCTTCACTTATCAATCAGCCATGGCCAAGTGCAAAGAACGTCTACCAGTGGAGGATTTGTACTTCCAATCCTGTGTTTTTGACCTGCTATCTTCTGGGGACATTAACTTCACCCTGGCGGCCTACTATGCCTTTGAGGATGTTAAAATGCTCCACTCCAACAAAGACAGATACCACCTCTTTGAAAAGGATACAATATTCAACTCTGCCTCCGAAAAATTAGGTTTTAGTTTCCTAGTCCTCATCAGCCTTGTTGTCGTACAGTTATGGACTGACTCGTGTTCCATTTGTCTGTAGTCCCCATTGGACATTCTTGTTAGATGGTTGTAAGAAGCTGTATGCATGTGAAATGCTACTCTCACTGTGTTGTCTTCCATCTACCAGAGGCTGGGCTTCTCAGCTAGAGCCCGAGCTTCTGCTGAGGGCTTTCACACTTGTGTGTCTTGTATCACGCCATGGACTCATCATCACGTACGTTCATTCATAAGGCCAGAGCCGAAGCGTTCCTGGAGATCCACCCATCTCTGCTGATCTCATAACTGCTCAATGACAGAGAAGGCAGTGCTGAGAGGGCCTAAGACTCGGGTCAGATGAAACCATCCTTGCACTCACCAGAGTGACGTGCCACTGACAGGAGTGAGAGACGGATGATCCTTTGCAGAAAGAAGAGTTTGGAGATGGTCTTCAGTTCACTTGATGCCAAGTGAGAGGTGAAGTATGTCTCCCGGAGCCAGGTTGAAGGACATGACAGGAGCTTTTATTAACGTCTCCAAACAATGGAGGGCTAGCAGGAGTTCTTTCTTTGAAGAAGCTCCAGATTTGGAAAAAGTAGCTTTCTAGTGAAAGCCCCCTGGCCAAGGCCATGTCAGACTAGTAAGTCGTGTTGTCTACAGAGAAGATTAATAGGTCATAACATCAGGCCTTTTGTATAGTTTGTCTATGTGTGTGCAAGAGAAAGATGTGTTATTGTGTGGGTGATTATATGAATGCTTGTGAGTGTGTGTGTGTGTGTATGTGAAGTGTTTCATAATAGCTGTATATTGCACCCAGGGTCCTAATGTAGCTCTGGTGTGGTGGTTCATGGGTCAGTAAGAAGTTTTACTGCCTGCCAAGATCTCTTTCCTACATTTTAAATATAAAAAGGGGTGTCAAGCAGACTTTAAACTACACTCATACTGCTTAGGTGTTATAATTTTGACAAATATTTATTGAATTCACTCCATTGTCAAATTGGGTGTTCGAATTCAGCCTGAACACATTTTCAGGCACATTGAGAATAACTTTATTCACAAAGTAAATGTCATTGAGTCAGAAAAAAAAAATATTCAAGCCATTGGTGTGGCCCAAGACAGAGTTGTCTTTGAAAATAGCGCAATTGCTTCAGATAAAAAAAAATGTATGGAAAAAAATATTCATGCAAGTAACAATCAACATATATATCCAGGAGAGAGCCAAGTTTCTCCATACAATATTTGCAGTTTGAGACGGGACCCACAAGGCAGATCCATCAATCATCCTTTCTGTTTCTTAAAGAGCAACGCCTTGCTCTCCATTTCAAAAGGGTGTCGACGTGGCTGTGCTGTAGGCCCAGTTTAACTCACGACTCTGTAGATCTGTGAATTTATGGCAAAGGCGTTTTGCCAAAGAACAAGCCATGGTGCCAACAATTTCCCAAACAGCTGAATTTTCTCTTTCTCATGGGGCCTTTGTGGTTCACTTAAGTATTTAGGCTCAGACCAGATGTCCTGATTGTGTCTAATATTGGAAGGTGCTGCTAACTACAGTGTGGTGGATGGACCAGTGCAGGAGCTATTGTTTTCATCTGCCATGCATTTCTTGTGACATTTGAAATGAGGGCATTCGCTCTCCAGCTATTAGCAGGCTCAGGATTACTGGCAACTCAGTATTGTAAATAGCTGTAGTATAGTAGTATTGGCGAGCTAAAGTCACACGATGCATAGCACCACTATTTTAAAGAGTGAAACTGCACCCTTGATGGCGTAATTATTTCATAGGCCATGTTTAGGGACTGTTGGAAAGGTCTTTGTGGAAGATGAAGCTCACGTAACATCATCATGTCATCTGTCACAGTTGTCTCTTACCAGTGTTTGATTTCTCTTAGTAAAAAGTTTGAACTTTGAAAGTATGGTTTAGATGTTAATTATACATAAATCCTTTGAGAGACTTCACAGTTATTTATTCTTACACTGTAAAGTTTTGCGAGCCTTACTACTGCTAAGAAAGCTTGTGTTGGTGCAGTTCATGGCTTTAAAGAGACATTTGAAAGCATACAAAATGATTGTAATGACTTTTGTGTTTAAGTGTGCTTGTGTTGTCAGTGCTTTTTGGATTTATATGTGTAATGTGACATGTATATACGTTTGTGTGATTTGGCAAATAATATTTTGTGCTGTTTTTTTGGTACATCAGAGGGTGTAGTGAAATTTACCTTCAAGTTTAAAGGGATATTGTGTACACACAAACACCACAAAAACGAGATAAGGGACTTAGTACGATCCAATTTGGAAAAAGAGTAAAAAGGAGACATCACCTTCCTAAAGTAACTAAATACTAGGTAGGAAACGTGTGACTTGCGGTGTTCATGTGTTGTTTATTACAAAAGCACTTTATGTTTTTATTCTCTTTAACCTAGCTCTTACATGGTTTTAACTTGATGGTGAAAAATGTTATCAGACTTGTAACGCTAAAGAAAAGTGGATAACTTTTTCAAATGTATTAACATTGAATGGGAGATACCAGACAGCTTAGTCTGTTTTTGTATGTAGGACTAAAGCGGTGCCACACACCACCTGTAAATACTGTAAATTATTTATTGAATAAAAAATAAAGTGTCCTGTTGATTTGTTTTTTATGTGTGGGTTTTTGTATTCATGTTTCTTGTTTGAACTCATGTTTGACTATGAAAGTTAGGTTTTTAGTCCAAGTAGGTTGGGCTAAGACTGCCACCTGATGGTATAATGGGTAAATGCTGAAACATTTTAGACTACAACGATGATGATAAATCGTATCTACAGAGGAGTTCATTACTTTACCGAGTTTGAGCGCTATAAAACTGCATAATTAGCTTAACCTTTGAGTCTTTCTGCTCAGTATTTGTTTAAGTTACAGGTTTCATTACTAATTCGACAAATATGATTCTAAAACACGTGATTCGTGTAGATACGAGGGACCTTACCAGTACAATAACTTTATATCTATTCCTTTTTTCGATGTAACTGTTGGAAAATGTAATTTTGATTTTAAAAAGTGCTGAAAAATGACAAAATATTGACTATGTAGTGAAGTATGTCTCTCACCTCAGCAATCCCCGCCATTCCTCTGAGTAGCATCCATACACGAGTAAAGCGCGCGAACAGCTGAGACAATTCTCTTAATATTCAACATTATTGATCTGCCTGCATTGACACCATTATATGAGAACTGAACTGGACGATGACATCTTGTTTTATCCAGAGCGGCTGTTTAGATAAATTAACAAAATGAATAACTTTTAAACAACAGAAATTAACCATCACTGAACTCATCTCAATATCCCGAGACAAACTTTGTTGTATTATTTTCCTGTTATCACTGTAAAGCTGCTTTGAATCTGTATTGTAAAAAGTGCAATATAAAGGTGACTTTATTAGGCAAAAACGTCATTTTTTTTATTTATTTACTTAAAACCATTTAGGAGATTGTCCTAAATCACATTAAATAAAATAAAAAACAATGTTGTTAAAACTGCATTGTAGGTTTCATTAAACTAGTTATCTAATTGTATCTGATGCAGAACAAAAGCAAAGATTGTCCATGATGTAGGAAAGTTTAATACATATAGGTCTATAAACATATGTACAGTACAATTCATCTGAACAGTGGCTTTTCACAAATATAAATTACTTTAAATTGGCTTGTTTCAAAGCTTAACATGTCTGTGGAGTGTGAGCAGAAGCTTGGGTGGGAAAGTTTTAACACATCTCAAGTATTCATAGCAAACATGTCCACATTTCACCAGCTTGTTCTCCTAGTCCTGCTACCATGATCTTTTGGAATTGAGGCGAGCACACCACATTGTTCCCCACTCACCAGAGCTGGCTTGACATGCATCTAGTTAAAATTCCATCCTGGCAAATGTTTTGAAATTGTACATAGCATAATACTGCACAGTACTGCTAGTCTTCCTTATATCAATCCGGTGTTTGAATCTACACAAGAATAAGGCACAGATGGAGAAACACATCAAATAAACAATGAATGGTATTTACCAGCATGCCAGTCAGTCAGTTTTGGCACAAAATCTGGTTCACCAAAAATAGCTTTTGACACCTGCCCACTCCCTAAACACGCATCTGTCCATTCATACAGTACTCACATTTCCACTTAAAGGTCAACGGTATCAGTGTTTCAAAACACTCATACTGAGAAAACTCAACAAAACATGAAAATCAAATTCAGGTAATTGTCTACCATTACTACATTGTCAAAAACAAGCAAGTACTGTTCTTTTAGTGCAATAAAAAGTTGCAACAGTACAAGCACTGACCATAAAGTGGACTTGAGTGGCGCCAAGTGTTACAGTCATAAGAAAATAAAGACAAAGATAGCTTACGTGTTATGATTATCTAGTGTTCTGACAAGGTCTACATAGACCCTGAATACTGTTCAGCCTTATTTTCTTCCTTTTTTTTTTTTTAAACAAGGCTACTATCCTCCAACAGAGCATCTAAGCATTACAATATTAACAAATGGCGGGTCTGCGATAGCGAAAACACATTTAGCTGATTCAATAATTCTGAGAAAAACAATTTGAACAATTGTTGCAGTTGTTGCTCATCACAAATACTCCTACATGATTATAACAAATATCAAAAGACAAAAACGCACATGTAATTCCCCCTCAAAATGACGTACAATCACAGGGGTCTGTATTGTAGAGAGCAAAACCAAACTGAATAGCTCAACATGAACAATGAATCAACATCTGAAGGTGCAGTTAAAATGATTCCTTTTTTCTCCTCCCACAAAGGCTACTTTCATGAAATAATCCTTTTTTGCACGAACCAAAATAACAAAAACAAAAAGACATGAACATCAAAGTAAAGTTTGCTTTGGGGATAGTCCCTTTCTGCTAATGACTCTCAACAAAGACCAAATACACGAGGCACTTTCTAACTCAGGCATACTTCAACAGCGTAGTCCACAGGACTAACCATGCCTTGTTCTTTCTCCTCAGTCCAAAATGGCAGACTTAACCTTGTCATGAAACCTAGAAGAGAGCGGAGGACACAGTGGCGATAAAGAGGAGTTTGGTGGTGGCTGGTTACGTCTCCTCCATTTATTGCCTGGGTGGCCTTTCTGCCACTTCCTTTGGCAGTACAGACCATCTCTGCACTACATGTTCACTTCACGTCTTCCTGTTGTTCCAATTAAAGTCCGTCACAGGTTTCTGCTCGGCAGTTCTTTCCAAAGCAGGCGAGATCGGCTCAAGGGGGGATTTCTGAGCCTGAGGGGAACGGGGGTCAATCAGGGGTGGGGGTTTGTCCGGGTGGAAGGGGCGGTAGTGATCAGGCCCCATGGGGCCATGGTTTCCAGGGGGGCTCCTGTGGTCAGGCATCCTTCTGAAGTCCTGTGGATGCCCTCCTCCCCCTTGGTGATAGTTCGGGGAGCGGTACTCATCCGAACGCCTCCTCTTAGGGTCAGGATGTCTGAAAACAAAGATACATTTTAATGCTACAGAACAAACAGCATTAAAACAGAACAGACATTTTTCATGTTGCCGTTAACAAATATAAAGCTACACTATGTAACTTTTGGCCTTTGGTTGAAGCATAGCTACAGTTACAATGTTTTGGTCATTATGTGAGTTGTGGTAGACCACTGTGTGTTTACAGATGATCGCCTTATCAGTGTGAATGTCACTAACAACATCAAAACCCCCGCAAAAGACATACCTAAAAAATATAATCTTGTGAGGAAATAAGTAGCTTGTTTTGACTTGTTGAAATCATGATAGCTGTTCATATCAGATAACAGTTGAAAATATAACTTGCCAAGACCAGTAGCCCAAATTAGAAACTATTTTAGAGAATGGCATTGTTAGCAACATAAACATTGTTTGGTGAACATATTCAATTTACAGCAAAAATTATGCTATGCAAACTATGTTGATCCGTGTTTTATTATGGGTAGCCTATTGGCGCTTTCCCTTTTTGCTTGCAAACTCCTGAGCATATTTATTTTATTTACGGATATGACATAACCACGCACAAACAAACAGTGTTGGGAGGGTAATCAGATTACTTTTTCCAAGTAACAAGTAAAGTAACCCATTACTTTTAAATTTACAAGCTACTTTTTCAAATAAAAACAAGTTACTTTTGTTTTTCCATTTATTGACTGACACCTCTCCTGTCCCCATGTTGAGAGAAATCTGGAGTAAGTTTAGAGGCATTGTGTGTAAACATGATGGTTATTGCAGTTCCAGACTAAATGTAAACATGCATTTACTCATCTCAAACAGATTCAGTATTGCTTAAAATTAATTTAAAAAAACAGTTTAAAGCAAACTCAGAATATTATGCAAACCTGCAATAGTTAAATAGTGTATTTATTATTTAACATATGTATTTAACCTCACTTTATTAACAAATGTCTTTGCTGTTGACCTTTGATGATCCAATTCAACCATACTAATAAGCAAAAATGACTTTACACTTTTATTGCTGAAGTAAAAGTGTTTCTTCTCCTGCTCCTATTCTTCTGCAATCCAGAAAGGCAGCACAGCTGAAAGGTTTGTTTGCCCTCTACTGTACAGGCGTGATTTTGCATTTCCTTCAGCCTGAGGCTTATTCATTTCACTTTTGGTGTGAAAGGGCCTTTATATTTGCCAAAAATATTTTCATTTATTTTAATAATTTTTTGTTATTCAACAAACAAGCAAGCCTAGCCTAGGTAAGAAAAAGTAACAATGCATTTTTTCCGATAAAGTAACCAAGTAACACAATTAGTAACTTTTTAGGGAGTAACGCAATATTGTAACATTACTTTTACAAGTAAACTTTCCCCAACACTGCAGATGAACGATGAAAGTATGAAGTTTGCTGGGAAATTGGTCCCGACAACTCTAAAATAGAAATGATTATTATAGGCTTACCATAGTCTTTAAGTTAAGGTAAAAACAAGTTTGGAAGATAGTTTTATGATATACTCGCTCCTTGTTTAAATTTTGTTTGTGTAGCTTTAATAAAAAAGCCCCCCTTGCTTACCTGTCATAATAGTCTCGATGGCCCCGATGATCTCTATCGTTTCCATACTGGTCATAGGCTCGTTTGCGAGGGGAACTGCTGTTACGGTAACCTCCTGAGCTGCGGTAGTCACCATGAGGACGACGGTCACCATAGTGGTGGTCCTTGTACCTGTGACTCTCATATGGGTGATGCCGATCCCCTTGCCAGGGCTGACTGCTGTTACCTGGGTAGCTGTATTTACGGTCTCTTTGCCAATCTCCCCTATCTGTTAATAGATGCACAAGGTACCAAATGAGATCATAAAAATGACAAAAGGAATCATAAATGATGTAATTTATGGCTGTTCAAAAACCACTAGTAGCTAATCAAACAGTTAATGTTGTAACAAACACAGTTTGTGGGTCAAAGCATCTACTCCGTTTCAAGAAAGAATACCACCTCAAAAGCCGTTTATGAGTACTGTTCACATACAGCACAAATTTAAGATTTTAAAAACATTCAGTGTACACTACAGTCTCTGTGCTCACAGCATCCCAGAAACAAATGTTTGAAAAACGAATCAGAAAAAATGAATAACTATGTGGACAACTGGGATTTTGGTATAGAGATAAAGGAACATGATTTTTCAGTAGTACTACAGCACAACCTGCTATGTTTATTGTTTGATTTTTAGATCTGATAGAGCGTTTGGACCCGAAGAACTGTAACATCGGACGTCAAACAAGCAGATGTTGCATCTCTCACCATCATTAGGAAAGTGCCTTTTATTGGGATGGTTGTATTGATCTCTGTGGTGGGCGTGAGGGGGAGGTCCAGGCGGAGGATGGGGTTTGGTTGTGGGCTGGGCACCTGTAGAGTCTCGACTAGATCCAGACGGTTCAGGTCTGAAGGGTTTTTTCCTGGAAGGATCATCCTTCTTCTTTTGCTCTTTCTGTGTGAAATACGAGGAGCAGGTGAGCAAGTGGTACATGAGGAGAAGAAAGTCATTGAGAACTGTGGATTTAAGATGAGCTTACCTCTTCCTCCTGTGAGCGCTTCTTCTGAGCCATCTTATACAGCTTGTGCAGTTTCCGGGCGCCAAACTCAGTAAACTTGGACACAAAAATCCAGAGGTTTCTGAAAAATTAAACAAAAGTGGGGTTGAATATGATATTTAAATATAACTGGAACTCCTGGAATTGGATGTATAACGTGGATTTGAGATACCTGCGCCAGATCTTGACGTGCTCAGGGTCATTGTACGTTTTAAGGCACTCTGTGATGCGGTCTCCGATCTTCAGCAGGCAGGTACGAGTGTGCTGTAACTGCTCCTGCACCGACAGCCCCTCGTCTGGCTTATCCAACTGCTTCAGAGCCTTCTTTACCGGCCTCATCCGCTCTTTGCACTGCACACACATTACACCACTAATCAATTTTCTACTCGGGACATTGCAAGTACTTCATATATTCCCGTTAGGGATCATGCCTGGTAAAGGAATGAATGACATTTTAACACTCACAATGCTAAATGTTTCCTGGTCCAGCTCATCATCTTCCTCTCCAATTGGAACAGGATCACTTCCTGCAGTAATGTGCACGGGGCCCTGAGCTTTCTTTCCTTTTCCTCCTGGTTTGGCCTAAAAAAGGGAGAAGTTGAGCTGATGAGAGACATATTCATACAAGATATAACTTTAGTATATTATGTACAAATTTAGTCTGACCAAACCTGGATATATATAAATAAATAAAAACTAACTAACTGAAATCTCAATAAAGAAAGATGTAACCTGAAAATATTATATTCATAATACAGAGAATTTCTTTCTAATACCAGTATAATTTAAATCTAAGTTTGAGTCAACTTGTTGTCTAAGAAACTAACAACCACTGTGCACAGGACGACAGTGAAACATCATACTCAAGTCCAGGCTTCTAAAGGAAACTTTCTCATGGTGAAACGTAACACCGCAGACTGCCAACATATAAAGTACCTTCTCTTTTTTGGACTTGAAACGCTTTTTGTCTTTGTCCGCCTCCTTTTCTTTTTTAGTAGTTCCTGTTTTTTCTTTGTTCTCTTTGTTATCCTTTTTCTGTTTCTTCTTTGTGGGTGATTTTTCAGCTCCATCGTCCTGGAAAATCAGAGAATTTAAAAAAGGCCTAACTGGTTAGTGCTGTGCTGCGTCTGTAAATCCCTATATTAACAAGTAGAGTTTGTTATATAGGTGATAAGATGCATTAAAAGTAACTTACCTTCACCTCTCCTTCTTCTGAAGGGTTGTCGGAGAGACGAGGAGAGGCGTTTTCATTGACCAGATCATTGTTAGGGACCTTGTTCTTCTTTCGAGGTTTCCTCTTTTTGGTTTTGATCTGGGAAGTGGGAAGATACAAAGAATGAAAATGTCATAAAACATACTAACTGAAACTGAACTTTAGTACATGATAAGAAATTTCATTTGCACTGCCACATGGCCGAAAAAGTTAGTAATCTAACTCTTACCCCTTCCTGACTAAAAACATGCATGTCCAACAAATGTGGTGTGCATTTGCAAATATAGTAGTTTAAAATGGCCTAGAGGCCCATGAACTCCACCTCATCTCCTGCTTTAACAGCATCTTGGCTTTCCTGCTCTTTCTTCAGCATCTTAAGCAAGTAGTCTCCTCGCATCTGCAACTGCTTTCCCTGAGGCTTCTTATCAGGGTCATCTAGGAGAATCTACAAATAAAGACAAGGCATTTGAGGTCAGGTTAGGTTATTGTCAGTCTTTTAACTGTGAGGAAGCATTCATTTGACTCAATGTACCTTCTCAGAAAGTTTGAGATCAGGGTCGGTCTTGATCAGGTCCCAGTTGCCGTAGCCGTGCTCATAGATACCCAATAACAGCTGTGTGTCATCATGAATATCCCAGTCTACGTCAAAGTGCGGAGTCTTCACCCGACAGGTGAGCTGAAATCTGGCCAACAAAGAAAGAAAACGTTACCCTCGTTTGCCTTACACCAAAAAAAAAAAAAGAATTGCAAAAAAAAAATCGTCACACGGAGGAATTACATTAGTCCATTATTTCATGAGTTAATTTTGACTAATTATGCCTATTTTTCTCAACTGTTTAAAAATAGAAATCTTTATTTTTTATTTTATTCAATATAAGTTCCATACAGTCAAATATATCACATTGTGTTCAGATAACTTTATTTTTATACATTCTGGCAGACAAATGTAACTTTATAGATACAAAATTGGATACAAAATCTATTGATTTAATATTATTTTTAGTCACTTTGATAATTCTGGGAAATAAAGTGGTGGTAATTCACAAACATTATAAATATCATCTAATGTTCCTGAACTTATCCCATGCATTTTACACTTGATGAGTCAATGAGGCAGATAATTATAATACTGAAAACAAAATTATTCTAGATTCTCTTTGCTACCTCAATTCAATAGCCTCAATTGAACTTATGTAAAAGGCATTCTCAAATCAATTTTGAAAGGCACACGACCCTGGAATGGATATTTCTTCGGACAATGAAATTGAGTTCCCCAATAAACTCATCAAATCAAATTAAGTGGCTTGATTAAATCTCCACCTACAGTGTTTGCAACGGTTAGACACGCTGCACTCTGAAAAAAAATAACATTTCTAATTTGGACTCACTTGCTCCTTTCAGCAGGATTTGGAGGCACAGATTTATGCAGCGGTTCGAACTCCTCTTCGTGCTGGATAATGGACTTCGCATTGACCTGAACTCCAGAGATCTTTATGTTAATGCCTCGTCTTTTTCCTGGCCCTTTAGCTGCAACAAAGAAATTAAACCAATTAAAAGACAAAAAACTAATTAAATCAATATTTTACTCAGCATTGCTATAGTAACATTCACACACCTTCCACAGGGTTTTCTTTCAGGTGCTCCTCATGCTCCTGTACTGCAGCCACACAGCTATTGTGTACCAGTTCCCCCAGTCGCTTCAGGTCTGCGATGGACTTATCCACCAGCTCAGAGTCACGGGCAATCGCCTCCAACCTGTAGAAAACACCATAACCAGTTCAGCCGTACTGCTTCTAAATGGACTACATATTTTACTCATAGTGGTGCATTTCCTACCTCTCAAGCGGAGCTCCAAACTTCTTGTATGCCTTAATGAACCTAAAATAAATAGACAATTAAGTAATTGAAATGTTTACAGCGAAGACTCACTTCAATGTGTAATTGAATGTTCTGTTATATTACCTGCGGATCTCTGCGTCAGTAAATCCCTCCACATTGTTTTTGCGAGCTCTCGGCCTGCCTCTCCGCTTTGGTCGTTTGTCATCCTCGCTGTCATCCGTTTCACTATCTGAACCCGAGGATCTGTGCTTCAGTTTAGATCCCACGTCACTGTCGCTGTCATTAGCCTGCGCCTAAAAACATCACAATACAGCTTTTACACAATGTGCCATGACGCATCCATGCAGACTGTATTTATCTGTCCTCTCCACGCAGAAATTAACAAAACTGCATAGAAAAACAAAAAAGTGTTAGGAATATTGATATAGTGGTTTCACATGAATTTGTGGACGCCTCTGTTCTGCTCTGGATTAAAGCAAGAGTAATGAGCATGTGGCTGCAAACACGCACGGCCTTATCGCCGGGGAGTCCACTGCGCTGTAAAACTTAATGACTCATTTCCAAAAGCTACGCCGCATACATCAACATGTGCTGCCATCACATGGGAATGCAGCGTGTGGCTATAAAATCTAATGAGTCATTACAGTATGCGCAAGACATTACAGATCCGGCTCATAGGAGAGGATAAAAGCACGGAAAAGCCACAGGGAGCACTTCACACAACTGTCTGCTATGTACATACATTTATAATGTTCATAAATGTGCACTCACACACACATATGTAAAGTATAAATGCATGCTGATAAGTGTCTCATCTACGCTTGAACTGAAAATCCTTTGAAGGATTTCTGCAAAAATAACGGGTAAGAATCTTTAGGCACCTCAGGATCTGATCCGATTTCGATTCTGGACGTCACGATCTGATTCCAAATCAAATCTTGATCTACATTTTTTTTTCTTATTAATTAGTTAGTTTACTGACTTTAAATCTTACATTAATTTGTAAAAAAAATTATTTAATTACTCATGTAATTATAAGTAGCTACGTTTTAACAATTACAAATTGAAAATTAAAACATTAAGAATTTTCAAATATAGTTTCAAAACATACAAGCAAATCCTAAATAATAAAGAGGAACAAGAAGACATATTACCAGCAATAATCAAAGAGTGCTTTCAGTATCCGAGGGTACATTTAAGACAACGATGTACTAAAAACGGATAAGTTTATCCTTCACGTTTTTTTTTTTCACGTAAAGATGACAACGTTAAAACAATCCCCATTCACACAGACCTGCACGCCTATAGACTGAACATGTAATACGCATGCGCATGACGTCACCTTTTCACAAATTCGCGTTTTTGTAGTTTACACAGAGAATATAACGGTATCGTTTTCAAAAACTTGCATTTTACAAATGCTTTTTTCAAGTTTTCGGTATGGGTGTGTATAATTTATGTTGTAGAACAAAACGCAAAGCATCGCCAAGTTATGTTTATCACAGGTTTTTTTACTCAGAAATTGAAAAACCCCATAGGAAAATCTCAAAGGAGCCAGGGACAAATTAGTCTTCTGGTTTCTGACATCATCCCTGCACCTCTATTGGTGTTTCAGTGTATGCGCACACAGTTGCTAGTAGCATGATGTGGTTGTGCATGATGTACCCATGTATGTATGTTGTATGATTTAGGAGTAAGGGAGAGTCTATACACAGGTCAAATTCAGGCCGAATCACAAATTTATTTAAACGTTTAAAAACTATCGGGAGCTCGGGAGGTGCTCGGCTCAGCTCGTAATTCCTCTCACATGATGTGAGCCATGACCATACAAGCATCTACAGTTGATATGTGATTTCTCCCAACAGAAGAGCTCCTACGGCATCAGATTACACAGCGTGCAACCAACATTACCCAATTTGAGCTGGCACAACCCTAGACAGAGTGCATGAAAATATAGACAATAACCAGCTCAGGTAACCTAGAAGCACCTCCTCACCCTCTTGTTGGAGCTTCTGCTTCTGGGCAGCATGTAGATGTCTTCCATCTCCTTCTGCTTCTGTTCTTCCTCCACCTTTTTCCGCTGATCCTCTGGAATTATATCATCCCAGTCACGCACAGCCCTCTCCTCAAGATCTGGTGTGCTTTCATCCATGGTAAAGTTAGCCACCTGCCAGAAAAAAAAAAACACAGTTCATGCTGGGCTGAAGATCAGGAGAAAATATGTAACTTAACTGTTTGAGCAACACACACAGGTGTCAAAAGGGGCAACTGACTTTCAAAAGAAATCACTCCCTCTATACTGTTAGATAAAAAAAATAAGTAGTTTTTTTTTTTAAATTGTTTCTTGTTATCATAAGCCATGCAATCATAATACATGTAAAATTGTCTCTTCATTTTAAATGGACAGTAATATCTTTAATCATGTCTGGCAACTTGAAAAATGTGTTTCCCAAGGGTCTATAAAACCTTTGGTGCTTGGACCCCTAAATATCTGCCAGTGGCTCAAAAAAATTCACAAATAAGTTTTCAATGACAGATTCATTTTGTTCCATTTTTCAAGTCTTCATTTTACATTTGAATCTCAAGTAAATGTATCTTGATTTAAAGGTGTTTAGATATTTGTACTGGAAAAACACTGAGGAAGATACAAGGCATGCAACATGTAATGACATGACTTTATGAATTTAAGACTTTCTACTCTGATTTAAGACCTTCTTAAAGGGGTCTTGTCTTCACCACTGACAAAATGGGCTTTCAATAAAACTTGGCTGCCTCTACTATAGAAAGGCTATTTTGTGTTTTATATCAGTGATTAATACTTTAAGAAGTTAAACTTTAAGGCCTTGATTTGTGGGTGAAAGGGCGAATTAAGACTTTCTATAAAAGTCCTGTTAACCCTGTTAACATTAAAAGATTGAATAGACTCCCGAGTACCTTAAACTGTGACAGAAGCTCATCGGTGGCACTGGATCCCTGATCACTCTCTCTGGTTTCAGCAAGCCGCAAGATCTCATCAATGTCCATTTCCTGGGGTTCTGATTCCTCTCCCTCAGGTTCCTTGAACAGATCCTCTGCTCCAAACTTCAAGATTGCTGTCAGTTCTTCTTTATTGAAGGGGTTTGAACTGGAAATGGCCAACAAACAGGTATTAATTATTATGCGTTAAATGTTTAGTCATTTCAATTCAATGAATGCTTAAAACATTTTGACCAGAGAAATTAGATTTATTATATTAAATTTTTGCAGTTCTCACTTTGAATTTGCCGAGTTGTTATCCAGTACGGTTCGCCCAGTTGTGTCCATTCTCTGAATGACGAGATGGTCTAGAACCATCTTCTTTTTCGCTCTTTCAATAATGTCTTCCTCCACAGTGCCTTTTGTGACCAGACGATAGATATTCACCTATGCAAAGAAGCCAAATACATTTCAATGCAATCTAAGTACTGCTACTTGTGAGTCTAAGTTCATTCAGCAATAAGTGAAGTTACACATTAGGTCAAAGGTTTGAGCTCTACTTACTTGCTTTTTCTGGCCAATCCTGTGGGCTCTGGCCTGGGCTTGAAGATCATTCTGTGGGTTCCAGTCCGAGTCAAAGATAACCACTGTGTCGGCTGAGGCCAGGTTAATCCCAAGCCCTCCAGCTCGGGTGGACAGCAGGAAACAGAAGTCCTGGAGATGACACAGGATGGGCAGTGAGAACAAGTGCCAAATGCTTGTCTTTTTTTAATTAATACTTAAATATATACCTCCTATTCTAGGTTAAAGGGGAAATTCACTGCTGACAAGATGGGCATCTAAATGTGGAAAAACTTCTACACCCATAATGCACTGTGCTTGATCCGACTGTCAGTAAGCAGGGATACAAAAATGCAAAAGTACTTTCTTTAGTTTTCAAGTAGTTTCAAGCTGTCAAAAGTATTTTGTAGACTAATAAAAGGGATATACTGTCTCTAGGTGCAGGTAACACGAAGAAAGAGAACATTATTCTTTAACATTTACATTGTAACAATACAAAGCTGGTTGAAAATCTGCAAAGTTACTTCAATATGCTAACTCTATCTAGATATATTTAGTATATTATAAACATAGTAGGTTGATTTCTTCAAAAAGCTCATCTAATGCCTAATTTGTTTGACCGGCCAATAGCAGACAGGGGAAGTGATCAGAGAAAATCATTACTGGTTAGAAAATCATTATTTTTACTTTGTTATTTTTGGTGACAGTTGTGGTGCAAAAGTTACACATTTTACCTTTAAATGGCTTAATAATGATATTGCATCACTCACATCTTATGAGAGATATAAATCAGTCTAATGGAACCTCAAACAACAGTTTATTATTTATATTATATGAAATTTTTATTATATTTATTATATTTTATTATATAATTTATATTATATTGAATGATTGTATTGCTGATTTTATGGTCCTTCCTGTTCCAATCCGACAATCGCTTTGACCCTTTATGATAATATTTTCAATCTCCTGATAATTACATAAGGCCTGTATTTCCCATGGATCAAGCATTCCCAGAACAAGGAAAGTGCTTTGTCAAGTGAGCGCTGACTGGAACATCACAACCATAGCAAATGTCTCCAGACAGTGAAGCTCTGCCCAAACATAACAAACAAGCATGCCACATTTTAGGTTCTTACCTCAGAGCCTTCTGCATTAAAGTGGTCCAGTGCTTGTTTTCGGATCTCTCCCTTGATGGAGCCGTCCAAACGCTGAACATTAGAGAAAACACAGATACGATTAATGAGTGTCAAGCGTGGCACTTTGACCAAACTTGGGCATCTCAGCTAGATAAGCTCCCATAAAATCCTAAAAACCCCCCAAGTCACCACAAAATGATGACGACACATTTGCCAGACCAAAACAACATTGAGGTGCAAGCTGTGCTAATGCTCAAAGCTGCACCGATCAAAAAATAACTGGGGGATAAAAATAGGCTCGGGGAACTTGCTGTCGGAGCAAACATGGTGCAACCCTGACACTTGATTCCCAAAGTCACCAGAGCCATACACACTACACCTCTGAATGTCTCCAGTCTTCACAGAGATTATAAAAACCGATGAAAAACTGCAAATTCTCATCTGAACAAGGACACTAGGGAAGGGTATTCGTATAATTCAATGTAATTGAGTACTCTGTAACACCATAAGTACCATATTTTCCCTAAAAATAAGTCACACCTGACTATAAGTGGCACTGGGTCAAAATTGCATTGTTGAGAGGAAAAAAAAACCTACAGATAAGTCGCATCTGTGTATTAGTCACATTTTATTATTACATTCAGAAATAATGCAATGTAAAATACTTATATAAAATAAAACTAAATATTTACAAGCATAAACACTAAAAACATGTATTTTAGTTCCCCTCACTCCACAACAAATCCTTTAAATTGAAGACGACAGACCAGGAATGACAAATAAAAGTATAAAACCAACATAAATTATAAGGCTGGGACGATACACCCCTCTCCCGATTCGATACTATCACGATACTTGGGTGCCGATATGATATGTATTGCGAAGTATTGCGATTCGATATTGCAATATCCATTGAGAAAAGTTAAATCATACACTTATACAGACTGTACATGATGTATAAGATGAGTCATATTTACAAAAACAAATCACCACATCTTTCTGACTTCATACTACATTGTCTTGAATAAATGTTTCAATAACAAATACATTTTTTAACAGTGACTTGTCGCCACCTAGTGGCAAAACAATGTAATCGATAAATATGTTATCTTAAGCACCAAGTTTCTATCAAAAGCTGTTTTTTATCACTATCGTAGACATCAGTGTTCATATTTGAACTTTAAACTTTTATCCAAGTACTTTTATGATCATTTTAACTATTGCATCACAGAAATAATGATACTATGAGGTTGAAAAGACTTTGCGAAGCGGTTTCATGACAACTCTCTCCGGGTCAGCAGCAGCACCAACACAGCTATGAATGTTGCGATATGATTTGGTCAAAGTTTAATAGACAGATGAATTGAAAGATCGCGTGGGTGTCTGAATCAAGATTACAGTCTTTTATAGATGAATCGTGCAGCTCTACGGTCTTATCTCTCTCTCAGCATATGAGTAGCGCGAGGGCTTTTCAGCGCTTTCAGTCTCACGTCTCTTCCGCGCGTCCACTTGGGATATTACGTCACTCACAGATAACGACACATTTCATCCTCTGTTGGAACGAAAGTGGCTACCTTCTGTCAACCTCATCTATAAGCAAGGACAAAAATAAAGTAACTGAATTTTAATTAATAACGATTCTGAAATAAAATTGATTTTAGAATCGTAAAAAAAAAACATAATAATAATTATTGCGATAGATAGGTGAATCGATTTTTTTCTCCCAGCCCTAATAAATTATAGTGGCAATCCAAATGTGTATGCTTGTGTTGCTTGCTTGATGTTAATTGCATAAGCCTCTTCGGAATACAAGTCACAGTCCATTTTAGATGATAAAATTTTAGGTGACTTATATTCCGGAAAATATTGTAATTTATTTCTTGAAAAGTAAAATGAAAATTAAACACACAATACGCATGTGAAATTCAAAACCAAAATGGTCTCTTATTACCTCAATGTTACGTATTCAATCCTATTCGCAATCAGAGCAAGATTTAGGTGCAGGATTCATTTGGAAAATATATTTTTTCTAGGCCAGTTTGCAAACAGCTTAAATAGTGTTTTGACTAGTCGGCAAGTCGATTACACTTGTCTAGTACACATCCTTCTAATAAGGGTCCACGTCTTTACTTTGAAGCTGTAACAGATAAACAATCGAACCCTTTTCAGTATTGTTCGGTTCATACCTGGAACGGATATCGTTTCATAGCCAGGTAATCAGCAAGGATGTCCAACATGCGGACCATCTGAGAGAAGATGAGCACGCGGTTGCCTCTCTCCCTCAGTCGTGTGAGAAGCTTGTCCAGGAGAACCAGTTTCCCGCTGCCACGCACCAAGGACTGAACAAACATCAAAAACATCCTGAAAATGACATTCTCCTATGAACAAACCCATTGAATTCCAATCTAGGACAGTCATACCTGTAGGTGCTCTTGCACTTTATCATTCTCACCATCCTCTGGTTGTTTGATGAGGAAACCATGATTGCAACACTTCTTCAACTCCATGACGATGTTGAGAAAGCCAGAAGAGCTGCCTCTGGTGCCTTTGGACAAGGCTTTGAAGTTTCTTGTTAGTATCCATCTAAAAAAAAGTCAAACATTACATTAAGACTCCAAATGAACAATGATGAGATGAGCAGACGTTCTCAAAACACTTGCATTCCAACTGCGTGCAGTCAAAATTTGGCTCAATCAAAGAGTTACTTGATTTAGAGAGCTATGTTACCGTCCCAAAGCGCACAGCCTTGGAAAGAGGCATGAAATGGGATAAAACAACGCTTACTTGTAGAACTGTTTTTGCTGGGCAGACATGTCGACTCTGAGGATTTGCTCCACTTTAGCCGGCAAGGATTTCTCCACGTCTTTCTTGACACGACGCAGTAGGAAAGGTTCCAGAACTTTATGTAGGCTCTGATAACCATTATCCCTGCCTTTACCATGCTCATCCTCAAAATCCTCCCAGGACTCAAACCTAAAGGAAGGCAAAGTCAAAAACAGGGGTTTTAAAGTTGATGCCAAGGACCCCGAAATATTATGACCCCCTTCCTTAAATATAAAGACAGCTACACAAGTTCATATTTAATAACCAATTTATACTGTGTGAGAAAATACTACGCATAATATTAAAAATACCACTTGTTGCTTATAAATTGAATAATTGGCTTTTATATTGTTATTGTACAAAAGCCAAAAGAATAGTTAAAAATATTATATATCTGAAAATACTCTGAGAATACTACGATTCAAAGGTTTTGGTTATTTTTTAAAGAAGTCTCTTATGCTCACTAAGGCTACATTTCTTTGATCATAAATATAGTAAAAACAGTAATATTCTGAAATATGATTACAGAATGATTTAAAAATCACTGGTTTCTATTTTAATATAATATAAAATGTAATTTATCCCTCAACATTTTCTTCAATGTCACATGATCCTTCAGAAATCATTCTAATATGCTGATTTGGTGTTCAAGAAACATTTCTAATTATTATCAATGTTGAAAACATTTGTGCTGCTTAATATTTTGTGGAAACTGCCATACATTTTTCAAAAGAACACAAGTTCAAAAGAACCGCATTTATTTGAAATGTCACACGAAATTACTTTTGTAATATTATGTCTTAATTGTCACTTTTGATTAATTAAATGCATCCTTGCAGAAACATAAAGTCCCCTTTTGAACGGTAGTGTTTATCTGAAAATATTTTCTTATGTTTATGTTAACAATATCAATTCCAATATCAATTTTACATGTCTAAAAGTAAACAGAAACGTATTCAAATTCAAATTTATTTGTACAGCGCTTTCACAATAAATATCATTCTAAAGCAATGTGTTAAAAAAGACAAATATATTTATAAAAAAAATAAATTAATTAACATTTTAACATTTTGATGGCCATAAAAAATATATATTTTTCAGTACAGTACTGTATTTTTAGTAAATATTTATGTTATTTTTTCTACCCTAATATCTAAACAAAGTATACAAATTTATTTGTACAGTGCTTTCACAATAAATATCATTCTAAAGCAAGGTTATCATTCTAAAGCAAGGTTAAAAGACAAATATATTAACATTTTAACTTTTTGATGGCCATAAAAAATGATAGATATAGATATAGATATAGATATATTCTATCATTCTTTCTGGTGGACTCCAAATGGCAAATATGAACTTGCATTTTCAAACCCTGACTGCGAGTACCTACTTGTCAGGCATAAGAAAGTGCAGAAGGGACCACAGCTCTTTGAGTGAGTTCTGCAGAGGGGTCCCAGTAATGAGCAGCCTGTGATTGGATCGAAAGTCGATCAGAGTTTTATATAGCAGCGAGTCGTCATTCTTAAGCCGGTGAGCTTCATCAACTCCGAGGAAAGCCCAGTTTATATTCCCCAGCACTCCCTGCACACACAGACAAGCCTTGACTAAATAATGTGCAAATAAAGAAGAACAACTAATTTCCATGAGACAGAGTCGGTTCAAAAGATTAAATCAAAGATTCCTATACCTTGTCCTTCAGTAGAATTTCATATGTGGTCAAAAGTGCATTGAATTTAATCCTTTTTGTCTGCTGGTGGATCCATTCGTAGTCCCGGATCTGGTCAAAAACACAACATTATACCTAAAATATACTACTTCTTCTTTTTGCATTTGGATTGTCTCAGCATGTGTACTAGCTTACCGTCTTTCTACTTGTGACGTCTCCTAGGTACACCACTACGTTCATATCCGGGGCCCAAGTCTCAAACTCCCTCTGCCAGGAGGTAAGGGTTGACAGGGGCACCACCACGATGAAGGGACCATAAAGCTGGTGCTGATGAAAAAGGTAGGACAGGAAGGAGATCGTCTGAATGGTCTTTCCCAGGCCCATTTCATCAGCCAAGATAACACTGTTACACCTACAGAACATAACAGAAACCAGAAAACAAAAATGTAGAAGGAATCAAGTATTCTTAAATGATCACAAGCTAATATGAAAGCATGATAATAACCACTCTTGTTATTTTAAACTAAAACTTGAACTATAAAAAAAAAATTGTTAATTGAAATGAAGCTGAAATAAAATATAATAGAAATATTAGATGAAAAAGTTAAACAAATTGGAAATGTTGTTACTAACTGAAAGTTGAAGTACTATAATTACTCAAACTGAACTAAAAATAAATGAAGCTAAAGGGAAACATTTAGAAATAAATAAAATTACTAAACATTTAATTAAAACAGAAAATATAAAAAAAATAAAAGCTAACACAAAATAAGTACTATAATAGTATAAATATATAAATTATAGTATACTAATATCTAAATTATAAATATATCAATAGTACTAAAAATAATAATAACCATAGTGATAATAACCATTAGGCTTGTCACGATTATTCAACAATTAATACAATTAAATATTAATATTAACCAATTACATTTTAATTAAATCAAAACAACAACATTAGGGTTGGCTTCAAGTATTTCTACATTGTGTTAATATTACTTGTTATTTCAATGAGTAAACAGTCATTAAAAAGGAACAAAAAAAGCACTTCTTGTCAACACTGTTGTTTATTTATTAATTAATTAATACACCGCATATATTAGGATTAATTTATAGCAGTGTTTCTCAACCGGTAGGTTGCGACCCAAAAGTGGGTTTCTGAGGGAGTCACGGAGTGTGTAGTCAAAGAAACAACAACAAAAAACTGTCCCGTCTGAATAGTGCTTTATACTGGTATTCATCAGTGTTAGTGATAGTCTTATAATTTATGTGTGTGTTAAGTGGGATGGTACTTGTGTCCGTCAAGCATTTTTCAGAAATAATTTAGCTTGGCTCAAATTCCTAAACATTTGGATCACGGCTTAATGAGCATGGGAAAACATGGCCAAACCATTTAAGAACCATTGATTTACACAAATGTAATGCCACTACCTGTACTTTGACATCCCTAATGCAAAGTACTAAATGCGGAAATCTAAAAACTCCACTTGTATGTTACACACCTGCACCAGGAGTGGGCCAGCCAGTTCACTCCATCTAACTGGTAATCTCTGAGTTCAAGGTTCTCATCTCCAATGTAAGAAGGCTGCTTCTTCAAGGGCAGAAATCTTGGCCTCTGTTTCAACACCTTCCATTTGGGCAGAAAAAGACGACAGGGTTCACATAACTGTAACATAGCCTTTTCCCAAAACATTACAATGATAAGAATAAAAGAAAAAACAAAGCTCCATTAATACACGCTCTCATTCGCACCTTGCAGTCTTTGGAAGGGATTGTCTTGCAAGCATTTCTGTGTAGGAAACTTTCAACGCAGGCCTCAAATTTCTTTCTGGTTAACGCGCCATCCTCCCATGTGCACTCCGCATACGGCAGCCCCATCCACTTACACAGGTACTCTGGCTCAGTGGAAGAGGTTTTATGGGCTGTTGCAACATATCAGAAAATTATTCGAGTAGTAAACATCTCCTTTTGGCCAAGTAAATAAGAAATAGTGCACACAAAAGCAGTGAACTTACAGGGTAAATCTGAATGTGCTTGTGATTTCCCTGCTCTTGTTGCTGATTAATAAGAGAAAAGGAAAATTAGTAACTGATCATAATAGGCAAAAAGCAACCACTATCAGTCAAAAGTTTGGGGTCAGATTTGTTTTTTAAAGTAATTAATACTTTCATTCAGCATAGATACATTAAAATGATCAAAAGCGACAGTAAATAATTTTTGCTATTATTTTGAACTTTCTATTCAAAGAATCCTAAAAAAAAAATGGTTTCCACAAAAAAAAAAAAATATTAAGAATAACATCTAATTAAGCATTAATGTTTCTTGAGCAACAAATCAGCATATTAGAATGATTTCTGAAGAATCATGTGACACTGAAGACTGGAGTAATGACGCTGAAAATTCAGCTTTGATCACAGGAATAAATTACATTTTAAAATGTATTAAAAAGAAAAACGTTATTTTAAATGTTAATAACATTCCATAACTACCGTTTTTTGATCAAATAAATGCATCCATGGTGAGAATCAGAGACTTGTCTCATTAAAGTCGGCATTGACAGAAGTCTTTTTTCCTTCCCTATTGTGACATATCCGAGTGAAACAGCTTCTCGAAGAGGAAAAACTATAGGACACGACTTGATTGTGTCCATTGGGAATTGATTGAATGGTGGTTTATTATTGCTGTGATTTCATATGATTGACAGCCCTCACACCAGTAAACACCTCATCAGAGAAGAAACGATGTTGCAAGAGGAAGGGGAAGCTCTTTTTATTAATGATTATGAGGACACATGAATTTAAAAATAATAATGATCAGATGTGCATAGATAAATTATTAATAATAAACACTGCAATATTCCATAGAATTGTCCATTTTGATTTCATGTTGACTAAGTCAGAACTTACCGATCACTCTCTCTAATATCTGGAATTGCTTGCTCAGGTCATTGGTTAGTTCTTGCTGGCAATTGTAATATTCTAAATCTTCCAGTGATGCTTTCCTCAACCTAAAAAACGTAATTGTAATTTACACATTTGCTGTCAGATTCAGGTCTGTAAAAATGCCAGTTTCTTCTATAGATGATATAAAAATGGAAATATGTCATTTGTGTGAGAACTAACCAAGCGTTAAGCTCATCGTTTTTCTTCTTGAAGTTTTCCAGCTTCTTGATCCCTTTGACTTTCTGCTGAGTGAGGGAGTCCACGCTCTCCCAGGTGTTGTGGATGTAGGACCAGCCTTTCCACTTGATGAGGAACTGAGTCTCCCCTTCCTCTTTCTCAGGGTCAAAGTCTGCTCCAGGGTCCCCATTTTCCTCAATAGCATAGAGGGTTGTGGAAGCTCCAGTAGCTGTTACCGAGGATGAGAAAAGAATAAAGGGCTTTAATAAATAAGCACAACTGCTGTGTGTATCACTGAATATTAAGTACGAAGAGAAAAACCTAAGGTCTTTACCTCCTTTCTTGCCTATCCTGGTTTCAAGGACCTTCTCGATGGTCTCGCTGTCGTCATCCTGTTGCTCCTCGGCTCCTTCCATTTCGATAAGGTCATCAGAGTCCGTCTCGAAATCATTCTGGTCCTCCTTGTAACTGCGACATATGCTTCATCATTACTATTTGACTAAGTCATTATACTGTATGGGTCAATCACAAATAAGAATATCAATGATAAAGAAAAGGGGAAAAAATTCATGCTAGTTTCAATTTATTGACACTAAAAATGTAAACTGATGTAAAAGTTAGGTAGTTTTTGTTGCATATCATATTTAATACATCAGGCTTTTATGGTCAATATAGTATACGATACAGGAGAATATGGAGCTCATACTCAAGTAAGAATAAAATAGCTAAATTTTTTTCAAAATATTTTATAAATAAAATGCATTTCACTCTATATCTCCAATAATATCTTAGTAAGGTGAAATTTAAAAACTAGTTTTCTGATCAAAGCTCTGTAGTTTTTATTGTGTGATGATGGAGAGATGTAAACATAAAGGTTCCTCAAAAGCCTGATGAATCATATTTGATACATTTTGACATGACTTTTCCCAAAAATAATGTAAGCATGTATAATCAGGTAAATCCATGTTGCTTCAGTCCAGTGCCTGTTCATCTTGAAATGTTGCTAACAATATATTCTTACATTTCCTTTATAAAAATAAAGTAAAGATTTGACAGCAAAGACACATGTACCACGGTCTTAGAAATATGATACAGAAGGCTTTACGTGTGCAAGTGTATACATCTTAATTATTTTCAAAGATATTTATAAAAGGGCAAAAATATTAAAATGAATAAATTACAAAAATTACAAATATAGTTGTATTCACTTTATGCATGATATGCATTTAAAATGTATTTTTTATTATATCTGACAAAAGTATGGCATCTCCCATACATGCGATCTACATACGCTCCTTGATAAGAACAATCCATACCTGACTTTAGTTGCTGCTCGCCGCCTTGTTTGTCTTTTTGGGGTATCCTCCTCTTCATCATCATCATCATCGTCGTCGTCATCATCATCCTCCTCCTCTGAGGATTCCTGCTTCCTCTGTTTCCGTCCCTTTTGCGACTGCTGCTTGCCAGCAGATGATTTGGTCTGTGGTCTGGGAAGGGAAGAGAAGAGCACACACACATTTATACACACTCATTCAGCATACTAGGCTTTTTGCCTTTCGTTCTGCATCCCTGGTGTGTTTGCTAGTGTAGCGATTCATTTTCACGCCTACCAGCCTGACTCGTGAGCCAATAGCCTTGAGACAGCTGTCCGACAATACAAGCAGTTCTCATTGCTCATATATTATATGCATAAATCAATTATTATATTAATCCTTATCCCAGACATAGGATACATGCTTTATCACAAATCAGCACAAGTATCCTAAATTGTTAGAGCAACAATCATATCAGCGCAAACATAGCAGTTATAAATGAGCCCATGTATCATCATTTGTGTTTAGTAAGAAAGCTCAGTTGATAATTCACGATGCGCTGTCTTAAGGCCAGGCTTCGCTACACTCTTACCTTCTAGCAGGAAGTCGTCTGGATCTAACTTTTTTCTCTTCCTGCTCACTCTCTGAACTGCTGGCCTCTTCCTCAACATCCTCTTCGTCTTTTGAGTCATCATCTTTCCAGGTATTTCTTTCAACACAGAAATACCACAGGTTCATCTATCGGACCTCTAATGGCTTCAACTGCTACCGTACCGTAAAGCTGCAAGCCACTTATAAGTTCCACTTATTACCCATCGCACAGGCAGGTTAACATGCTAGGAGGGATTCTTCAGTCCATATACACTAGCATTTAAAAGATTTGTTTATGCTTTTGAAAGAAATCTCCAATGCTGCATTTATTTGATCACAAACACAGTAAAACAGTAATATTATGAAAAATAAATGTAATTTCGGTGATGACAAACCTGTATTACTTTATTAATTCAGTGTCACATGATACTTTAGCAATCATTTTAATGTGCTGCTTTGGTGCATTATTATTATTATTAATGTTGAAAACAGGTGTGCTGCTTTTTTCTCTCTCAGGATTCTTTGATGCATAGAAAGAAAGAATTTATTTGAAATATAAATATTGTGTAACATTACAATGTCTTCACTGTCATTTTTGATCAATTTAATGCATCCTTGCTGAATAAAAGTATTAAAGTTAAAAATATATATATTTTGAATGGTACCGTACTCAGAACTAATGTATTGCATTTTTTAACAAACTATTTTTTTTTAAATCAAAAGTTTATATTTACAGGTCTTTCGTGTTTTATATACTTGATATTAGCCATACTTAAAATGTATGAATGTCATTGCACTATATAACAAAATGTCTTAATAATCTCACATACTTTTGAATATGAACAATGCAATATGAATATAAACAATGAGCTTAAAAGACATTTACATGCACAACTATGGGTGAATCTAAATGCTGCATACTGTGTTTTATATGGAGAAAATTATGAGAACAGAAAAAAAAAAACCCCAGCAAATCAGATATTTATAAGTAAATTATGGAAAAAAGGTGGCGGGGAGAACTAATTTAATACTTTCAGTACACTTACTCTTTCTTTTTCTGCCGTGGGCTTTTTCTTTTGGGACTTTCCCCCTCTGAATCACTGCTGCCCTAGAAACCCATGAAAATCCACTTTGAATATTTGACACTAGATTAAAAAGCATGAAAATGTCATGTTTCAGATTCATCAAGGTAACAAACCTTTCAACACACAGGGCATGTTTACACTACTTGGGCTGCCAAGCCTGATCAGTTCTGAGTCCAAGGCCAAACATAAATATTTATGCTTTAGTAAGTATCTATGTCGATGATTACTTTGGTCCAAGAAGCAGAACATGTTGCAAATGTCGACTGAGAAAGTGACAGAACGCATGTGACCACTAGGGGTCAGTGTTGAATTAGTTTTATGCACAGCCAGCCTACCTCAGCTCCGATGTTGAGGCGGGCAGGCTCTTGTCTGCTGCGACTGGATCTTCTAACACCATAAATATCTGGATGTTCCTCCCACATCTATGATAATTAGGAATACAATTCATTTGAAATGATAAAGAAATTAATCATCAGCTAATTTAAATCAAATGGAAATAATTCCGGATTCCTTCTTAATGTTCAGACTGGCCTTTTTTTGTACCTTCTTCACGTCTGCCAGGTTGTCTTTTTTCCTGACCGGTTTGTCTTTGACCTGTGTTGAGTTCTGACGGGATTTGGACCCAGTGGATTCACTCCCTGACTCAAAGTGGCTCTCGGAATCGGAGGTGCTGTTGGACTCGGAACGCCGGGAACGAGCTCTATCGCTTCCCTGCTCGCTCTCCGACTGACTCCCAGACTCTGATCCAGAGCGGTTAGATTCCTCTGATGCTGAATTGCTATAACATTAAAGATGTGCATGTTGAGAAACAATGAAAACATATCAAGCGGTTCTGAACAGTACAGCAGAAATCACGTTCATAAATTTAATCTGAAATCTCAAGACAATTATTGCAACAAAAAAAAATTGCAATTAATTTTTTATTTTAACTTCATTTCAGCTTATTTCCTATTTCTAAATCGCTTAATTATCTGACTTAAACATCTGGCTTTTCGCGAAAAAAATAAAATAAATCCAATTATCTCAGTCCAACAACGAAATGCCAAGTCCTCTAGGCCTAAGTGAAATGTCTTAAACCATTCTGTCTTTGCCATTGTAAACAATATCATTTAAAATTTGGAATTGGATTTGGAAACTGGGGAAAAGGAAATCCAATATAATATAAATGAAGTAGCATGGGAAACGTTTCTGCAATTAGCTGGAATTAACATCACTTGTTTTTAAAAGAAAATATGTAGCAACACTTTACAAAAAGGTTATCATTTGTTAACATTAGAGAACATGAATTAGCAATGCAATATATTTTTCACTGTTTCTTTTTTTAATCTGTTAATGTTTGTTGTTAAAAACATGTTCATTGTTTGTTCATGTTAGTTTTCAGTGCATTAACTAACGTTAACCGATCCAACTTTTGATTTTAAAATTGTGTTAGTAAATGTTGAACTTAACATGCACTAAGATGAACACTGTAGAAATATTGTTAATGGTTAGTTTGTTAATATAGGCAAGTAATGAAACCTTATTGTAAAGTTTTAGCATAGAAGCTTATTTAATGACAAACAGACAACACCTGTAGAATTTTAATGATTCATTTAATTTTTCAAGTGTGATGAGGCATTTGCATACAATCGGGTTTGCTAAAATTTTTAAATAAATTAAAATCGCCATTTCAAAATAACCTTTATGAAATGTGAAAGTATCGTCTTGCAGGTCATTTTGTGTCTGACCACTTCTGCTCTCCTTTGCCCTTTGAGTCTAAAATTAAAAGCAATGGCTTCGGTCTGAAATAAGCCCACCCCCTCTAACTATAAGAGTAAACCTCAACATGGAGCATTAACATCTTCCTTACATGGTTAAATATCATCTCAAGTATGTGAAATCTACTTTATTCTGCCTTAACTAGGTGAAACCTCATGTGAAAGTGTCTCAGTAATGCTGATTTAATTTGACACAATGGCTTTCATGGGAAACCATAATGCAGGTCTGAGCGAGCACTAGCACACTGAGTGCTTTGATGGAATGCACTGCTAGAGACAACAACCCCCATCATGTGCTCGAGGAGCGAAACAGCTGCTGACAAAGCAGCCTTACCAGCCAGACTGTCCTTATATGGCTGATGACGTCATATCTGGGCGGACCTAACCTCTCAACTGAATTCTCATTGGCTGCTTATTGCTAGCCAAGTGAAGGACCAATGAAATCTCAGCATGAATCATCTGACCTCCACAGGACTTCCTGCTTCCGCTTCCTGTAGTTCCAAGAAGCTTTTATGTAATGCAGCAACTAATACAAGCTATGCAGCACAAAGCAAGAGCCATTTTGTGACTGAGGGCTTTCAGCCATTTAATGAAACCAGTCTCATACTGTGATGAAACAAAGCAGTGCTTTTTATGTGGCGCTAAGCCATATAAACACCTCAAATAAAGTATATTGACTATAATATAGGAAGAAATATCACAATTGGTATCCTTTTCAGCTCTTGCTTCTTTAGCAATATTTAGAAAATGGCTGCCAGAGCTAAACAACAGTGAAGACATGTTTCTGAGGATAACGCCTTGATTTAGGCTCTCACAAGCATCTTTAACACTGATGAAATTATTTGTAACCTGTAAAAGTCAGCATATATGTTCATTTGTAAATTCATGATCACATATACAACATTACATGAAACTGCTGTGTAATTGTAAAAAGATAACATACATTTGAGAGGGGTTTTCGATTTAGACACTGGTGTCTGGAACATATGCAGGGGCTTCAAAGCTGTGTCATCAATTCAGAGGGAAATTCTTGACAAACAACCACGAAAATAACGACAGACCCGGTCATAAACACTAAACACAACATCAACACATCCTGTGCTATTGTTTTTTGTGTGTGTTTTTTAAGGCTGATATGATGACCACTTTTTAACAGGGTAAAAGCCCCACTGATGATGTCCTATGTTGATAAAAGTGAAAATATATAGGCTACTTTAAAACTACATTAAAGCTGTGTGTGCCAGTGTTCAACAGTATACTTTTAATGACAATTGCTATTATAGCAATGTGAAAGTCAAATGTTGATTGTATTCACATTGTGCGAGGCTTTGAAACTGAATAGTGATCATTAAATCGTCCATGTTGAGTTCAAGTTTTTTCCTTGATATTTCCCTGGATAAACAAAACATGAACCTTTGAAAAATGGCATCACTGTCTTTTCACTGTCCCCCAATCATTTTGTAATATTTTAAGGAATTGTTAGCCTAAATTGATCCATATGTAAACAATAGGTACATTTCTGTCAAAAGACAAATTACTGTGTTAATATGAACCCAATAACATTTACAACTTAGTTCCAGTTTGCATATGGAAATAAAAGTAACTGAGTGATGTAAAATAACCATAATAATTTGCTTTGCATCTTCCAATAAGGATAAGACATCCTTGGTTTGGATATATGTTATAATGGAACCAGTGCGGTCAAATCGACTAATCGGACCTAACATTAAAGTTTCTGTTTATATAATATACACGTGTATATATGTGTGTGTGTGTGTATATATGTATATATATATATATATATATATATATATATATATATATATATATATATATATATATATATATATGTGTGTGTATATATATATATATATTTATATATGTATATACACACACACTCACATATATTATGTAAACAGAAACTTATTTTAGATGTGATTAATCGATTTGACCGCACTAAATGGAACATATGGAAAACACAAATTTTGGTCAGCAAACCTAAAACAAAAATACTCTTAAAAAAAAGTGAATGCTAAAAAAATAAAAATAAATGTAATGAGCTCCAATACAACAGTAAATTACTTCGAGGTGTGAGTTTTGAAATACATAATTGAGTGCTGAGCTAATACTGTATTAATATTTACATGAAGTAATAGACCCCCATGTCACTAGGAAATCATAAATGTTTGTGAAACAATTAAAACCTTAAAGCATAGGACACAGATTTTAATTCACATGTGTGACCCCCAAATACTCCTTTAGGATCAGACACCACTGTATTCACCACTGTGTTTTCTTTAATAAAACATTTGAACACATTAAAGTGATTATAACTTTTTGTATTAAGCAACAGTTTGTCAGCACAAAAAAGACAATTGTACATTAAATAAAAAAGCAATAGTTGTGTTGCTATTAATAATGAAACAAAAGGAAATAACTCAAATTATGAACAACATACAAATGTAAAATAATACTTCACTTTGAACAAAATTAAATTGCATGCGTGTTAAAATAATTTCATTAAAATATTTCAGGAAATCCAATTGAACATGTTCTGCATACAAGAACTTCAACACCAATTTGCATCTATCAAATGCTAAACTGCCATGTAATGTTAAAGTAAAAGTGTTTAAAATGTCATTAACCTTACATAGTGGTGCAATGCAGCACATACTACAAATCAGACAAGGTCATTTAACAATATCACTTTAAAAGTGAATATATTATAACTGTAATCACTGCTCAAAACTGTACAAAACACTGCATCTTGAGTATAAATTTTGCTAAAGGCCCATAGGCCTTGAATTCACTTTTAGAAATACTAGCAAAATCAGGGTGTGGCTATAGATCTATCCCAAGGTCAATGATATGAAACTCATTTAAATTTACATACATTGTGGTTAAAACTACTTCACATGTGATCAACCATGCTTGTAAAAGTAAACAATCAAGACATGTTAAAAAAAGAGAGGAAAAATATGAAAGATCATACCTGGAAGCATTGCTTTGAGTTGAGCCTTCATCCTGCTTTTTACTCTTATTCTTCATCATGATTTTGTCTTGGGATTTGTTAATGATGATCTTTTGTCCAGGTATTAACTGTCAAAAGTTTAAAGTTGGATGAACCATCAAAAGAAAAAAAGTCCGTTGCGATGCATGGAAAAAGTTGGGACTCGGAAAATTGTAAATAAATAAATATTTACAGTATTTCTAAAGTTAAAAGGCATCGGAATTGAAATGACACCTGCTCGACTCTATTAGATGTCAAATATCCATGTGTCGATGGCATTTCAAGGCAATACATTCACAGAGCCACATGCATAAATTCTTACTGCGTCATCAGACAAAGGACGATTAAAACATAACGATGAAAGCAAATAAATTCAACAATAGAAAAGAAACGATGTAAACATACCTATTGCATTGACAGGAGGAGGATTGTAGTAGTACATTCACATCTGACAAAATATCCGATTTGTTACTTCGGCCATAACAATAAAAAAAAAAATCAAAAAGAGTCCAGGATTGAGATTAAAATAATCGGAATGATATTCGAAAAGAAAAATAATAGCAGTAATCCACCGATGGCAATTTGAATGGAGAGAGAGAGAGGGAGAGAGAGTATGAGAAGAGCCCAGCAGAGCGCACTAAAAATGGAGGACCGCCATGGCTGCCAGTGCAAGGCAGGGAAAACAACGACTGGCCACTCTACGCACACACCACGGCGTTTTTCGACGAAACAAAGTCACAAAACGTACGCCTTAACGTCTCTAATGTCCAAAACGTACTAAAACGAAGGAATTCGCGCGATTACGGTGCCCCTAGAGGCACTCAAAGTTCACCAAAGTTGAGATACAAGTGCTATCGAGAGCCCTACGAGGCTCAACGCTCTCCCCTTCCCAAGGTTCATCCGCCATCTAAAGCTCCTTCCCAGCTCTGAGAGCTTAGCTTTTGATTGACGTTCTCTCCATTTACACAGGGCTCAGGTGATGCACGAAAGACCCACCCCTTTTATTTTGAATAAAAACTAGCTGTTTTACAGATTAATTAAAACCTCAAGTTAGTGCTAACCTACAAGTAAAGTAGTGGAACGACTGATCAGTGGTTACAAAAGGGCAGGACTTATCTTTATGTTATACATTTATTTCTGTAAGGCTTCACTTCCTGCATAGACAGGAAATGAGACAAGAGACAGCCATTTTGCAGTGAGTGCTGGACTACACTGGACACCATTTTAGACAATTTCATTTTAACCCTTTTACACCTGCTCTGTATTTGTAATGTTCTTTGCAAAAGTGATATTTGAAAGAGGACGGTTGCGTGAATCACAGGTGACTTTAATTCAACAGGAAATTTGAGGGTGTATCCTTGAATGGAATAGATTAAGTTTGAAAATAATTTGCGAAAGTTAATTATGGAATGCAACAAAACTAATGTAGCAAAAATTAAAACAAGCCATTGAGGGCAGTTAAAGACATAATGAACTCTTTAAAATTTGAAAAGATCACCTAGCTTGTTAGTGAACAAATCATAGTTCGGTAAGTAAATAACATTTCTTTTCTTTTCTTTTTTAAGAAAAATTGAACCTGGAAAAGTTGTGTTGGACGCTTGGACGTAAACCGCAAAGCAAATATTTTGCGAAACGTCATTCTTATTTTCCATCCAATAAGAGCAACTCGATATTGTTCAATCACGAAACTTTTTTATTTTTCTCTTAAAAAGGCAAAAAAAAAAAAAAAAACATACTTAAATTTTGAAATACAGGCATTTCATAAAAACAACAATGCAGTAAATGACATAATACATACATTTGCGAATGAATTAAAACATAGCAAATCACAAACAAATAAAATGTCTCTTTCTTTCCAAATCCAAAAGCAAAATATGTGCCGCCATCTTCATTAAGCAGTAGTCTCCACTTGACTGTCCAGAATTGGTTCTTAATGAAATCAAAAAGGAGAAGGGAAAACATGTAAACCCCAAATGTTTTTTTAAAGATGCGATGACAGCTTTTCATAAAAACGGTAACGTAAAGCTATGATGTAGCTACGAACATGAAATCAGAATCCTGTTTTAAATGGTTCTCTAACTAGCGACAATGGTCAATCTCACAAGGTAGCTTCATATGGTCAATTAGGACAACTTCAACATGAACATGCACAACTTGTCCATATAATAATAGTAGCATAATAACAGCAAAATGCATTGTTATTCATATATTGCTAAAATGCTAACAGAACACTGCTATGTAGTTGCCGCATTTGCGTTTGCATGATTTCGTTATGTTCACCTACAGATGTAAGTGCAAGAAACTATTTCACACTAAATTCGGCAAGCGTTAATCACAAGAAACAACACTACAAAAACCTTTACTTTCAACTACCAGAAAATCTATAGTACCTGGATTTGGTTCACTTATCAGTTTACCAATTACATTGATGCTCAGAAAGTAGCTTTAGAATAGACCAATAGTTAGAAGAAAAAAAAACACACAACATATATTCCACAACATATGTCTGTCATTAGCTATCATTTCTGTGAATGTGCTTCACAAAAGGTAAATTTCTTCCAATAATCATGTTTTTGTTTAATAATGACCCCATTAACGTTAATGATACAAGAACAAAGTTGTATCCCAAGTGATGAGCCTTACAAAGCTGAAAACCATTTAAATTAATAGGTGAAAGACATGCAAGAACTTATTGAAGCGTGTTTGTCTTTACTATGTGATTATTACAATGTGTAACTTGGGCCAAAATTAAGTGTATTAGAGGGAGTAATCGAATTGTAAAGTTGTTGCAATTCAGTCATTCAGGATGTTTAGGCTGTATGTTTTTTTCTAGAATATTTTTTTTTTTTTTTTTTTTAACTACTATGAAAAGTGTGGCTTAACCACCAAAATGAGAAGCGACACTGCAAATTGTCGGTTCACAAACAGATAGTGAAATTTGCATACTGATGTGTATAAGTTGAAATAAGAGAATTTTAACAAAAAGGACACGAGTTGTCCCAAATGTTATAAAGAAAGAAAATTCTCATTTAAAAAAAAAAGAGAAGGTATGAAGTACAGTCGGGCTTCAGAAAAATTATTAAAAAGATTTGAAGTCACAGCTTCCTTGTCAACGGACATATGGCATTTGTTTACTGAAAATGGCAGTAGCCTTATCCACAAGTTGAGAACATTTTCCTTCAAAACTATTAAATTAAATGGTGATTTAATGTAAAGGACATGGGCCAATGCACACTTGTTTAATGTGCAATAATACATTTTTAGTCTGTCCTGTCTGGAAACCCATCCCAAAATCAAAAGCAGAAAATGTTTTCTCCATCCATCACTCTAAATGTCACAAGTGAAATGGAAATGTTGTAGTGTATTCCAGTATAAATGTGGCACAAGTGCAAGTGTGCAACAGCCAGTGAAAAGGGAGGCCAAATGTAGCGCAGAAGATGTGTAAAACAAGTTACACAAAAGCAGAATAGACTCCACAAGAAAAGAGTCACGCTGAATGGAAAAACAAAGATGTGCATAAATTAAAAAAATGTGCATAAAAACTTGCGCTCATTTGAGGAGGATTTTTTTTTTATCCGGTAAGAAGACATGTGCATTAAGTTCAATGGAAACATATTTAACAAATAAATCCTTCTATGCAAAAAAAAACAAAAAACAAACAAACATGTTGACTGTCTCAGAGGATGTGATTGGATAACTGAACTAACCAGCGGATCAGTTTAATCGCAAAGCATCTCAAATGTTGGTTTGGCCATTCTGAAATGCCCGAGCCAAAGTCCGTCATCTGAATCATTTGGTAAAATGACCTCCCAGAACGACCTCACATGACTGCGTTCCCAAACATCAGGAATCTGAACGCAAGATATCATGACTTCTCTCGCGCTCTGAGACTCAAGTCATTTACGATGTAGGATAAAAGAGCCACAGTGGCTTCCCCGATTGCACCAATTTCCCAGGAAGTGACGATTTTGTTCTCGAACACATGGGATGGAATCGCTGCTTTATTGGCAAATTTAAGCGATATTCCAATTTTGCGGACAAAATGAATTAAACTTCGAATGGAAACATAGAATCTCAAGAAAGGTTTCCACTGAAAACAAGATCAAGTGAAGAGAGCACCAAAGCATGCTCAGGTACAAGTACAAGTAAAAGATTTGTACTGTCATCAAAACAAAGTGAGGAAAAAAAACCTTTACACCTTTACTAACTGTGAGCTGTGAGCCTAACTGTGTGGAAAAACATCCTTAGTACCATTTCTTTGAGCTTTGGATTTTTTCTTTACCTTTTATATAGACTTGCTACATTTGTAAATTATTTTTTTTTTGATGAAACATCCATTTTCTTCCATTTATTACCTACTACATTTGCCTGGGCAAAAATACTTTCCTAGAGCTGTGACCCTAGATGCAGCTAAATGACAGACATATGGAGTAATACCTTAATAATACAAATAACACTGTGAGGACTTACAGAGTAGTCTTCATTTCCTTGATTTTGCTGCAGTTTCCTCTTCAGGCAAACGTCTTCTGCAGGAAGGAGGACAATCGTGAGATCAGAGGTATAAAACCAAACACTGTCACTTGAGAACTACATTAGCTACTCGAGTAAGTGTCACATTGCCCTATGATTAATTCAAGAAAAACATTGTCACCCGTTTAGTAGTTTTAAGCCTGAACCCTACATTACATTAAAGATTTTCTATTTATCTTCCAAATAGTATCTACATTTTCTGTTGAAAATGGGAGAGATTCTTCTCCATGCAAAAGTTGTTGCCATGCTTCTAGGATGTTCTGAGTGGTTGTTAGCGTGTAGCTATGAAGTTGCTAGGTGGTTGTTTACTTTTTGTCCCTACATATGTACATGTCGATGCCACCCGTCAGTGCGCCCGCCATCTTGGAACGGTCAGCGTGTTGTCATTCACAGTAAGAATCAATGATGCCACAACATTTCGCAGCTACTGGTTGTGAAACCGACAAGATTTAAATTCCCAAAGCAATGGGATAACCTTTCAAAGGTGAGAATGTGTTGGTTTGTCTTATTATATGAATTAACTCAATATTACAGGTTTTTACTATGGTAACTTTTTAATGTCGTGTAAGCTGACGCCTTCATCTTGTATTGTGTTAGTTTAGCAAAATCATCAGCAGATATAGATATTCAGGCTCAGACATGTGTCTAACTACAGTTGCAGACACTCCATCAACTTGCTCTCGAGTGTTCGCAGACCGGTTTTAACCGTTACAATATGGCGGACGGCTTACACAAAGCGGCCCAAGGAAACAGACGCTTATGAGGCATCTATGTATATGTATCAATTTATGTTTTAAATTTGTCCAGGTGAAATTGAGTCTGATCATTTAGTAGGTAATAATAGTTCTCCTTGCTTTCACATGAAGAACAAACATTACAGTGCGAGTTACTCACTGAAATGTAATACTCAATATGAGCCGTAATTATAGCGATGCTTGCTTTGCCAATCAAAAACAAAAAAAAGTTATCACTAATTAGGCTCTATAACTTTGGGGGCAATGAGGTGGCTAACTTAGTACTGGAAACCACAGTGAGCAGGAATTGGGGCATGCTGGAGAAATTTTAAATAATTGCTTGGCATGTGAAACAACACTAAAACCAAATACAACTTGAGCGAAAAACTCTTTAAATGAAAGAATGTTGTTTAGTGAACTTTTATTGTAGATATACAAATTTGTTGCAGGGTGGACGTCCTTAATTGATTTTGTTTATTTACTGCATACATTTTTTTTTTAAAAAGTGAATAAAGTTTGTATCACTGTTCACACTAGGGACACCGATCAGGGGTGAAAAAAGAGAAAATTGTTTTAAATGAATGGATAGTTAAAACATTTTAAATAAATTCAATTAGAAAAATCTAAATGCTCCTTTATCAATGGATAAACCATTTGCCTTTGTCAATGGTTCTCCAATAATAATAAAATATTAAATTAAAGTTTTTAAAAAAAAACTTAAGTAGTGGTGGGAAAATGCGGAAGTGTCATATCGTCAGCCTGCCAGATCGCTGATATGCAGTATTATCGCTGGCGGGGGATGCAATAGTTTACTTATTTGATCAATAATATACTTATTATTTACTCAATTATTTAATCTACTTGAAATGAGAATCTTTTTCTATCATTTTGCATGCAAAGATGGAATTGGTGATGAAGAAAAATGTCACGTTGCAATGAAATATTTGACGCAAAAGGCGAGCCCGTGGATATCACACAAGCAATTTGCAAACTTCGCACGAGAGTTATGCTGGTTAAGGAGTCTCAAGTTAATCCATGAAAGTGAAAGCAAAAACTGACCAAGCATTCGGCGTCCGATGCTGCATGGCGAATTATTTCTTTCAGAGAGATGAATTTACCTCAATGCTGATAACGGTATATCAAATTTATTGGCTTAATATTTTCCTCTTATGGAACATACAATAATGAAGGTGAAAAAACTGAGAAGAATCAATATTTCTTGTTTTGAGTCAGTGTTTGAAGCTGCTTTTGATTTTCATCGATAACCGATTCTTGTGCCGTGTTCGGATCTAAAGCCTGTTATTAAGCCTATATAACTTTAGTAATAATATTATTATTATTAATAATAATAATAATAATAATAATAATTTGTAATTGTATTGTTATTGGTGTTACTAGTGTCATTAAATGTTTTGTTTATGTGCTATGGAAATGCTGACGAAAAATTATGCCGTTTCGGCCTTGGCTCAAACAACTACTGTGGTGTTGTCATTATGAAATTAGGGAAGGCAAATGAATTGTAGGACCTAATATTAATTTGATAATACCAGCTCAATAATAGTAATGATAATTTCATACATTAATGGGAAAATGAGCCAATAATCGTCTTGATATCGTCAAAGGCATCAGCCATTGCCAATATCTCTAAATACCATTGATACACAATACTATCGTCACAACCCTACTTTTAGGTATAGTCTAATGAGACAAAATTGGAAAAATTCCAGTATTTTTTTTTTTTAAATAAAATTGATGTTTGTAACATACTTAGGTTATAGAAGGCCTAAATAGTGTTTCTCCACACCATTCCCCCCAATTTTTTTTTACTAATAATCCCTCTATTAATAACTGCAAATTTTGATTTGTGTAGACCCTATGCACCAGAGAAGCAAGGGCGCAGCCATCTTTAGAATATTGTCTTTGAACTTCTGGTTTTGCGATCGCTCTGTATATATCTATGGCATTGCTGTCCAGGAGTAATTAGCTTTTGAAGTGGATTTATTTAATGTTAAGTTAACGAAAGTTATCATGAGGATTGTAATGTTTAAAGCAGATATCTTAACAAATGTCAGTAGACCGGTAAGATTTTAAAATGAGTCGTTCATTCATAAATATGCAAGATCGCTGTGAAAATACAGACCAGAAGACAAAAGACAACGCAGCGCTAAAAAGGGGCGGGGCTACATAAGGTCTATAGTTTGCGTCCTTTAAGTTCTGAATTTAATCTTATTTTGCTAAACATCGATGCATGTAAAGAGTTCATAGCTAGAACCAAGATTAATGTTATTTTTTAGTTTGTTATATTCTACAACTGTTTAAATATCTTGGGCGTTCAACATTAATTTGTTGAAATTTTCTAGAATTTGAAGGACATTTTCTGCATTTATTAAAAAATGATGATTTGTATTAAGCATTTGCTCAAATTGTGTAAAAATTGTATTGTTAACTACACTTCAGGCTAAGTTACTGTTTTAAAAACATTAGTAAATGAACCACATAACTATATAGTACCTAAAATACTGTACGTCATACAGGGTTCCTTAAATTGCAATACTTACGGCAAAAATCCGTTTCCTCATCTTTCTTTCGACATTTAGGAGATCAGGAACCTTTAACAACAAAAAGATTCTTCGTTAGATTGAAGATACATCCTACGATATGATTTAGAGCACACCTAGTGGTGGTCGATGATAAGGTAAATAACGGATTGCGCAAATGTATAGTTCAGTTAGTAAATACATTAATTGCACTTACATTTATATGCCATGAGACTGAACAAAACTCCATCATCTTTTATCCAGTTGTTCTGATTCCTGTACACAAAAAAACAAACATTTCGGACAATTAGTGTTGTATTGTATATCTTGCATAGTAATGCTCACTTCGGAGTCAAAATGTTCAAAAGAAACATTTATTTCAGTCATGTGGTTTCTCTATTGAAATACAAATTCTTTAGTTAACGTCGAGGTAATCTGCAAGTACTATTGTTGAAAAATTAGTAAGTACGTAATGTGACAATACTTCATACGCTGAAGAATATACATAAATCAGCAACTTCTTTGATATAGAATCATCACTCAGGGCTCATGTTTTATTTTTAATTTATTCCCTTACATGCAACATTAGTAGTAACATTTGTTTTCTAGACAGCAGTGAACAGTTAATTATTTTACAGCATAGACCTCATAATATATTAAAGCTAACATTTTACACTTTAAATAAAGACAACTTTAACAGCATTACTTTCTATGTTATATGTTTCTATGATATTGTGGCAACTAGAACAATATAAAGATTTTACAGATTTAATTGGACTTTTTTTATATTTATCAATAATTTTTGTATAAATTTAGGGCATTTAATACTTTAAAACAATCCTAATCTGGTGAAAATGTACTTTGCATAAATCTCTGTTCAAAATGGGAAAACAGAAATAAAGAAACATGTTTCTACATTTTTTAAAGAATATATTTTTTTCTTGTGGACCACAATGGGTTAAAAGCCAACACCCTATTATTTAACGTCGAAAATACAGCATAAATGTTTTCAAAGCACAAGAAATACAAGTGGATACGTTTATTTAAGTTCACTCTCAAGTGGAAAAGAACCATAAAATGAAATTTTAACTGTTACATTTTATGCATAAAACAATACAATCTTAAAATAAAGTAAAACATCAAAATGTACTAAATCCAAAGGCAAGTTGACACATTCACAACGTTCTTTGAACAAGTTCAAAACAATATACATCTGTGGGGGGGAGGAGATTATTTTTTTCAGTAATTAACACACAATAAATGCATTAGAATGTTCAATAAAATAGTTTATTCAAAGAAAACAGTTGAAATCAACAAAAGACACTCAAAATGTTGAGACAGGAATCGATACGTACCCTATTGCATTATTACAACAATATTTCAATATAAATTATTTTTTCCGCTCTCGAATGTTACAAGGACATTTTGTCCTCTCAAGGACAAAGCGAATTTAAAATGCGTAGACAGTTAAATCCTTGTTTCTCTTCGTTGCTGCCAGTTGAAATCTTCACAGTCTTCCTGCATCATATCCATGCATTGTTTTCCTAACAATTTCACGATGTTTCTACCTTAAAATCGTCGATTAAATCGACGGAATGCTCTTTTTCAGTACTTGGCAATGGCCCCATCATGGCCATTTTACAACACCTCGTCGAACCCTCTCCTTTTCCACCATATTGGTGCGTCTTTACCACTCGCTCAAACACGTTTAGAAGTTAAATTTGTAATGAAATCTTACCATGTTCCCACCGTTGCGATCTGCTCTTTTATCTGAACAGGTCGACGCCCTTCTCTTCGTTCGCATTCTTGGTTTTAACGAGTTCTTCTCTCTCAGACCGCGCCGCATCGCCATCTTCACCCGTCACCGCCGTGTCTTCTCTCCGTGTGCGCGCGCTCCTCGTCCTCTCGGTGCTGTTATACTGATCGAGTCAGTGGACGGACAGCCCTGAGCTTCAGCGTAAGCACAGACAACTTCCTCTCACTGCAGCATTCTGGGTAGAAGAAACGCAGCATCCATGATGGTGTATGTGAACTAACTTTTGAGTTCAGCGACCGAAAAAAAGCTCATTCTTTTACACTGGCATACTGACAACGCTGCAGTTTAACGACAAATAGCCATATGATAGCAAAACATTCCTATTTCAATTAAAAAAACTGATAAAATAACTACTTCGCTTAGCCTACTATAGTAATATTGTGTTGTTAACTTACATAATGTAACTTACTTTCTTACAGTAGGCTACCGGTCAAAAGTTTGGAAACATTACTATTTTTAATGTTTTTGAAAGAAGGCTAGGGCATTTATTTGATCACAAGTACAGAAAAAAACAGTAATATTGTGAAATATTATTACAATTGAAAATAATGGTTTTCTATTTTAATATGCTTTAAGCACATGATCATTGGCACATGATCTTTCAGAAATCATTCTAATTCATACTTCGTTATTATCAATGTTAGAGACAGTTGTGCTGCTTAATATTTTTTTGGAATCTGTGATACTTTTTATCATACTTGAATACACTTGAATAAAGTATATTCAAATGGAAAATCATTATTTTAAATTGTAATAATCTTTCACTAAATTAATATTCTTTCTGTATTTTGGATCAAATAAATGGAGGCTTGATGAGGAGAGTCTTCTTTATTAAAAAAACAAACAAAAAAACATTAAAAACCATGATGTTTCCAAACCTTTGACTGGTACTGTATAAAGCCATGACTTTATATAACAAAGCAACAAATCTATTCAGATTATAGTCCTAAAACCAATGGAATTAGCATTAGAAATATGTTTGTTTTTGTTTTTCATTTAACTAGGCCTATATAAATCAACTTTTATTACAGATAAATTACACACATTCATACCTAAAAAGTTCATTTTAAAGAAAAAAATTAATTGAAAAAAATGAAAGTTGCTAATTTACATTTAAAAATGCAGCAGCAGCAACAAAATTTCTCAAAAAGTCTCTTTAAATAATGATAGGCCATATTTGATCAATTGAAACCTGCTCTAAAAACATAAGCTATAAGAATTTTCCAACCTGATCTCATGAAAAGGCATAACTATTTCATGAGCTGGTGAATTTCATATGAATTCAATGTGATTTGTATGGAAACATATATATATATATATATATATATAAAGGATATGTGACTGGGGAAAAAAAAGTAATCTGTGACATTGTTGAATATCAAAGTTATTTGTTTGTGAAGACATTAATGTTTTATATTTGTGGATTAAGAATATAGTTTTTATTTTGAAGCAAGTGAAGGCTCCGAGTGGAATGTTACCAGTGTTAATATTTATTTGTTTATTTAATTAAAAGGCTACTTATTGTAATTCATGGGGTTATTATTATTAAGTAATTTCAGACATCTTTGATATTTAAACTTATAGGCTAATTGAGTGAAATCATTAGAATTGAATTTACAGTGTTGGTACTATGACAAAATGTTTCATGTACAGGTTGCAACAGCCCAAACCAAACATCCATAGTTTATATAAAACACTTTTGCAATATATTTTGCATATATAATGATCTAAAACTCATATGCAGTTGTTTAAATATTTATAACCTTCAATTAATAAGCTATGACTATGACAGTTCTTTTTAGCAAATGGTGTACCAGAACCTCCGCTCTTGTCAATGGCTCTTTTCTCTCCAACAACAGCTAGTCTGCATACCACTGTTGGTTTCTTAGCAACTGTAATTGTATGAGCCTCGCTCCCTCCCCCTCTCCTCTATAGTCATGCCACGTAGGCACTGGAAAATGCAGCAGGTGGACATTTCATGGAAGGTAGATGAAATGCAAGCTATACATTAAAACATAAAAAACATATAAAAACAAAAATTAAAATACAGATAGAAAGAGGTGTTAAAACCAGATGCCAAAACCAGACTAAATTATACTTTGCTTTATACAAAAAATACTGTATAATAAATGGCACCATATTTTGACCCTTTATATCTGCACACAAATGGGAACAAAACATGGGACATGAACAATGGGAACATGAAATTATTTTGGACTGAAAAATAAAACAATATAAGAGCCCTCTTGTGGCCTTGTATGACATTTTTGGTGTTGTTTGAACTGTGGATCAACCAGCGCCCAGTGCATTTTTGGTTTGAGGGCCATGGTGCAAATAGAAAAGTTTGTGCACTGAAAAAAAAAGTCTGACTTTGAAAATATGATTAAAATTTGCTTTTTAGAATAACAATCTGGGGCCGGTTGCATAAACCGCTACGACTAGTCTTACAAGTTCAGTCATCAATTTTTTTGCTTTAAGACATAACTTTTTGCAATCAGGCCTAATTTGATACCGAAAAGAAAGACTGACAGCCCCTTGACTAACTGGGTCATACTAGATATTAAGACACTGTCTTAACATAATGGAGACAAGCCGAGGGGCAATCAATCTTACTTTTTGGCTTCAAATTAGACCAATCTATGTTTTTATGTAACTGACTTAAAGCAGTTATGAACAGTCTTAAGGAAAATAAATGTGATGACTTATTTGTAAGACTAGTCTTTCTGCAACCGGCCCCTGATTTCTGCTAATAGTTTTATTTTCCTGTAGGCACTGACAGAAAGGTCAACTGACTGTATCTGTGTAGATTGCGCCACCATGTGGCTAATATAAACGATGTATTTAATTTACTGTAGTTTAATCGTTTCTCTTCTTTAGAAGTGCTCCACTTTGAGAATAATTGAATAACTCCCCCAAAAATCATAACCATGGTCGCATAACTAGTTTACAATTTAGCAGTCTGATACACCGAATACTGTGTCTGCTTATGGTTAACTTCCATTTACAGTTATTAAAATCTATAGTTAAAATCTTTATCTGCGTTTAGGTTATGCATGTATAAGTATTATTATTAACAAAAAACTCATTACTCATACATGTTTGGTTTTAATGCGTATTATTGATGTTATAATATATGCATTTTTATCCAGGAGAATATGGACTGGGACTCCTCTGTTAAATATTGTTAAATAACAGGATGGAGCACAGGAAAGCCAAAGCCTAATCCAACAATAACCCATTTCCCTCTCTTATGACCTGAAGAGATCAAATCATGCATTTATTCCACTGAGATCCACAATGGTTAGTAAAGCTTTTTTTTTTTTTTTTTGCTACATAAACAGTATAATTATTTTTTTCATCACTTTTTTCTACTCTTTCTAAATTAAGCAGGCAGTTTTGCTGCGGTACATTTAATCTTCAACAACAGCCTCTTTGCAAAGCACTATACCCACCAAGTAGTAGAAAGTTACCACACACCACATAAACCTTATTCCACTTCATTGGTTAATTCTTAAGGATCCTTAGGATGGATGGATGGATGGATGGATGGATGGATATAGACAGATGGATGGATAGATAGATAGATAGATAGATAGATAGATAGATAGATAGATAGATAGATAGATAGATAGATAGATAGATAGATAGATAGATAGATAGATAGATAGATAGATAGATAGTTGGGGGCAACACATTAGGCTACAAGTGAAATGTGAGTTACGTAATAAGATTACTTTTTCAAGTAACTATAAGTTATGCATACTTTTAAATTTACTTACAAGAAAATATCCGAGTTACTTAGCAGCCTATACAGGTCTGAATTTTCATTTCCTTCAACCTGATGCTGCTATTCGTTTTACTTTTGGTGTGAAAGGGCCTTTACATTTGAAAAACAAACAGGAAAGCCCAGCCCAGATGGGGAAAAGTAACCAAGTAGGCTACTAATTCAATTAGTTCCTTATTTAGGGAGAAATGCAATATTGTAATATATTAAAATGGTAGATTGTCTGATGTATAGGCTATAGGCTACTCTCGTGAAGAAGAAAAATATCAACAGGCGCTCTTCTTTTATAACAGCACGTTGGAGCCAAACCCTGATGCACATTGGTTCCTCGTCAGTCTGGACCCTCCCGGAGCTCTTCCGGGTGTGGATAATCCACATTTCCTCCTGCCGACACGCATTCCCAGGAAAACATCCTGGACGGACCGAGCTGCGTGTGAGTGCAAACCAAAGAATGAGACAGAACACTTGAGGTGGAAGACAGATTATGAGCAGATACTCGCGCGATTGTGGACATGTTTGACGAGCGACTGTGTGAACTGTGGAGTATTTGAGATGTCAGACTCAGAGCATCATTTCCCATCATCCGTCAGACAGCTGTTGTTCGCATTTCGAGTTCTAGAGCGCAGAGCTTCTTTATACTGACTCTTTTCAATATACAAAACATTAAGTAAGCGGATTAAATCGGGAAACAATATGTGGTCAATGCCATATTATTTTGTTTTTGCTCTTATTGCCATTGCCCAGGAGGTGAACGGAGAACCACATACGCGTCCCTCAGCGATGCAGTTGAATTCAACATTACCCCCGCAAGAAGACTATTCTTCATCACATAATACAACAGATGCAGAAGTTGGATCTCGCATTTCTACCATTTTAAGGGATCTTCCTACCATCAAAAATATTTCGATTTTTATCTGCGTGTTAACGACCTTGCTTATCACGTGCCTTGTCATAAAAATATTCAGGTAATATATAAGTTGGCATATATTTAAATTGTTTATTGTTGTGTTGAGATTATTGTCTGAGTGATTGTGTTGGTTTTAAGAAAATGCCACTTTACTTAATTGAAAATGTCCTTTTCGATTCATTGGTAAATGTCTCTTTAGATTTCGTGTAACTGGCTTGCTTTAAGACAGAAATAAATAAATAAAAACACATTTATACAGAATTTGTCAATTTCAGAACATGCTGGATTGTCTGGTGACGCCGACTCGTTTCCCTTTAATCCTCTTTGGAAGCAGATGGTTCGCCTGTTGGTTGGAAACCGAGAACCGATTCTTATTCAGAATCTTATTCGAAATCGGAGACTTTAAAAAAAAATATCGAAATCAAATGATTTTCACGACGTCCGAATCTGCAAATGCGAACGAAACTAAAATAGTCTGACAGTCTCCAGCTTTTTTTATATAGCAAATAAAGTGCAGTCTGACTTTCGAACAAATGACTCTAATGAGCCGGTTCTTTGTAGCGAATCAAAACACTAACCGTTTGTGTTATGTTGTAGCCTACTTAAAGCTCGTGAGACTTTAAAACAATGCAGTCACTGATTTCAATACCACAGCATGTAATTAAAGTTATACATTATGAGTTTTGTTGTGATATTTTATAAAAAATTTAAATGAATGAATGACGTAGGCTACATGTTATGTTGTATTTTTATTTATAGCCAGGATCAGTGATTGGATCACATTTGTCACCTCTAAAAAGTCTGTACCTTTAACATACCTTCCAAAACAATTGTATAATTTCTGATTTATTTTCTATCGGTTTGAAAATGAACTCATTTGGCAACAGATTTTGGAGTGAAATAAATGGCCATTTCTTTTTTCAAAACTACTAAAACAATCATTAATATAACTGTTAAAGTCAGCATGAAACTTCCAGTGACTGCTTCTCGAACAAGAAAAAAATGTAGGGCGGGAGTCGTGGGATTAGTCATTGGGAATTGGTTTGATTGGACGGTTGTGGTTTGCTATTGCTGTGATCTCATGTGAGTGACAGGTTGTCCCGTCCTTGTGCCAGTAAACACGTCAACACATCTATTTTAAAAAGATGTGCACTGATAAATTATTTATAATAAATACTGCAATATTCCATAAAAAAACATTTTGATATAATGGTGACTTTAAGGAATTGCTACTCGCCTAGCTGGAAAACTCAAATACGCTATTGAATGTACAGGTCATAACCTCACTCACCATGTTCTCTCTAACCCTGGTTTGAATAGATCGGCAAAGAAGATCAGAAAAACGCGAAAGTATGACATCATCACAACTCCCGCCGAGCGTGTCGAGATGGCACCTTTAAATGAAGAAAACGACGAAGACGACGACTCGACCCTGTTCGACGTCAAATACAGGTGAGTGCTTTACCACAACTTGCATTATGTGCAATGACATGAAATTAAGTCTCTTGTATTAACGTTTGTCCTCTTTTAGTGATTTAATTTGTAGTGCCTTACTTTTGCTTGCTTGATGAAAATTGATGAAATTGACATTTTAAAAACAAATTCGAGGGAAGGGGAATAATAGTTCAGCTAGTGGAATGTGGGTCTGGCTGGCTCATATTTGATTTCTGTTCAAGTCTGCCTATCAGATACATTCAGCCTTACCAGGAAAACAAGATTATGTTTCTTTCCTGATGGCTGACAATTCTGTCTGCAGTGCAGCAACATATTTTTTCTCCAGTAAACACAACATTTTAAATAACTTAGTAGCAACATAGTGAGAACGACAGGGAAATGGTGCTGAAAAATAGAATTTTCTAAGGACTTTTATCTCATTAGAATAAAGTAGACTATTAATGGAAAAGGCCTTCCTAAGCTGTGCTTTAACATGGCACACTGCTATATTCTCATTAAATAAGACCAGTGTTTTAAAACCCAGTAGCTAGTTGTTTATTGACTGTGAATAGTCTTGGTGAGTGACCTCACGGGTCACAATGGAAACAGTTGTGTTATTTGGAGGGTTAGTGAGCGTCAAGAGTGGGCTTCTCCCTTCCGTCCAATTGTTCTTTGACTGAGAACCTGCTTCCTTTTTGCTGGGTATGGCTCCCTGTTTATCAGCTTTTTATTGGCAATGTGGCAAAAGTGTGAGGCCAACCAGTTTGACAACTTTTATTTTTAATGCTTGAAACTTAATATGCTTTTTAATTGACCTAATCCTCTTATTTAAATTCTTTGCTTACTCATAGGTGAATGAAATGGTGCACTCAGAGTCACTGTTGAAGAACCCCGGATACCCCTGCGTGTGAACACATCTCAACAGGGACCTTTGATTTGATTCATTTCCTCAGAGCCTTGAAACCTCAATGGAACATGGCGACAAATTATATCAAATGTTTCTTGGTGTATGGATCCGCATTCCAAACCAACAAGAAATCTGAAGTTTTATGAAAGGAACATTTCTGTTGGAAGCACAGAAAGATAATCAAAAATTGATGAAAAAAAAAAAAAAAGTTTTCTTTGCTCCTAATAAAGGAGGCACTAAAGTTAATCCCCCACAAATCAGTTATTGCTCTAATTATTGCACAATTATTTCATATTTTTCCTTTATCCCAAAAAAAAACATTCCTGTTGTTTGGTAGAAAGTCTGTAATTCAATATGCATAATTGCTCTTGAAAGTATGAGGCAGCTTGAACATTACTGTCACAGTATATCACATTAAAGCTATTTTAAGTATATTTTTGGAATGTAATCATATAAATAATAAAAACATAATTGCAATTATTAATTTAAAAACCCTACACATGGAGCTCAAATGTTAGGTTAATTAAAGTTGTTTTACTTTAAGTGATTTAGCTGAGCTTGAATCAGCCCAAAGTTTCAAATGAAATAAGATATGCGATGTTATATGGTTGTTTATGCTCCAATACTGAAAATGTTTTTATTTTACCCCTTTATTGTATACTATTATCTGTATATATTGTATGCAAATTATTCATCTGAAATAGTTTATTTTTAGAAAGATATTTTGATTTAATAAGAGTAATATGTTTCAAACATCCTTATATTTGAGAATTATTAATGTACTAACCACTAATCGTGCATATTTACTGTATAAGGGTTGAATGTATGCCTGAGAGAGGATGTGTGTTGTTGAGTTGGGAGAATACTGTTTCCATGATGCTGCTTTCTGAGGTTGAGGATTGTTTTTATTGTCACATGCACACCTCCTGTTTTAATTAACTGTTTTTTACAGTGGAACACTGCAGTGCCACACATCATGAAGGGTTTTAGCTGTTATACTATGCCAGATTTAAAAAGTCTTTAAAATATCTTAAAGCTACAGTGATATATTGATATAATAGTATGTGACTTTTCCTTACCTTCAGTGTGACTTTATCATATTTTGATGCTCCTACTAAGATGTTAATGTGAAGGACTCTTGTCCAGCATCTAAGGGCCAATAAGAATTGTATTGAATTATAAATGATGGTGTAGCTGTTTTTTTCTGACTAGTCTAAAACTGAAGTCAAATATATGATTCTCTCTCTCTCTCTCTCTCCCTCTCTCTCTCTCTCTCTCTCTCTCTCTATTCTGTCTTTGTTCTAATTGTTTCCAATTGCCCTGTGCATTTCATACAAATCTGAATTCATGCTTTGAAGTGAAGGAAAGGAATAGGATGCTTAAAGTATTAAATGCACAGAATTGCTGAAGTGACTGCAAAACGGTTAAGATGAAGATGAAGGTGTTTTCCCCCCTTAGCATTCATCATAAATTGAACACGTCTTAAAATACATGCTTTAACATTCTCCTGGTTTTGTCTGACATGTTTGTAGTCTAAACACTGGACAAAAAAAAAAAAAAAAAAAAGTTTTGTTATATCAACAATCTTTCTTTTCAAAGCAAACTTAATGTCTGAGCTAATTGTAAATGTTTGTTTATGAAGAGTATCAAATCATAAATGTACTTTTCTTCATTCTTGATTAAAATAAATCCAAAATGCAATAAAAATCTTAATTGAAAACAAGGTTTGTCAAATGTGTTGTTTAAAGCGTGGTTTTATGGCAAGCCGTTTTAACATTTAATCCTTAAAACATACCAGTAGACCTACTTATTTTTTAAATACTCCATTACGTATAGTACATATTCATTAGCTACTAGTGGATACTACTTATTTATTAGATCTTATTTATTTGATACTGCTACTGATTCATTGGATACTATTTTTTTTTTTAGATAGGCTACTAGTACTTATTCATGAGAAATTAGTACTTATTCAATAGATACCAGTACATATTAGATAGTACTTGTTTATTAGATACTAGTACTTATTTTGATAGTGAGTAGTAACTATTTAATTGTTATTAGTAACACATCTCACATTTTTGCCATTGACTTCTATTGGGGTTTAAGTCTGAATGTGAGTGAGATAAGATCTGCCTCAAACTTTTAACCAGTAACCTCCTACAGCTCAAGCATGAAGCAACAAGCAAAACAAATTTCCAATTTGTCTGGTTTCTCAATTTATCAAGCTTCAGCTAGAGCAAATTTATATTATATCCAAAAGCCTGTTTACATCAAGGAGGATGACTATAACGATAACCCTAGTTCTAAAAATCGTTCTAAATATAAATAGCAGAGTTCACACCACAACTATAACGATGATGGCACAGTGAAACAATATCGTTGGAATTGCTGTCAGAACGATTTTTCCAGCTGATGAACGATAAAAATATTGCCAGCCAATCAGAATCCATTCTGCTTTAAAGAGCTCGCGCATTTAAATCGATAGACGACAAAACTCAGCGCACGATTTGAATAAACAGAACTGGTGTGGACCATAGACTGTATAAAACAAGGTGTGGTCACGGTGAGGAAACCGTGACCACACCTTTGGATGTTTGCATCTATTTTTATAATGGCCCTTTATTGATACACCTGCATGTTGATAGCCTAGCCCTCTTAGTTTTTGTCACTTCATGCACATAAGAAAGAAAAACTTCAAGATTTACGCATTTCAATTAATAGTAAAATTCCATCCAATTGAATTGAATAGCATATTCATATTACGAATTAAGATTTTTAAACGAGTAAAAAAACCTAGAGCTTAATAAAACATTTGAAATAAATTTCATAATAGAACAAGGGAATGGACCATTTAGTTTGTGATTTGTATTCATAAATTTAAAAAAAGAAAATACTTTTAAATTTAAGTTTAAGATTTGTTTTTTTACTCATTTTAAAATTCTTAATTCATAATATGAATAATATGTAAGGATTATTCAATTCAATTTGATGGAATGTTTACTATTAATAGAAATAGGCAAAACAAAATTGAGTGCAGGAGGCAAACACATTTTGTTCCACACAACACAATTCTGGCTTTAAAAATTTCATTTGAAGGTTTATGTGGAACTTTAGTGTTAAATGAGCCCTTCATCCTTTGTGGCTGTTCCCTTCTAAATTAACTTAACAGAATATTGTAAATTCCCCTTTTGCCTGACATAAAAGGGCTTTTTTTTCCCCCGTGATAAAGTTTTGTAAAAACAAACGAATCATTCTACGGGTAGAGCTACTCCTCACGCGTTGGTTACCCACAAGACCTTAAATCACACCACATTTCCAGAAATAAGCCTAACAAGACATAACTCCACATATTTCTCATAAAATATCGTCTGAAATACTGTTATGTGGCTCACAGATCATAAATTGTTTCACTTTTCCCAGACCGGATTCATCTTGTGGCATCCTGTGCTAAAGTTGTTTTCTCCTCAGTTCCTGTCTTTCTTTTTCTTTAAAGTCTATGACGCTTTATTAACTGAATCACTTTCTTGTAAGTTGCATCGGCTCAGAGATCCAGCATCCAACCTAATATGCATTCGACTAGGCAACAAGGATTTACCACAACCTGTCTCAGTTTTACCACAGTGAAGACAAAGAAGCTCTCATCTCCAGAAGCATCAGAGCTATTTTGGGTGTAGAGTTAATAGGGTCCCTAACCACACAGGTCATCCAATAAAAACAGAAACAAAAGGATTCCCCTTTCTCCTCAAAACCAGACACTGTGGTAATCATTAACACATGAAAGCAGGAAACATGGACATCTCTTCCCCACGTGCTCCCAGCTGTGGCCCGCAGTCAGTTGCAGTGTAATTGAGTTTAGTCATATTGGTTACAGACCGTTTCTCTCTCTTTTTTTTTTAACACAGGGGTGCTTTTACGGATAAATGTGTTCATTATGCCGGATAGCCTGCCGAGACACAATTATCTATTTTTAACTTAAATGGAGACATAATAAGAGCAACATGTAGTGCACTGAATGCTTCATGTCAAAAACACGACAGATCACATGGGTCAGAAAACATGAGAAGCCCCTCTCTGGGCTGGCACAGAAATATTTCAAATACTTCACTAATTTTGAATAACTCCCTCTAGAAAAAATGTCCAACTTCTATGAAAAAGTCCTCTCAGCCTTATCAGGCCTCAAAGCACATGTAGCCTAATTAAATTTGTCAGCTTGTTTTTGGAAAAATACGTTTTTTTGGGTCAAAAAACAAGTGTCCAAAATAAAATCTTACTCATGTTGGTTTAATATAGTTGTGAAAAACTTTTGAACAATTTTAAAGAAGTTTTAAGCCAGGATTAGGCCTTAGTTCAATTAGGACATTTAAGTGCATTGCATATACATTCCTAAAAAAACATTACATCTTGAGACGAAACAATGGCACTGACATATTTTAAGATATGCCAGTGCAAGTTGCTTTCAGTTAAAACAGCTTAAACATTAAAGCATTTTAGTCTGGGACTAGGCTTAATCCTTGTCTGTGAAACCAGGGGAATGTTTATTAAATTTAAAGTCTAAACTAATGCCATTTGATACCATTAATTAAAAGAAAAAAGTTAAAACATATTTCTTATAACATTACAATAAATATTACATTTTTCCAATAAATCTCACTCCTCCATAGGCTTCTCTGTAATTTAAACTCGCAGGCCCAGAAAGTTAGTAAAGACATGTTTAAAATAGTCCAAGTGACTACAGTGGCTCAACTTTATCAAGCGACAAGAATGTTTTTTGCGCACAAAAAGTAAACAAAAATAACAACTTCATTCAACTATTCATTTTCTTCTGTGTGGGCCTCTGAGTGAGTTCACGTAGTGTAACAGCGCAGTGCTTCTGGGTTGTACGTCAGAACGTAGGCTCACTATTGGCCAGCATCACACGCATCACACACATGACCAGCGTCAGCCAATAGTGAGCCTACGTTCTGACATACAACCCAGAAGCGCTGCACTGTTACACTTACACTACTCTCAGACTTCATCAAAAATATCTTAATTTGTGTTCCGAAGATGAACGAAAGTCTTACGGGGTTGAACAACATGAGGGTGAGTGATTACTGACAGAATTTTCATTTCATTTTTGGTGATTTTTGCCTTTATTGTGATAGGATAGTATAGAGTGGTCAGGAAGCGAGGTGGGTGGACAGGATCGGGAAAGGTCCACAAACCGGGATTCGAACTCGGGTCGCCCGAAGCGCAGCGGCACTATATGCCGGTGCGCTGACCACGAGGCTATTGGTATCGACAAAGATGCACATTTTTAAGCCAATATACACTACATTTCCAATATTTCTTTAAAAAAAATAAAATTAAAGATTATATTAAATAGTTTTACACTGTTACACAAGATCATTTGTTCTTGTGAAAATATTTAAGCAGCACAACTATTTTCAACATTGATGAATGATGATAGTTAAAATGAATGATTTCTGAAGGATTATGTGACACTGAAGACTGGAGTAATGATGCTGAAAATTCAGGGATAAATTAGTTTAAAATGTGTATATATATATATATATATATATATATATATATATATATATATATATATATATATATATATATATATATATATATATAATAAAAGTTAATTGAAATTGTAATCATGTCACAATATTAGTTACTGTATTTTTGATCAAATTAATGCAGCCTTGGTAAGAATAAGACTTTAAAAAAAAGTTTTTTATGGTAATGTTCTTACACACACAGTCATTATCACAGAGGCCAGATAAGTACAGCAGTATGTTTTTTACTTATAAGTTATCACAAATACATTCACTTAAACATGTAATATGCGTCACAATACAAAAGAAATCCAAATCACCTTCCCAAAACCCTCCTTTATACAGAAACACTGTTTGCGATCCTAAAACAGATACTATGTGGCTTTAGCAAATTCAAAAGTTTACATACTCAATGTCCCTTCACGGCTGAACATTCTTGAGCACACATGAGTGTGTGAACAGCTGGGTGTGTGCTGGATTTGGCTCCAGTATCTCAGTGTGTGGCTCCACAGGCTCTGATAGCTGCCTCACTGTGCAAACATGTTCCTCAAGTATTACAGCTCATTAATGCAAACGTTTTCAACGCCCGCTAAAGGTCACAACACTACTCGCTATGTCTTTCTAAGGCAACTTTATCAGCATAACTTTTTTCCTACTTCAGGCACTAAATTGTAAAGTATTGTCTAAAAGAACACATGTAGCAACATAGTGGTAAAACCCCTTTATACTGTTTAAATGTTAATTCTAAGTCTAAACTACCATGTTAAATGCAAAAACTTTCTACATTCAGCCACGCCGTCTGTGGGCTTAACAGACACATCGACTGTAAAGGCAACAAATAAATGACATTCCTAATTTAGACTTTCCTTTTTTACACAAATTGTCCCAAAAGACTAAGGCTGAAGACCCATTTTATCACTATGCTCCCATCTTGTGGCCAAATATGGCATACAACTAAATCTGAACAAATGAGACACTTAATGAAGCATGTTAAAAAAACATGGAATATGAAAAACACCCTTAACACACACACAAAAAAAGAGCCTTATTTGGGGATTAAAAACCTTGTTAAGGTTAATCACTTAAGAAACCCTTGCCCCGTTGATATATTGCATTCTCACATTTGGTCAGAGATTTACCTGGAATATTCAGGTAATCCAGATTTTTTCACAGCATTTCTTTCTTAAGGTCCAGTGTATAAAACCATTTTGAATGGGACTGTAAAAAAACTCATGTTGGCAGTTCACATGGTTCCGTGTGCAGCCGCAGCGCCCCCTGTCTGTGAAGAGCACTTAAAGTTCGAAATTCCAAAGGCATTGTATGCGGACTGGCTCTAGATGTGTAGTGGTAAGTTAGCGTGTCGTAGTAGTGATACTTGACCGGTTTGCCGTCAGGTCCATGAGCGAAAGGCCAGAAGCCGTACAGGTGGATCTCATCACAAAAGCGTGTGGCCATGGTGTACATCAGGAGTCCGGTGGTGGGCCTTTTGATCTGGACATGATTGGTCAACCAGTACCTGTAAGAAATTCGATGATTACAAACTTAAGAAGTTTATTCTTTTATACAATTAGTATGATTTATACTGTGTTATACTTAAAATATTCAGAAAACCTAGAAAATCAGACACACTACTGATCAAAAATACAGCAACAGTAATAATGTGAAATATTACAATAAATAAAAAAAACTATTTTAATATATTTTAGAATATAATTTATCCCTGTGATGCAAAGCTGAATTTTTAGCATCATTACTCCAGTTTTCAGTGTCACATGATCCTTCAGAAATCATTCTGATATGCTGATTAAGTGTCCAAGAAACATTTATTATCATCAATGTTGAAAACAGTTGCTGTGTAATATTTTTGTGGAAATTTGAAATATTATTTGAGATAGAAATCTTTTGTAACATTATAAATGTCTTCACTGTCACTTTAGCAATTTAATTTGTCCTTAGAGAATAATAATTCTTTAAAACTTTCGAACAGTAGTACATTAGGTTTTAAACAATCTAGTGACAATCTAAGGGAACATTTACACGACAATGATGTACTAAAAACAGAAAACGTTTTCCAATGCATTTTTCGCATACAGACGACAATGTTGTCAAAGCGATCCCGTTCACACGGATCTGTGAAAACGACTAAAAATGCTGTATTCTGCTGCCAGGCCAGTAGTTGGCGATGTCACTTTGTAAAGAAACACTACGCGCCTATAGACCATAGACGCTATAGACTGAACACATAATACGCATGCGCATGACATCACCGCTTTCACAAATGCGCAATTTAGACGATAACGGTATCGTTTTCAAAAACTGAAACCTGTTTTCTAAAGTTTGCATTTTCAGGCCCCAAAACCGCCGTTGTCATGTAAATGAGCAGCCAAAACACACAAAAAGTTTTCCATTTTTAGTTGAAAACAGTGTTGTGTAAAGGCACTTGTTTATGAATTATATTATATATTATATATATATATATATAGTGTATTATAAAATCCTCAGATTGTTAGCTCAGCTAAGGTTATTAAAAAAGGTGCCTCAGCTGCATTTAAGCTAAATCCCCCTTTTTAAATATTCTCATGCAAGCCCCACCCACATCCAAACCTGAGGGTTGTGCAGCTCTTCCACGTTTAAAAGGAGGAGATCAGACAATTGAACAATTTCCATTAAGATGCACTGAACCCTCTCCAGTCCACTCACCCCTGAATAACCCTGAATAGGGCTCTCTCTGTGTATCCGTGAGGTGCCATTCATTCAGGACGGCTGAAGAAAAGGGGAGTCTGGAGAAAAGGAGTTTCAAATAACAAAGGGGTTTGGGATCCCATTTTTTAAAGCTACCTTTGGATTTTGTACATAAGGGCTGAGTACAGATGTCTTTAGGAGCAGTTTACACGACACCATTTTCAAACTTTATGAGATCTGGCCACTCATGTACACAACAGCAGCATTTTGAGGGCCTGAAAACGCAAACTTCTGAAAATGAGTTTCAAAGTGTTTGAAAATGATACCGTCATCATCTCCATGTAACCTACAAAAATATGAATTTGTGAAAATGTTGACGTCATGTGCATGATCGTTTTCACGGATCGTTTTAACAACACTGTCATCTGTACACGTAAAATGCGTTAGTACATTACTGTCATGTAAACGTACCTTACATTTCAATTCAATAACTCCTGATAACAGTGGCAACAAACACTCTAATGATTTAAAAACAACAACATTCCAGCGCCTGATTGCCTCTTTATTTACCATAAACGAATGAAATGAATACTCTGCTATAGTCGACTGAAGTTTTTTAAAGATTTTTTTGGGTGATTTTTGCATTTATTGAATGATTGATTCATTGATTGTATTATCCGTGCCGTGAGATGTTTCAAAAAGTGGTGGGGACAATATCGACCCTATCAAAAAGTAACAAGCTGAAAAAGCCTGAGAACTTTCACTGAAAACGTGGTCGTATAAACTAGATTGTAATTTAAAATGACATGAGGGTGAGTAAATGATGGTATTTTGTTTTTGGAAGAACTATTCCTTTACAAATATACTTCTTTTTTAAATCATTTGAACAACTACAACATATAGTTTATGTAATTTTTCCTCAATACACCACCCACTGAACAGCTGTCTCTCACTTGACCTTTAATCTGGCCCACAGATGGATCTAAGAAAAACCATCCTCGGCTAGGTGCATTACCACGATGGTGGGTTCAGACACGGTTCTGTGGGAGGGCTGAATGACGGTCTTGAAATATGCAGAGGTCAATGGAGGAGGCAAAGGTTGAGCTATTTAAAAACCACCGACTACAACTGAGCCCAGAGGGGCTTGAATTTGTTGAGCGAACTAACAAAAGATCTTCTGTAATATATAGATGCCTGTTAGATATATAGATGCCTGAGTGCACTTAGTGTGTGCCCTCATCCATTTACAGGAACAGTCTGTGGTCGTGGGGCAAGATGTGAATGTATTGATGCCTGAACTATAAATAGCGAGAGGCTTGATACACCTGCTTTAGCCAGCATGGATTTGAGTAGTCTTAAAGGGATAGTTCTCTGAAATGAAAATTCTGTCATTAATTACTCACCCTCGTGTCGTTCCAAACCCATAAGACTTTCATTCTCTTTGGAACACAAATGAAGGTCTTTTTGATGAAATCTGATATATTTCTGTCCCTCCATTGACAGCTACACAACTACCACTGTGACGCTTCAAAAAGTTCATAGAGATCGTAAAACTAATCCATATGAATTGAACGTTTTAGTCCAAATTTTTTGAAGAGACTTGTTCACTTTATATGATGAACAGATTTAATTTAGGCTTTTATTCACATAAATATTGATCAACTCACTCATCAGTTGTGGTAAACAGAAGCTCAAGCATGTTTGCTTGACATGCAAGAACCAATAAGGTTCATTCTTGTCTTACGCAGCACGTTTGAGCTTCATGAAGAACCAATGAGGTTAATTCTCATGTTACAATTATTATCAATGTTTATATGTGAATAAAAGACTAAATTAAATCTGTTTATCATATAAAGCGTTCAAGTCTCTTCAATTTGGACTCAACCGATCTATTCATATGAATTAGTTTTACGATCTCTTAATTAACTTTTTGAAGCATCAAACTGGTAGTTGTTTGTAGATTTCATCAAAAAGATCTTCACTAAAGTCATACGGGTTTCGTAACGACATTAGAGTGAGAAATTAATGACAGAATTGCAATTTTTGGGTGAACTAACCCTTATGCATGGGCACATACCCTCTGACAGCATGGAGCAGGCGCAGGGAGGGGAAGGCGGTGCGGACGTTCATGGTGTGCAGAAGAATGAGGCGGATGACCCACTGCACTCGCTCCTCTCCTCCTTTAGCCATGAAGGCAGGGATCCACAGCACACTCCCACTGAGGCTCTGCAGCCTGTGGACGAAGCGCTGCACCCACTCCTCACTGTTCAGGTCCTGAAAGGCACGCTGGACCACAGAAGGGTTCATGGTCACCAGACTGGTGCGCAAGCCCACATCAGCTGAATACTCCTCCACTGGAGCCAGGTTGCACCTTGGAAATGCACACACACATACAGTATACATATGGTTAAGTCACAATCTCAGGTTAGGCGGGTCACCATGCATGGACACACACATTACAACCCCCAAAAGTTCAACGTTTAAACAGTGTATAACACTGATATAGTAATTCCTTTTGGTCAGCCTTAGTTATCTTCATAGTTAACACTTCAGCAAGCTATAAACATAATTTTATATCACATTATATTTTAATTTCATGTTATATAAACATACACATTAGACCCAAAACATTCTACACAAATATGTCAGTGTAGATGCTATAAGCAAGCGTTTTGCATTTTTGTGGTTGCAGAAAAAGATGCTTTAACACAGTGGTTCTCAACCTTTTTTTGGGCCAGCGCCCCCTATCCATTATCCAGGTCCCTTGCGCTCTCCATGATATGATGACGAGGAAGTATCAGCAAAGGATTAATTGATTTCTAAGCATTAGCTTTACAACTAGATATATTTATGGAGATGAGAAATAAAAACCCACCCTGTACAGCTATGATCAGCTGTTCGGACAAACTTCCAATGTTGTTACGGAAAGGCCGAAGCTGATCGGTTGGTTTTTGTCACATGACCTGCTGTGCGCTTGCCATTCTGAAAAGTTGAGATGTTTTCAACCGACCGCATCGCTTCTATTATGAGCCTACATTTGAAATAACGAATTTGCACGCGCATAAAACGCGTTATGTGAACGGCCCCTGACTGGTTCGAGTCGGCATCGCTGCGGAGTAGCACGTACGTACCTGCACAGTACCAAGATGCCTGCAATTTAATTTACCGCTAGAGCGTAAAAAGTTACGGACTGCAGCTTTCATTTATAATTAAAAAGCATGTCACTAAAAGCCAAATAACAGATTTGATTTGACTGAACAGTGGGAATATTATTATCAGTTTCCCAGAGAGCAAAAAAGCCATCTGAAGTAGAAATTAGCCTAGTGACCAGATGTCCCGAAACATTCGGGACAGTCCCGAAATCTAAGCTGTTGTCCCGAATCTGGCCCTAATTGTCCCGAAAATTATACTAAAGCAAAATCTTGAGTAGATATTGTCTGATAAAACATTAAAAACCGTCCGTGGAGGTTGAGTCGTCCTGCACCCAGCCCCAGCCGGCTGCAGCATCTTTTTTGTTTCTTTTTTTTAAGGTTTTACAAAGATACCGTATGCGCAAATTCAGATATGCATTGATAAGTGAGCGCAAGTGTCTATTTAACAACTTTCATGTCCATTTTTCAAAAGAGTGCAATAGTTGAGTTCAAGAAGTAAAACTCCCATTCATTTTCTCCATTGGGGTATTTTTTAAAATGATAACATAACCATAATGTCAGCTACAGGGTTGTTAATCCATGGTATATGCTCTTGTTGAACTTCAGCACTACTTTTTTCTTTATTCATGGTAGTGTCATTGGGCAGACCCACACGTGGATAGTCTCAGGATGTACGACACAGGTCTCATGGATGACCTTCACACCAGACTTGCTTCATTTTAAAACAAGTAATTTATCTTACTATAAAATACAGCATAATATTACACTATGCATTAGTCATACATGCAGAATCCTCCAAAAGACTAAGCAAGCACCTTTTACAGCTCATCCTATCATTTAACTTAAAAAAAAACAAAAAAAAAAACAGAGGTGACTTTAAAGCAAATACCAAGCAGGGTGCTGGCATTATCATCTTGCCACAATACCTGGAAAAACCTTTCAACACTGGCACCATGCCGACTGCCGAGGCTTAGCTGTCACAGTCACACTCCCACACAGTTTTGTCCTTGCCCAGTGGAACAGCCATGCCATCCACACAAGAGGGATTTAAGTTCCTACATTACTTAATCTTTGAGGCTCTATATGTCCCTGGACTGGGGTTGAATGACATTAATGTCCTAAGAGCACATCTGGGCTGATGAGACTCATTTAGGATTGAGAATTTCACAGTATTACACTAGTGTAGGCACATGAAGCACACTTGCTGGTATTTTAAGCAAGCAGCTTTCGACCGTAGGCAGAACATTTTACAGGCAAGTGAACTTTAGTCACTTTCGGAAGACAGCCTAATTATGTTTCCAAGGCTATGGCTTAGTATGACTTGTACAAATGTCATATTTGCTCAGCTGGTCACAAATTGCAGTATGCATCACCCTTCAGTTCTGAAAGCCTTAAGACTTTGTGAGTCAAGCCTGGTAGTACTACTGACAGATATTTGTGTATTTTGTCACATGCGGATCGCAAGCTGTTTGAAACAGTATTTATTTAAAGCAGTGGTTCCCAAACGCGGAGGGGGGAGCGGCAAGGGATAGTGTACAGTCAGCATTGTTATGCAAAAGACACATCTTCAAGGTGATTGAAGACCACGTTGCGAAATTATCCTGCTTATTATGTTGTGTGGCTACCTGCCACATAAATAAATAATTGAACAAAATATTAATTTGACATTTTATTACCTCAAGATAACTTGAGACACCTGCTTGAACGGTCTGAAGCAGTTGTTGTTGTGGAATAACAGACCGCTAAAGGGCACGATTGTGAATCAGAATTGATTATTGCAGGGAGCCGTGCAAAAAATATAAAGATCCATGGTTCAGCACGAAGCATGGACAAGTTTGTGAAAGGCCTGCCAGTGCCAGGTAAACGTAAAGCAGATGATGAATCTACTTTAAACATCACAACTACCAAAACTATGTGTTTTCACCAGACGCAAACGACACGACAAAAGCTAATAGAACCCATTATAAACCGTATTGCCGTCTACGCTGGACGTGGCGCGTCGCAACAAATTCCGACAGTAAACTGTTGCCCCGTTCCATTTCTGATGTACTCCAAGGCAAGAAAATATGATGAGGCATATCTCGCCCTTAGATTCACCAGCACAATGGATAATGAAGAGACACCACAGTGTGTTGTGTGCCTCAAAATGGAGTAATTACTTCTTTAGGAGCTTGTTTTATAAAAAAAGCTCTACATTGCTAGTTATGACATAATTATTCTTTAAAGCTGGTTTAGGTTGGTTTGTTGTTTGATTCCAGATGAGAACACTTACTAACTATCTAAGTTACATCACAGGTTGTCAACAGATGTTGAATGTGACAGAAGACAGATGTTTACCTAATGACGAAGTCATGTGAATCAATCTCTCTGCCGCAGCTGCTGTTCAGTAATATCCCAGAGTTCCCTACGATGGCACATTGTTTGTAATGCTGGTTCTTCATGGGGGACACCGTCGGCAACAGTTGGTACAGGTTCTCAGAGATGTTTGTGGTGCTCTGGCGGTCAAATATATAATGAATTACATCCCCCGGTTTAAAGGTGCTCTTAAGAATTGAGATGTCCCTCTCAGCATCCAGGAACCTCAAAATGTTTTTCCTGGAGGGAAAGTGAAGAATCATGACGCTTTATGAATACTGAGGAAAAGACTATAGAAGTTTTAACAGGGAACCACATTATACATTCTTCACAAATGCCATACTGTGCATTTGAAAAACATCGAGCCATACCTGATGAGGTTAGACAGGGTTCTGTTGAAAGTCCATTCAGGTGAAGATGAATTGCAGGTTTTGCTCTTTATTCCTGGCAGTGGAATTGGAGAGGAGACTTTGCTCTTTCTATAGGTAACTAGAGTAGTAGGGACAGCATTCAGGACTGAATTTCTGAAGAAAAGAAAGATCATAACTGTGTTTATATGCACTTACCATACATCAGTATTAGCAACTTAGACACGGCTACAATATCATCTGATGTGTTTTGGTAAACCATGAAATCAATTCTCAAAACCCTGATGAAACAGTAATGCAGAACAAACAAACAGATCTTGAGAACGTGTAAATTCTCACTGATATAGTTTTAGTAATTTAAAATCGAAATAAGTAACATGTAAAGAAACAGAAAATAGAATAAATTTAAAATTTAAATTTCTTGCATTAGTTTTAGAGGGCAAAAAAACAAACTGGCTTAAATATTTGGCTGGAAGCAACAGTGACATTTTCTCTGGAAACATAAATCATAAACGATATAACAAATCAGATTACAAACCTGTCGGACTGAAAGACAAAGCTTTTTAAGTGAAATCTCTGTGAATCCTCAATGTTCCTAAGAGCAGAAGGCAGAAAATATTCATCATCTTTATCCAGTAATATGACCATTAATAATGCTCTGAAATCACATCAGTGAGTAGATAATTGAGAAAGAGGCAATTAGACCTCAGACTGGAACAAATACGTAAAATTGAATTGGGATGATGATCATTATTATTTAGCACTTTTATGCGAGCCATTCCACTTATTAACTCTTTAGAATATTTTCATGGTACAAATCCAAGGACATGGCTAGTGTGTTTTTACCCTTGTTATTTATGAATCATTTCATCAACTTTCATCAGCCATTACTAGCACAGAGGATGTTTAGAAGGAAGATTTACTACAACAACCAAAAGCAATTTCTTGAAACTGTTTGAGGTGGTCAGATACATGTAAACAAATATGTTGGTCAGTGTGAACTCAAATAGAAGTAGCAATTAAAAAAACAAAAAACATTACAATTTATATTCATACTTTGAGGAATCACATTCATATAACGGCAAGGATTAGAGCCGTTCACATACCTACTGGGTGCCAATTGAGCAAATCAGTCCTATTTGTCTACCATTCACTGCAATGTTCTCCATCTTTCCCCCAAAGTCATGGCTACGTGCATTATTAAGCAGACAGAGCATTGATCTCTTAAAATTCTGGGGAGCAGCTTCAAATGCAGATTTAATGGTGGTTTTGCTTCAAAGCGCTTATAACTGTTCTGAGAGATACCCCTTAGATCCTTTGTTTGATACTGCAATTTAGAATATAATTCCATAAATTATAAATCTTACCAATAACTTAAGCAAAAAAATAGATCATAAGTGTCATCTAATGCCTTCTGACAGCTAGTAAACGAGGTGTGAAATTTCCAAATTGGGATTCGTCTCTGGGATATATTGGGTTAGCAAATATGAGGGAGGAAATATTCCCTTTGCATGCTTAATGGATAAACTGTAATTAGTGCGGCAGAAACATGAAATAAAATATCACGGTACAGAGCAAACAAGCCAAATGCTTTGCATAAAACGCCAAATGGCAACTCAAAGTATCTATTTAAAAATGAATGACTACATGTCTTGGCGGCACACTCTTGTTTTCTCATGCAATTATTCTTGCAATTAATCCATCTATGCACAAACATTCTTCTCACTCAAGAGCTTTAAAGTGTATGTCCCGAGACAGCAAGATTTGCAATTATGTAAGCCTGAGGATTTCTGCTACAGGGTTCAATTATAGCTGAGGAAAGGCACACTGTTCATTTTTGTCTCCAATCTGTAGCTTTAAAGCCACAAATCAAACAGTAATCCCCTATATGCCACAGACCACAGATCAGACTGTCTTTTCACTTGCATGAATGGGTCCAAACAGAACACACTCAAGAGTAGAACAAAACCACAGACCAACAGCCATCCGTCACAGAGCAGCAGGGTCAGCTGCATTTATCTGATGACTCCCATACAAGGTTTCACACTCAGCAAAAGTCTGAATGACACATGGAGATCAGCCAAGAATAAATAATAAGAAACTGTATGTATATTCAGCAAAACCAGTTCCAAAATGCATACACTGATTGATCCCTCTGCTGTTAACTAAATCTGAATGGATAAGAGATTAACCTAAAAGGGTCAGTTTACCCAAAAATAAAAAAAAATCTTAGTTTTAAGTGGTTTAATCAAAGTCTTCTGTATTCTGTAACTATTTTAGGATCTTATTTACATACAAACATTGCAATACAAAGCATCCTTGAGATTCTGCTGACCTAATTTGAGTGCTCTATTCCCTGATCAATATTTATGCTTTCAATGGAGGGACAGAAATCTCTCAGTTTTCATTAAAAATATCTTCATTTGCATTCCAAATACGAGCGAACGTCTTGTGGCAGGGGTGTCTAAACTCAGTGCTGGAGGGCCACTGTCCAGCAGAGTTTAGCTCCAACTTGCCTCAACTCACCTGCCTGAAAGTTTCTAGTGTGCCTAGTAAGACCTCGATTAGCTGCTTCAGTTGTGAAACTGAAAACTCTGCAGGACAGTGGTCCTCCGGGAGCAGAATTGGACACCCCTGTCTTAAGGGTTTGGAACAACATGAGGAGGATGAGAAACTGATTTTGGGTGAACTAACCGTTTAAAGGCTTTAAAATATCAAACACCCCCTCCAGAATGTACAGAATCATCTATCAAATTGATGTGATATCAAACATGTGAGGTGTTCCCTCAAATTAAAGTCCCACATCCACAGACTGTGGCTTTGCAAACAATAGTCCTCGGGACAACACATTGTCTCCCTCCTTTGACTAGACACAGTATTACACTGATTGATGAAAGACCAAGCCAATCCTGCTGAAAAATACAGTTTAAAATGTATAGTCTGTGTTTTGGAACGTTCTAGCTGGTCTAAGCTGGTTGATTGTTGGGCCAAAGTGGTTATTAACTGGGCCAAGCCAATCATTAGCAGGTCCAAGGTGGTCATTAAGTTGGCCCAATGTGCAAATTATCTCAGACTAGCAACAAATCAGCTCTGTAGGGTGGTCAGGCTGGTTTTTGGAATACCGTAGCTGGTCAGACAGCTTAGACCAGGGGTTTTCAAACTGGGGTCCAGGGACCCTCCGGGGAACGCAAGATAGTGCTAGGGGGTCCTTGGAAATGTAAAAAAAAAAAAAAAAAAGGAAGAAGAAAAAGTAAAAATGTATTTATTAATTCTTTTGAATTAAACTCAATTAAAAACTTGATTTAAATCGATAAAAACTTATTAAAATAAATAAAAATGTTTAAATACACAAAAAAATAATATACCAGTACAATAGCCTAGAGGAGGGGTAAAACCTGGTTTAGACCACCTAATGATGACCAACTAGAAACCAGTTCTTTTCCAAACCCCCCCCCTGATTTTTCCAGACAAATACACAAAATAATTAGGTAGATAAAATACAGTTATTTTCTATTTTCTCGTGTAGCCTATATTCAGATCAAGCCAATAGCCTACAGCCCATAGTCCTAAATGGACTGTCCATTGTTTGGGCTTCTATACAAAGTCTCTCTTGATAAAATCAAAGCACGGTGGACATAGGTCCTAAACAAAAACATCCCATAAACATAGATAGAGTACAGCTGTGCATTAAAACAAATAGAAAGACAAGAAGAGAATGTTATATTTAGGCTAACTGTATTGTTTATTGTAGGTTAATCGAATTCAAGGCTACTTACGCGATTTCTTCCTCCACTTCCGATATATCAGATATAATAACAAATATAACCAGGGCTGTCCCGATTCCAAACATCAGTATTCGGAATTCAAAAGACATGACTTGACCGCCGTGCGATTCTACAAATGCGTTGAACTATAAAGCGCAATAGAAATCTGTTCTTCTTTCACACTGGGTTCTTACGCAGGGCAACACATGTAATGTTCCTCAGTCTCCTCGACAAAGCTGGACCCATTCTAATAGTCCGTGCAGGTTAACGAACAGTTGTCTGCGTTAAATCGGCTATCACGTCCATCAGCTTCTTCCACCTTTACGAAAGTAGTGAAGGGAGGGATACGGCAAACGTGAACGTCCTTTCTTCTCTTCTACTCCTGCCGTTACTCCTCGGAGATCTGGTTGGTGGCAGTTCCCTTGAAACTTTGCCTGCAAGGTGCATAAACTCACATATGAATGTTATGCATTCAGATAGGCTAAACTGCGTTCTTGGTAGGCTATATAGAGGAAGAGGCGTGCATTTAAAATTGATTATGAAATATGAATCCACCTCTCTGTCTTGCTCTCTTTGTTTCTATTTGACAAAGACACACGTTTGGTTTTCTACGGTGAGGACTTTCTATTGACTTCTACATTAAGCTAATGGTCTCAATAAAATGGCTAATGGTTATTATAACATCTAATCCTACAACCGTGTCCTAACCAGGTGCGACGCGACAGGGTTACAAGGCATTTTTCTGTCCACAATGAACCTGAAAACAGCTGCACGACGCGACATAATCAATCACAAAACACAGCCAATCAGAACCGTTCTCTCCGTTTGAACGCTCTCTCACGCTTCAACATCCACGACTTTCATTTTATGGTTTTCTTTTTGGAACTTTAGGGATTTGCCCAATATAAAAGCCTATACAATATTTCTCAACTTCCAGCCTTACCTTGTGTTTGAGTTTTAAAGTCACCATGAAATCAACTTAGGCATTTTTACATGGAATATTGCGGTAGGCTGTTAATTATAAATTACTTATCTGTGAAGATCATATTATTATTTTTAATGTAAGTGTAAAATAGCTTCCCCTCCTTCTTGCAAAAAAAACCCCATCTCTTTTCTTCACTGATGACGTGTTTATTGACGTGAGGGCGGAATAACCTGTCAATCACATGAGATTACAGCAATAGCAAACGACAATGATCCAACGATCCGATCAAAAATGAAGTCTTGTCTACTTTTTTTCACTTGCAGATATGTCAAAACAGGGAAGAAAAGACTATCACTTCTGTTTCATGCTGTCTGGAGCGGTAGGCTAATTTGGTCTAATGAGAATTCCGCGTGGGCAGGGCTACGCAATATCAAGAAACTTTGTTCAGTGTATTTTCACAGGAGAAATCCAATCATTTCAATAGAAATCCATGCAATCACAAATTTCATTTAAGGGGGAAGATGCAGATTTCACAACGTGGTCAAGTTTGTCATGGATTCACCACGCCGACCAATAGCTGCTTTATTTGATAGTGACTTCTGTGTGCCTCATACATTGCCACGCAATTGAAAATAGACCATGAACCTCTTTTGTCAGTGAAATTCTACCGATTTTGCTAATGTGACCACATTTTAACAGTTTTTGTACAGCGAACATAACTGAAAGCCTCTGAGACTTTGGCCACATCCCTTTTTAAAAATATGGTGGATATTGCTGTGTATTTATAAGGAAACAATAGTAAGAGCAATGCGGTATTATACATCTGAGCATCGCCTGTCATAGCTGGTTAGAAAACTAATTTACTTGCTGGAGGTCACAATGTCACTGTGCTAATGCGGTTTTGCTTTCATTGTTGGGACATTTGGTCATTTAACCCCGACTACAACACACACACAAGCTGACAAAAGCACCTGCTGCTTCAGCCAACAGTCCTTTCAACCCAGATTTTGATCGTCTCTGATTTAATTGGAAGGTAGTAAAATGCGTTTTTGTCAGCTGGATATTTCAGTGATCTACAACCCTAACACAATTAGGCAGTATAATTGTTTAATAGCTAAGATTGACTGGTTATTATCATCACTTAGCACACCAGATTTTATGGGAGGTATTACAATTTGCTGTGTGCACCCAGCAGACATATCTAGAAAAAGAAAGCTGACAAAATTTTACTTATGTGAAGAACATGGATGACAGTTTTCACCGTCTTCCATCCTCAGGAATACACTGACATATCATTTCTAAACCTACAAATGAAGAAGCTTCTGGCACTGTGAAAGGTTTATGTTTATATCACTGTTTCCTGCCAGGTCTAACTCCCCCAATGCTTATGAAAATATGCTGCTTGTGTAGGCCAGTGTAAGTTTGTATTAGGTAATACTGATATAACAGTAAAGTGGGACACTGTGGGATGTTTATTCTATTTATTATGATGCATGTATGATTCAAAAATGCATTGATTTATGATTCAAATATGCATCATACATCACTGTCATCCAATGCATATTTAGGGTGAACCTAATACTGTTTTTACACATAATGATGGAAGAGTAAACTGAAAGGGTCCCACTTTACCTGTATTCAGCCTATTAACTGATAGTTGTATATGTCAGTTATCTCCAGTCCCATTTTTATCTTAGATAGATAGATGGATAGGTGATGGATGGATGGATGGATGGATGGATGGATGGATGGATGGATGGATGGATGGATAGATAGATAGATAGATAGATAGATAGATAGATAGATAGATAGATAGATAGACAGACAGACAGACAGACAGACAGACAGACAGACAGACAGACGGAATCTTATTGGAATCATCCTGATAAATGCATGTTCAGCGTGCTGCCAGAGATGACCTAGAAATGGTGATATCCATAGAGAAAAGAGTAAGGAAAGGGAAAAGGGGGTCATCTTTCTGCCATATTTTTAATTTGTCCTCACAATTGCTTCATAGGGAGTGTGTATGCATGATGGGTTGTGAAAACCCTTTGACTAACATTTTGCTTATTATGTGTAATAGGGGTAGTGTAATATCTGCTATCTGTCAATCTGTCAGTGAAAATGCTAGTGAAGTGAAAGAGATTTGTATAGGTTATAAGTCGAATTTCATGTAACTGTCTTAAAAGGTAACTTTCAAAATTGTTTTTTTTTTCATCTCACCAACTTGGACCAGGCTCTTGAAGCAGTCGGAGAGTCAGCAGAGCTGCCTGCAAATAAATGAGCAACATTTTATGTCAGTGAGTCACAGCAGTTCTTGAATGCCTTGAGCCGATATAATTCATCTGCTGCAACATTAAGGTGGAAAATAGTGGCCGTATATCCATCAGCTCAGTGTGCCATTGCACCGGACCGAGCTTAGCTCCACATATGCAACGTGTATATCAAGTTATCCAATGGAAAATGACCATGCTCCATATCCAATCTGCTTCTAAAGATTTCATGAAGGCAAGTAATGGGTTTTTGTAATGCTTTTAAATAATCTCCCCCTGCGTCCACACACAAACTGCTCAATGCTCAGCCACAGGGAAGGAAAATAGCCTACTTTTTTTAATTTATTTTTTTATGTAAGATGGTATTTTGAAACAAAGAATGCTTGACACGTTTTCACATGAAAAATCTCTTCCTGAGACTTTCTGCAGCGATTTGTATAATTGCACAATATGGTGACATTAGTTAACCTGTTAGATTAGCTAACATGAACTAACAATAAAAACAATTCTGTGGCATTTATTATTATAAGTTCATGTTAATTTCAACATTTATTAATACATTACTAAAATTAAAAGTTGTATCAACATTAGGCTATGGATCTGAGCTAACATGAACTAATGTGGACAGTTGTTGTCACGGATCGCACACAAACTGGTAAGATCCAATTGCAATTTATTAGGGTAATCTGAAATCATAATCCAAGTCAGGCAAAAGGTCAAAATCCAACAAAGGCAGTCCAGAAAACACAAAACAATACAGGCATGGAAACATGGAAGTGCGCGGACATCAAACAAGGACTCCGTAACAAACACTAAAACAGACAGGGTATAAATACACACAGAACTAACAATCATGATGGGGAACAGCTGGGTACAATGAACAGTGATGAGTGCAGACAAGGATTGTGGGAAATGCAGTTCCTAACGAGAATGACACCGTGGGGGAAGGGGACCTCTAGTGGACACCCAGGGAACACAAACCAGACACTGTGACAGTTGTAGTATTTTTATGGACTCTGGGATCTCATGCCTGTCAAACTCTTTCCAGTTTTGTGTTTGAACCTATTTTTTACAGTCTATGGTTTGAACTTCCGTTTTTGCGGTAGCCATGTATTTTTCTATCGAGGTGGATTTACTTATTGTAGAGTTAAAGAAAATTATCATGAGCAATGTAATGTTTGAAACGGATGTCATATCAGATGTCAGGAGACCAGGAAGAATTCAAAACGAGCGGTTCATTCATAAATCAACTTACCTTCATACCTTTAGCCTATGCTGTGGAAATACAAACCGGAACAACGCAGCGACGTGAAGAGGAGACGACAGCAATATTTTTTGTATTTCCATTGGCTCTAATAACAACTTTCTAAAAGAGGGAAAACATATCGAGGGATTGATTACGTCGGTCAGAAGAGAGAAAAGTGTCAAATTTGCCGTCGTTGTATTAGAAATGTAGGCTATTAGACACCCTCACACTGCAGCTAAATCGTTTTTTGTAATTTACTGACAAGGTAACACAATATATCATTATAAATGTGTATTAATTTGTTTTAAAATGAAAATATTAAATACTTTAGGCCTACTAGTTTTGCGATTAATGTGGAAACAGATGACAACGTTGTCAAAATGACGTTCCGCTTCTCCACGTATACGTGAAAAAGACGTAGCCTACGATAATTATCGTATTTGTACGATAATTTTGACCTCTGTACGATCAATAATGAAAAAAAATCCTATAATGTATGATAATTTCAGAGCTGTGTGACACTTCAAATGATGGTCGTTGTAATCATATGGCTTCTCTACTCATTGATCTAGCTGTGGATTCTACGTTTACCGGGAGAAGAACGTGAAGAGAGAGGGAGCGAGAGACCTTGCGTGTGTGTGCTAGTGTGCCTCACGAAGCACATGCAAGTACCCAACCAATCAATTGTAAGTGCGGGCGGGCTTTTATCTATAGGCCTACTCCCGAACCGAATTAATCAGACCACTTTGAAACCGTTTTCAAAAGCTTGCATTTTCAGGCCCCCCAAACGGCGTTGTCGTGTAAATTAACGTTCAAAAAAAAAAAAAAAAAGGTTTTCTGTTTTTAGTTGAACAGTTTAAATGGCCCCAAACTTCCCCTTAACACAGATTAATAAATAACAAATGAATTGCTCATTAATGCATTATTTAACATTAATGGGACCTTAGTGTAGCCTATAGCCTATGGACGACAAACAAAGTTCGAAAGAAGGAATAGGCTATTCCACAATGGTTTAATTTCCAGATTTTAGTTTTTACTTTAGCTTGTTCTGTTGTGTGTGTGTGCGTTGGATCCATCGGTCTTGATCAAGCATCAAGCTTTTTCTCCTAAATTCAGTCTGTATTTGAGCATTTGAGCTGCTCTCAACATCTGCTTTGAACCGAACATCAAAAATACACAACACAAAGAGCCGCCTGACTAACCACCCTTCTCTCTTCTCTCTCAGAGATTACGATGCCATTTGAAGAGTGTCAGATGTACTTTTGATTTATATTTGTGACACAGCAGAGCAGCTATCTTCAGTTTAAGACGATAAGTTGTTTGGACAATTTGAGCACTGGTTCTGGAGGATCACTGGTTCTCAGCAAAGCACTGCAGCAGAACATCGACTCTATTTTGAATGACTTATTTACATAAAATATTCTGTGCATTTTCACACAAACACACCAGTCTCCTCTGAGAAATTAGGCCCTGTAATGAATCCTCAGATTCATTACAGTTGAATGGGATATAGCCATAGCAGTGATGGATTATTATGTGAAACAAAGCAAAAGGAATGCAACATGCATATGAATGTATAAACACGACACATGCCAGACCAAATGCACTCTATAGGGAAACATTGTTTATATTCCATTATCCTCAGCACACTTTATTTTAGTGTCTTAGTTACATATGTTACATGTACTTAGTAATAACAGTAAATTATGCTTAATTACATGCAACTAACCCTTAACCAAACCCTAATCCTAGTAAGTGCATGTTGTTAATTAATATTACTCAGTACTTAAATATATAATTACACTGTGACAATGAAACCTTAAAATAAAGTGTAACCCTTTATTTTAGGGTGTCCGTGTTACAGTGTATCTATTAAGTAGCTGTGTTATATTAATGAACTATGTACTTACTATAGGTTTAGGGATTGATTTATGGTTAGTGTAATTATGCATAATTTATAGTTATTACTATAGTAACTATGTATCATGTGTAACAAGGACACTAAAATAAAGTGTTACAGACATTTGATATGGTAAGCAAATTAATTAGCTCTCTAAGTTGTGTTATTGTTATACATCAATTTAGCTCTCTATTTGCTGACAATAATAACCCTGATAAATAGTCTTGCACTGCAGAATATCATCATCCCTCCTGAGTATGGATCCTCTGAGATGTGTGAAAGTGGGAACTGAGCAACACCAAAGCTGTGTGTTGAGATGTCAGTGTTGACAACAGTGAGGCATATTTTTAACAAGAGTAAGCTTTTTAGTCTTGGCAGATGTTTTGTGTCTTCTATAGGTGCTGATGAACAGGGCATCATGCTATAAATAAATATTTAGTACATTATACAGTGAATATTGCCTTCATTTTGTTACTTATAAGTGCATTTAAAAAAAAAAAAAAAAAAAAAATTTTTTTTGCTTTGAAAACCTGGGTTATTATCGTTAACTAAAGCTAAACCCATTAAAACAATTATTTTATTACTTGAAATAAAATAAACATTAATAATAATAAAAACTCAGCTAGTTGCCAAGGCATCGTTTCACATTTTCATTTAGTTTAAGTACTAAAATAACTAAATACACTAAAACTAAACATTATTAAAATAATACATAATCCTAATATATATATATATATATATATATATATATATATATATATACATATTTAAAAAAAACAAAAATATATAGATATTATAGAAAATATAAAATATATTTAAAAAAACAAAAACATGACAAAATATGATATAATAAAAATAACAAAAACAAACTAAATTACAAAACTTTAACTAAAATTAACATGAAAACAGAAAATATAGGAATAACATTAAATTAAAAAATATTAACAAAAACTATAATAGTATATAAATGATCCTAAAATAGCACTGCTGCATATAATTTTCAGCATTTGAGCCCCTCTATTAGTTAATGGGTCTCTTTTTCCCTTTAGTCTCAATTCGTACTCTCCTTCCAGCTATACTGATTCTTCGTTTATCTGTCAAGCCTGCAAAAGGGAATCTAAGCCACATCAAATAAAGACTTTAATCTTCTTATACACCAGGGCAGATTAACACGCAGTATATGTGTCACCTCACTTAAAGAGACACTGTTAGAAACTGATGGAAGATAAATACTCATAAATCAGACAGAAGGATTTCATTTCAGTTCGAATGCTCCAGTAAAAATCTCTACAGTGATTCCATACAGCCTGACATTAAGTGCCCATTCATTTAAATATAAATAAAAAACACTTTAAGGTTATCAGGTTTACATATGACCTTTTGTTGTAAAGAGCATCTATGTCTACAGGTATCAAAGAAAGCCTTTTTACCAATAGCGGCATTGCCTCTGCTGTTGGAGATGGGCCACTGAGCTTAATTTCAAAAGACCTTGTGAATATTGTGCTTTTCACTTTAATATCCACAATAAATCAAGCAGTTTCTTTTTTTCAGGACCAGCTTAAGGTTGTATGGAAAAAAATGTGTCCTTAATAACACCTAGGTGGAGATGCTGGTTGTAGCTTATAAGGAGAAGGTAAAGCAAGGACTATAATAGAAGAAGCAGAAAAACAGAAATGCAAATGCACTCTTTTTTCCATAAAGTGGAAACCTCACACGAGCAGTCAAATGGCTTATAGTCATCATCTCTTCATTTTGACCTAGATTTTTATAAATAACCAAATTGGGTCCATATACATCTAGTATAATACATCCTCTTATTATTATTGTAATGTTCAAAAATTCAGAGAAAAAAATCCTAGTGGATATTAATATTGATATCGTTTTTTATATATATATATATCAGAGTAGATTCCGCACATTCAGTATGTTACTATAAAAAATAAAATAAAAATAGGGCTGTAGTAGTTTGTTTAAGTAATATTTTAAAAATTAATCTTACACAGAAGAGCATCTATTTATCAAGTCTAAATACTTAGTTCAAAAAGAACCAAAGAGATTTGAATATTCCTCTTTGAAAAACGTATACCTTTAATTGTAAGAAGCCTTTTGTTAACGCTTTGGAAAAGTATACAGAAAAAAAAACAAAGACAAATCTGAGATTCTCTGAAAAATAATTTATTTGCAGAATAAAATAAAAGTTATTTTGGCATAAAAAATGATACGAAAAGTACACTGCTTTTTTTGCACTGTGTCTTTTGAATACAGCACTATTATTAAACTGCTGAAGAAACAGCATGCGCACAGTGCCATGTCTTATTGCAGTGAAGTGAAGTGAAAAAAAAAAAAAAAAAATCGTTTAATCTCAACCCAAAGCTAAAACACACTTTACATGTAATATTATGAGTGTATAAAATGTCATTCTTCATCTAACTCATAAATACCAAGGCCCAGCCTGAATGTTATTTGCCTTACAGCGAGATCAGAGCAATACTTGAATGACATTGATCTTCTGCCATTTAATAAAATGACCTTTCCCCCAAAACTTCTCCTCTGATGTCAGTCATGCTGTCACAATATTCCTCTTCCTCTAGTCACAAACATGCCATTATTGTCATCTGAATAAAGAGGCATTCTTATATTCATTAATAAAACTATGCATAAACAGTCTCATTCTCTATATTTGTCTTCATAATCCAAAACAAAATCTAATGACAAACATCTTACAAAGAAAAAACATATATTCATAATAGACAAAAAAAAAAAGTTTTTCAAATATGCTCTCCCACTATTGCACATATGTATAAAGATGCCAATAATGTACAGTATCAATAACCTTTACAAATTAAGACATTTTAGGCCTTAAAGGGGCTATATGTAGAATTCAGAAACCCTCACTAGCGACATCGGTGGCCGTTAAGTGAACTGCAGCCAGCAGCTTATTGCTTATCGACTGAACGTGATTCAATTTAGAGACGTTTAGATTCATATGTAAATATGTGCTGCGCGCTTTCCTCTCAATAACACAATAAACACACAACTAAAATGGCAGCAGTTAAGAGAGTATCTGATCATAGCGATGTGGATATGTTTGAACCAGCTCCAGTCGACGACAGGTGAGGTAATTAAAATTACACTGTTATGATAGTTTGATTATAAAGTATATTTAAGACTATAGACCATATAGATCTGGATATGTGAGACTATTTAGTTTGAATTAATACCTTTTATTTGCATGACACATTGACATTACAGTACAGAGTAGCTCTTTCGTATTATTGTATAAACATTAATTTCATGTGTCATTAAACAGAAAAGAGGTTCTCAGGAGCGCGTAACTGTCACATCCTTTAGATTTTCCCGGTGAAACCGGTCCGAGCCCACATAAAAATCAGTCTACAGGCTTTCATAGACGTCTCGTTTTTTAAGTTTGATTACAAGCTGTTCACACATTGGCAATAAAAACGATTAATACATGAAAATTACATGTAGCCCCTTTAATAATATAAATTAACAGCAGAAAGCAAATGCTGCAAAAAGCACTTAGAAAAAAAACATCTCTCAAACACCCTTTTGAATGTTTTAAGAAATAATTGATATAATTTTCATATAGAAAATCTCAGTATGTATACAATAGAATTATACTGTATATTAGTATTGATAATTGTGATGCATTAAATTATCCCCATAATACCAGATTGGATGGAGCCCAAGAACATGAACATAATCAACTAGCTTGATGATGGATAACAAGTTAAACTTGTTCACTTTAGTTAGCTTTTTACTTGAAAAATTGTAAAAACAGTCATTTTGTGGCTGCATTTGAGTATGATGTCTGCTAATTTAACAAACCAGCTACCAGTCAATGAAACAGTCAGGCAACGAAGTAGAAGCCTTCAACTAACTACTACAACATTTTACTGGCACTGGAGAAACAGTACTTCTAAAAACAAGATGGACCCAGTAGAAGAGTTTGAATGAGTTTACAATAAAGTGCAACGACAGTCCTGCACATCCTGGAATAATAAGGACCATCGTTCAGTAGAATGATGCTTGAATTAGCATGTGTGTGTCTGAACCCTCTATAAAACGGACTCCATGTTTTCACACCACTCATGATCCTCCAGGTTGTATATAAATTTAGTCCTGTTGACTTGGCTTTGACTGCTGTCCTTTCCGAGACTCTCCAGATTCACGCTGGACGAGAACATTTCTGTGGGCGTGACATATCCCTCGTGGTTTTTAATGTATTTCTTGTAGTTTCTGCGCAAGCATTGCCAGGTGGTTGCGTAGAGGAGGAACGCCACGATTTTGAGAACGATGGCCATGCCGACGTACAGGTGGCGGTAGGTCACGTTGTCGTACAGCAGACAGGCGCCTCTCTCCCCGCACTCGGTGCTCCAGAAAAGGCATGTAGAGTCAATCCCCGCACCAAATATCAAAGGAGGGGGAATGAACCCTGCAAGATGGATTGAGCTGCTGTGATAATCTATCATATGCGTAATTGATTTTGAAGACAAAATAACATTTTATTATTACATTTTAACTTCACTTAGGGTGTGTTCACACTTGGCAGGTTTGGTTGGATTAAAACAAACTCTGGTGCGATTGCTCTGTTAATGTGGCTCGTGGCTTAAAGGGTTAGTTCACCCAAAAATGAAAATTCTGTCAGTAATTACTCACCCTCATGTTGTTCCAACCCTGTAAGACCTTCGTTCATCTTCGGAACTCAAATTAAGATATTTTTGATTAAATCTGAGAGCTGGATCACTCCTCCATAGGCTTCTAAAGACGTTATAACTTGCTGGCCCAGAAAAGTTATTAAAGAGATCGTTAATATAGTCCAAGTGACTACAGTGGCTCAATCTTAAGTTTATCAAGTGACGAGAATACTTTTTGTGCGAAAAAAACCCGACTTTATTCTACTTTTCATTTCCTTCTCTCTGGGCCTCAAGTTTTTTCACGTAGTGTTTAAGCGTAGCGCGTCTGTGTTGTACGTCACACGCATCACACACGTGACCAGCGTCAGCCAATAGTGAGCCTACGTGGTGACGTGCAACACAGACGTTAATTTGTGTTCCGAAGAGGAACGAAGGTCTTACGGGGTTGGAACAACATGAGGGTGAGTGATTACTGACAGAATTTTCATTTTTGGGTGAACTAACCCTTGAAGAGTTAACTGAACCCTGGTGTGCATCAAACAAGCGGACTGAGACCCACCTTTTCAGAGCTTCTAAACTTACTGTTGATGCGGTTTGGCTGAGATATGAAAGCAGCATGGACAAAAGACATCTAAACGAACCAAAAACAGGATGTGATGTCTCAAGATGTGACCCTATAAAGGACAGAATGCTCAAGGATAGCTGTTTCTTCTCATCATGTTGCCCAATGCAGTTTGGTACAGGCGTCAGAACTGATCTTCGCTTGTGTGTGCAATGGAGGAATTCCTGGTGCTTTTTTGACTTCTTTACAAGCCATAAAATGACCACGTTTAGCACACAGCATTGTTGATGTCAGTGTGAACCAGGAGATTTTCTTTTTTAGTCCGGACCAAAAGAACCAAGAGAACTGAACTACAGGCGTGAACACACCCTTCCACACATATTTTGTATTTTGCAATATCATGTATGTGTTAAAGGAATGAACAAAGTCTTAATCTTTCTAATAATATAGCAATTGGAGAACTTTTACTGATAGAAAACTACTGTTTTTTTGAACAGAAGTGGCAAATAAACACGCTCCTTGTTTCACAACGTTTGGATAGCAAGGAAATTGAGTCTTTAATATGCTTCTTTTAGCCAACTTTCGATTTCAGTGAGACAAACATATTCCCCTGCTGAGTATACTGTTTCAGTTGTAAATGTGATTGTGCTGTGCTGTGATATCTCACCTAATAGTCGCAGTAACAGAAAAAGAACTCCAAGGGCATATGACTTCAGCTCTGGGCTCACAGTTCTAAAAGAGACAGAGATAACAAATAAAACATTTTTTTTTCTTGAGCATCAAACCAGCATAGAATGATTTCTGAAGGATCATGTGACACTGAAGACTGGAGTAATGATGCTGAAAATTCAGCTTTGCATCACAGGAATAAATTACATTTTAAAATATAAACAGTTATTTTAAAAAAGTAATAATATTTCACAATATTATTGTTTTACTGTATTTTTGCTCAAATAAATGCAGCCTTGGTGAGCATAAATGTTTTCTTTCAAAAACATTACAAATCTTGCCAATCCCAGACTTTTGAATGGTATTGTAAAAAATATAATCAGATAGACAGACAGACAGATAGATAGATAGATAGACAGAGAGACAGAGAGAGATAGACAGACAGACAGAGAGATAGAGAGATAGATAGATAGATAGACAGACAGACAGATAGATAGATAGATAGATAGATAGATAGATAGATAGACAGACAGACAGACAGACAGACAGACAGACAGACAGACAGACAGACAGACAGACAGACAGACAGACAGAGATATAGACAGACAGAGAGATAGATAGATAGATAGATAGATAGATAGATAGATAGATAGATAGATAGATAGATAGATAGATAGATAGATAGATAGATGGAAGACAGACAGACAGATAGACACATAGACACATAGATAGATAGATAGATAGATAGATAGATAGATAGATAGATAGATAGATAGATAGATAGATAGATAGATAGATAGAGAGACAGATAGATAGACAGACAGACAGACAGACAGACAGACAGAGATATAGACAGACAGAGACATAGATAGATAGATAGATAGATAGATAGATAGATAGATAGATAGATAGATAGATAGAGAGACAGACAGACAGACATACAGAGATATAGACAGATAGATAGATAGATAGATAGATAGATAGATAGATAGATGGAAGATTGATAGACAGACAGACAGATAGACACATAGATAGACAGATAGATAGACATATTGATAGATAGACACAGATAGACAGATACAAAGACAGATAAATATATAGATTTATCTAGAGATTTATCTTTATAGATATACACCTGATGAGGATGATGACGGAGGGCGTCTGGGCCATCGCTCCGATCATACTGCAGGCACAGATCACACACAGGAATGTGAGGAAGGCTTCCTTGCAGCCGGGGCGCGGGCATTTCCCTGGCACAGCCGTGGCATAGTCATTGTATTCAGAGATGCACGAGCATCTCGTCAGGTTCTGCCAGTGTAAAAACACATGATCATGTTCACTACAAAGCCAGCAAATACTTGTGTGTTCATATTTGAATCATAAAATAAAAAAGTAATAATGCAAAATATGTGCAAATATTATAGTATAATAACAATCTATATTAAAACGTCCTACACTGTATATGACACCATTCAACATCGAAATAAAATGAGGGTTTATTTAAAAATAATGAAAATATTAAATGGATTGGTATAAAATAAATGAGCCATTATTAGCCGTCTAAACGTACTAAAGTCACTTTTATCTACAGAGAACTGATGCACCCATGAACCCTGGCACGAACAGGCTCATTAAACCCAGCGGTCGGTATATATTAATGTCGTGAGCCAGTGTTCAATTATGATAATAGTTGTCTTGGAATCATCTATTCCAGTTTGAACCATTCTCTTTGTATGGTAATGAGTGCAGTGGCCATTAAGATGCCTGGCAGGCAGAACGCTGTGTCCTCTTCAACATACTGTATATCTGATGAGCGATGTGGGCTTCAGTTCTAATGACCCACGCTGGACATGTGCTGTCCAGGAAATGAGCGGAGAGCGAGAAAAGCAGCCATACAGAGAGCATGTGTCAGCGAATAGGAAAGAAAGAGAGTTGAAAATGAGATGGGTAATGACCTGAAAGCGAGGAGGTGGTGGCAGTCCGGTACCGATGGCTCTGGTGCAGCCGGCGAAACAGGAGGACAAGTAGGTCACACCATTGGAGCCACAAACGGGGCTAACGGATGAAGTGTAGCAGTTGCAATGACTCATGCAGGGGGCTTCCGGCTTCTGGCCTACTTGCAGTGTCCTATATACACACACACACACACACTCACACACACACACACACACACACACACACACACACACACACACACACACACACACACACACACACACACACACACACACACACACTCACCTGTTTGAATAGAGTTACTTTCTATATATTTACTGTCACTGAGTTCATCTAAGCACTGACTATGCTTCAGGATTTACACCCCTGTTTGTTTAACATACAGCCCAGATGGAATTGGTTGACTTTTCTTTGTATTTTCTTCTCATTTTGAGGGTGCAATTAAAGTGCAATATTATACACAAAAACATACTAAATGAGTCTGTGTTTGAGGTCTGAACAAATTGGAGCAGCACTGATATCTTGTTTGTGAACAAACTGAATGAATGAAACATCTAGAATTCACTAAAAACTGTTTTCACAAAAATAGAATAAATTTCACTTTATTTCGATAGTCCACTTTAGACATTCTACTAACTATAAGTAACTTTGCAACTACATGTCAACTAACTCTCAATAGAGTATTAGTAGACTGTTAGGTATTAGGTTATGGTTAGGTGTTAGGGTTCGAGTTAGGAGAATAAGTTACTTATATATACTTATAGTCAGTAGAATATCTGTTGGGGGAGCATCAAAATAAAGTGTTAGCAGATATCAAGCATGCAGTCGACTAATAATCTATTGAGAATTAGTTGACATGTAGTTGCAAAGTTACTTGTAGTTAGTAAAATGTCTAAAGTGGACTATCGAAATAAAGTGTTACCATAACTTTAGATTAGAAAAACAAACATATGCAAATATCCGGCTAATGATTAAAAAAACAACTACAATCTATTACATTAATAAATATAATAAAAAATAGGGGGTCAAATAGACAACTTTTCTGCTAAAATTTGAAAATCTGTATAAGACAGACAAATAGATAGATAGATAGATAGATAGATAGATAGACAGACAGACAGATAGACAGACAGATTGAATAGTAATTATAATAATAATACAAATAAAATAATCCAAAATTGTATTAAAGTATATAATAATAATAATAATAATAATATTAGGGAAAACTTTTATTTGTATTAAAATTAAATTACAAAAATAATAATAAAATTATTTTTTCTGCTAATAATTTCCAATTAAAAAATATACTTTTTTTCTTCTTTTTTTTTTAGAGGATCATGATAACCAGATTAAAAACATTACAGTCAGTGAGATTAATCAAAATCCACACCATTATTGTGAGTGACGGGTGTATGAAATAAGTAAATCTGTGGAATTCACTAAGCACAGATTCCATGTGGGCCTGGAAAATAAATCGGGATGTATTACTTATCCGTTCTCTCCTATTCCCCTGAAATACTCAAAAGTAGTGAATTCTATAAATGCAAACCCTGACCATACATACATACTACACATAAACAGAGGTTTCAGCATGCAGACATGTCATCCTCTACCCTCTCTGCAAAGACAGAATAAATGGCAGAAAAATAACAAGGCTGCGAGGAGAAAAAAGCAGCTGAGCCGTCCGTACTCGTTGCCATAGGCGACGGTCACCCCAGCGACAGGTCCTGTGTCACAGCCCAGGAAGAGGAAGGACACGTAACACGCAGTGGAGATCAGATTGACCAGCATGGCCATTCGTATGGCTCCCAGAGCAGACAGGTTCAGCTTCTTCACCAGCAAACCTCCTAAGAATATGCCCAGACAGGCACACGGGATGGCTGTCATCCCTGTTTAAGAAGAGAGAAGAATGTGTTATATAAAAATAACACTTTGCTGTCAGTACCCTTTATTTTAGTGCTTTCATCTTGTATTGCGGAACTTCTGATGTTGATAAAGCACTTTTGTTGTATAATTCCTCATTTGTAAGTCACTTTGGATGAAAGCTTTTGCTAAATAAATAAATAACTGCATTTGCTTTCATTTTAAACTATAATTTGCATAATTTCAGGTTTACTCTGTATGTGGCAAAGATAAATGTGTCAAGATAAAGGAGGTTCCAAAAGTATGAGATTCAAAATCTGGGATTCAAAAACAAATTTGCTAAAAATTGTTTTCAGAAAAATTGTTGTCGCAAAAATTGTTCTGCTAATAATTTGAAATAAAACTATTAAATTAGATGAATGAATTAAATTTTATGAAATAAATAAATAGAAACAAAATTCTACTAAATATTTGGGAAAAATTATATTAAATAAGTTATTAATAGTGCTGGCAAATTGATTAATCGCATATAACATGAAAGTTTGTAAACATATAATATATATATATATATATATACATATATATATACAGTTGTGGTCAGAATCAATGGCACCCCTGGTAAATATGATCAAAAATGGCTGTAAAAAATAAATCTGCATTGTTTATCCTTTTGATCTTTTATTCAAAAAATTTGCAAAAATCTAACCTTTCATTTTAGTCCAGGCAAAGTAGCGTTTTACGACAGACTAATTGTAAAAGAATTTTACAATACAAACTTCTAATACAAAATGTTTTACTTTTCTTGTAGACTTTCATTTTGAAAAGTTTTATTGTGGTAGGAGTAAAGGAAAAAATTAAGCCTATTTGGGTGTATTTTGGGCATATTCGATTAGTGTATAGCTCATTTGCATATTCAAATTCATTTTCAAAGAAACTTGTAATACAATTTTTTTTACTTTTCATAGGTACTTTCATTGTGTAAAGTTTCATTTTGATAGGAGTAAAGGAAAAAAATAGCCCCATTGGGGTGTATTGTTGCCTGGCCTTACTGGCACACATCTCGGATTGATGAGAATTTAACATATTTCCTCAACTAGGATTTCTTAGGACTTAGTATGTTGTTATGGACACCTCATAGAAATGATCTAAGCTGCAAAAAATTCTTTTACAATTAGTTCTATTTTTGGCTCCAAAATGAGTTACTTTGCCTGGACTATTTAAGTAAAAGAATTGAAAGTGGGGGGGAAATCACATTATGAAATAAATGTTTTCACACATGCACACAAATATATTTACAAACTTTCATGTTAGATGCGATTAATCGATTTGACAGCACTAGTAAATAATTATAATAAAAATAGGGGAAAATAGCCATTTTTTTTCTGTTAATAATTTGCAAAATAGTACAAATCATTTTATTGTATTGAAAATTAAATTAGAAAAAATAAATAATAAAAAAAATAAAATAAAAAAATTCTGCTAATACTTTGCAATGAAAAAGTAATTGTAGAATTAGAATAATTGTATTATAATAAAATAATTTTTTTTTTTGCAATTTAAAAAAGAAAGAAAGAAGCATTTTCTCAGAATTTTGAAGCCCAATGTATGTGTATGTGCAGGGCCACCATGATTTTGCCAAGTAAGACATGTTCCTGGATCAACATGTTTTGTTGATTACAAATTCCCTGTCCAAAAATGTTGTCCTATCCCTACCCATAACTTATCTTATGAATAACACTGATGTAGAAGCACCGAACCCTGGTTGTAAGCCTAAACTTGACATAAACTGTAAACTTGTCACTCAAATCTGATTGGCTGACTGAAACATTGTTCCAGGATCAACAAAGATGTTGATCCAGGAACATGTTGTACTTGGTGAAATCACTGGGCATCCAGTGTGTGTTTTATACACACCCAACAGCTGGTTAGCAGAGGAGGTGGTGAGGTTGAACTGCTGCTCCAAATATTTGCCCAGGAAGGCAGCAAAACCAGCGACAACGGCAATCTCCATACAGGCAGCTAAGACAATACACGTGAACACTGGGTTTGACAGCAGGTGCTTCGTCACCTTGGGAATAACTGGAGTGAAAAAGGAAGAGACAGAAAGAGACAGAGAGAGTTCTATAAGTGAGTCCAAAATACAGAGTAATGACAGACTAGTCTAGTCTAAACCATCCACTAAATGTTAAGATTGACCTTAGTTGGACTTGAATGAAGAAACTGAAGATTTATGATGCAATCAACAGACATTCACCCTCTAATTTCCAGCTCCATGTCTAAAGTGCTGCAGAGTTGTGGCTACATTCTGAGGAGCCGTCATTTTGATGGATTTATTTGACAGATGTGTCTGAAACAGCATGACTGAGACTGCATTCGTACCAGATGGCAAAACCTTGAAAAATGCATCAGCCATGTTGGACAGAACAGCTGCCTAGATTATTGTCTTGAAAGTATGCCTTTAGCTTGTGCTGCCATGGCTACTGTGCTAGTAATGCATCATGTTAGCTAGTATTTAATCAGATCTTACATGACTGATGGCTGCTGTTGTACGAAATGAGAGCCTTACAAGTATAGAACAATACCAGCATAACAATTACTCTATTTACAGACAAACAGACGAGACACAAGAACGGCAGTATGGACCCAGAGAGTGACAGTTAGCATGTAAAAAGTCTTTCAGGCTGAAAGCCTCTGAACAAAAACTATAATAGTATATCAATTATACTAAAATAACACTGATGCTGATTTTGGGGGGAAATCTGGAATTTAAATAAATTTTGACCATATTCGCTTTCTTAATTCATGTTCCTATTCTTATTGCACATGCTTAATCCATGCATGTTACTCCAAAAAAATTAAAATTAATAATCTTTTACAATCAACAGTAACATTTTTGGTTAAAAATTAACAAGTCAATGCATCATCAATCCTTCTTCCAAAACATGTTTCTGTCTTACCCTGATTCACTATGGTAAGCCTATTATAAGTGTTTATATTTTAGTCCTGACATGATGGTTTTCGAGGGACATAAGTCGCTCACCCTTGTGTGTCTCGTCATATTCGTAATTAGAGAAATGCTGCTCCGGCTACTTTGGGCTATATTGGTTGCCACTAGGGCTGTCACTTTTGTGTGAAAAAATCCTGTTCGATTTTTGAGACATAAGTGTTCATTGAATCGATTGTAAAATCGATTTTCCATGTCTAAAGAGGTTTCCATTTTAAATGCCAAATATGGGCAAATCCACAGACAACTAACAGGCATTTGGACGAACGTAAAGAGGGCGCTTGAGACGCGCACAAGTCAGCAATAATCCTGATGATTTATTGGCGTGAAGTTTCGTGCACAATGACAAACTTTCTCGAAAAACAATAAGCAGAGTGGACTGCCATAACATCAATGAAAAACATCACTGCAGGCTTCAACATGGCTGTTTACGATTAGAAATGTCAAACAAATTTCGCCTACGTAGGCGATTGTAGCCCGAATCTGTATCTGTATGCATGAGACTGTCTGAATACTGGCAGAATTCACATTTTTGTAGTAAAAAGAGACACATTATGCAGAAGTATAATTTGCTGTTATGTGTGTTTGTCAGAGCCTGCAGTTGCTGTGTGACGCGTGTTCGCTGCGGGCGTATCGTGACGAGCTGGACGCGCTCCGAGAGAAGGCCGTTAAAATCGATTCCCTATTTTCGTTTTCGAAACTTGTGTTGATTGGTCCGATCGACTGTGCAATTGATTTTCGAACGTAAAGTGACAGCCCTAGTTGCCACAACGAGGCACCTCCAGGAATCACCCGTTTAAAACAAACACCGAACAGAGGAGAGTCAGCTGGCAAAAAGAGAACGACAGAGCTCGTAATAAAACAAGAATCAACATTGGATTGGCTTTTCAGAGATGGCGAGAACTGAGGGATTTGAAATGTTGTAAAAGTGCTCAACAGGCGAGTAAGGGACTTTATTGAACATATGTAGCTCTCTAACAGAGTGCATAGGGAAGCATTATCTATTGTGAAGGGTCATTTATTATGGTTGTAGCGCTGGAATTTAATTTCAAGGGAATACCGTATCTTTTAATGGGTAAAGCTACAGTAAAGTCTTCAGCTAGTCAGCATGAGTTCCTTTCCTTTTAAACTGGTTTTATCTATTAAGCCTAGTAGTGAATGTTTTATGAGCAGCAGGATAATCTCTCTCTCCTTTTCCATATTTCCAAAAAAAACATATTCATCCACACAGTCACACAGACCTGGACCAGTTTTGTTTTTTAACTGCTAGAGGGCCAAAAGTTACATAGTGTACCTTTAATATCTCACGCAGTGTTACTTCTTGTTTCAAGAAAATTCTGCAAAAACACTCTTCAGAACACACAGTGCTCCAACCACCTGGCTTCATTCTGGTATGTAACGGCCACTTTCCACAAGCCAACTAATTCTCTACACAATTCTGTGGAAATCTGTGGTTTTCTACAAACTCCTGCGGGCGTAGATTCCGTGTGGGCCTGCTAATACGTAAGATTTAACTCTAATTGTCTAATTGCCTCTTCAGTGTACCATTAAGTATAATTAGACTTTTAAATAGAGGAACATGTCCGGTACAATTAAACGGATCAAAGCAGACCAAGCCTTCAATTTAACATATGCATGCTATTCAGGAAAAAGACCACCATCAGTGTTTGTCACTAGCATTTCTTCTTATTCTTTAAAGACAAAAGTAGCCTTACTCAGCTAAAGCAGACTAATCTCAGTATGAGTGCATAGAACATCACATGGTGCATTTGGTTGTGTAATTGTGTATAGTGAGTTACTGGCACTGAGACCTCGGAGCTGTTGGCAGCAGGACAGGTTGTTGCTGTTCGGCTGGTGGTTCTGCAGGACTCCATTGCTGGGCTTGGATTTCTCATAATCCAGGGGTAAAGATGAGGGCAGCATGGCCTGTTCAATCTCAAGAACTCCCTCCACCTCCAAGCTGGGCAGAGACTGGGGGAAACCAAACATGAAGATGGACGAGAAGAAGAGTAAGGCACCGCAGAGGAGAAAGCCGCCCCACCATGCACCGATCCAGCGGGGGTCATCAGGAGTGATGTTCAGCGCAGCTGAGAAAAGCAAATACAGGATGGTAAATAATTGCATAAATAATATGTAGAGGAATGGAAATTCTCTCACAAATGCAGTCACATTTGTGAAAATCCACTTCTAAAACAGCAAAACAAACTACATGATGCAATTCACAGAAATCAGACATCAAAACTGGGCCATTGAGCTATTCAGTGTGTCTTATTCTGCTACAAACTTTTGTCTAAAGAGGTTTCATGGCTATTTTTGATGCAATGGGTCGGGTGTAGCTGAATCCCTTACAAAAAATAAGTACACTTCAAGTTCAGTTTATTACGTTTATTTTTAGTATACTTTGTATAAGTATACTAATGTCAATGTACTGTTATACTTGTAAGTGTACTATTTCAATATGTGCGACTAAATTGGTCCACTTTTTAGTTTATAAAAGTATACTTTAAGTGTAACAGTAAATATTTTTCGTTCGTTCTGCAACTATACTAAAGTGAACTTATAGGTATACTTATAGTGTACTAGTTTAATACCTGTAGCACATTTTTTAGAAAGTACACATTGAAGTATACTCTCAGTAAACTACTAGTTTTGTAGTTTTATACTGCAAGTATACTTTAATTGAACTTAATATCATACTTATAGTTTACTTTTTATATTTAAAAACAGTTTACTTTATAACTGAAACTCACTTGTGTCGATGAGCAAAACATCCACATAAAAGTTGGTACAGACAGATCCCAGGATGAAACCACACGCAGGTCCAAACACTAGTGTGGAAAAGAGTATACCTGAAATACAACAATAAAAACGATCAGGAATCTTATTTCGGAAACATAGAATAGTAAATTAAACATACATAAACTGATGCTCATTATACCATACAACAATTACAAAGTAAGTTCCACAATTGTAGTTAAAGTTGTTTATAATTATTTACAATTATATTAAATAAATATGATATAAATATATATTGTAAACAAATAATATAAAATTTAATTAAAATTACAATTATATAAAATAATATTATTTAAATATATAAAATAAATATAATATAAATGTATTATAAAAAATAATTAAACAATATTATATAAAATATAAATAAATGTAAATATTTAATGATCAATTTAAAAAAATATTATTAGTAAATTATCCATTATCCAAATTATTATTATAAAATCCACTATTACAATAGCAGGAAAATTTTATTTTTTTTGCAGCCACAAGGTGGCGCTCTCAACCCAAGGAAAAGTCTCATCTCATTAGCCATCAGAAATACATGAAGGAAATGTTTTCAAATGTTGCAGTGTTTATACAGTGTGAAGTTTTCATATTTCCCTTTATGTTTTTCCTCAAAATAACATTCAAACATGCAGAGGGTCACACGTCTACTCCATGATGCCAATGAAACAGTTATATGCTGTTATTTGAGGATTTTAAAGGTTCCAAGATTACTTCATGATAATTTATTAAAAAGAAGTTTAATGAAGACTATGAATATTTAGTAATACTTAAAATACAATATAATAAGGAGGATCATTTAAACAAAACCTTGCCAAACTATCAGCTCAAGCTGCCTGAACAAATATTCCAAGTGAAGAATGAGAACTAAATTCCACATAGCCAGAGTAATTCACCAGTTCCTGACAGCTTTGCATACAAAGCAAGAATGGCAGAATGGAGTGACAGAGCTACGGACAGACGATGCTGTGCTGGCAGACATCTGGGGCACAAATCCCTATTAATATGCTGTCAAAAAGTGTGACAGCGGCCCAGCAATAGCCCTGTGGGTCACATGCAGCTTCTGAGATTATGAAGCCTTTATCCAGGCACTCTCATCAGCTTTCCCCATCCTCAGCCATTCTCTTATTAAAACACATACAATATTGTTTCATTAAGCAACGTGTGCCTGTGCTATCCCAAAAACTGGTCTTCCCCTCTGAAAATGTTCCTACCAAAATTATTCAGCAAAGAAAAAGAGTAAAGCAGAACTGTGATTCGACAGCGTAGCAGGACTGACACTCAATTCAGTTGTAATATATGACACCTCGGAGTCAACGGGGAGTCGATGAACAGAGCTGAAAAACACAAATGGTTGCTTGTGTCATCTAAGCACACATTTCTCAAAGTTTCTGGACTGACATTTAAATGCGTATTTAAATGCGCGATTGAATCTGACTGACAGTGATAAATAGGCAATGGACAGTGAGCGACGGGCGGAACAAAACAATCTGATCCCGTGTGTCAAATGATCTGTGCATTAAGTGTTGGAGTGTACATGCAAAATAATAGACCTGCCACTTTTTCTATGTAATGTGTCACTTTGTTGTTCATTTTATTAACTTTTCAAATCAGTGACTTTTTGCATATTTTTAAATATAAAAGAGTTCTAAGCATGTTGTTTTACGATCTGTCTTGACAGTGACTCATTTATGAATAAATAGGATAATGTAATTGTCACACTTGCTGTGTATATAATCCAAAAGATGAGAGGAAATGAGAGTTTTAATGAGCATGGGAACAGACAGTGACACACTAGCTTACAATATCAACATCAACGCAAGACAAAGGACTGGAGAAACCGAGGGCTTAAATTGTGATTTAAATTTTTTTGGGGTAAAAGAAGTTTTAATTAATTACTTTATTTTTTTACACAGCCCTATTTAAAACAAACTTATGGAAGCCTGTTTCTGCCACAGAATAAAAAATCAAAAGGTAATTGCGACTTTTTAATCACACAATTCTGCCTTTTTTGCGTGATATAAAGTCGAAATTGTGTTATAAAGTCAGAATTGCACGTTATAAAGTCAGAATTGCGTGATATAAAGTCGCAATTGTGTTATAAAGTCAGAATTGTGAGATATAAAGTCGCAATTGTGTGTTATAAAGTCAGAATTGCACATTATAAAGTCAGAATTGTGTGATATAAAGTCAGAATTGCACGTTATAAAGTCATAATTGCGAGATATAAAGTCAGAATTGCGAGATATAAAGTCAGAATTGCGTGATATAAAGTCAGAATTGTGTGATATAAAGTTGCAATTGTGTGTTATAAAGTCAGAATTGCGATATATAAAGTCAGAATTGCACGTTAAAGTCAGAATTGCGTGATATGAAGTCAGAATTGCGAGATATAAAGTCAGAATTGCACGTTATAAAGTCAGAATTGCGTGATATAAAGTCAGAATTGCGAGATATAAAGTCAGAATTGCGAGATATAAAGTCAGAATTGCACGTTATAAAGTCAGAATTGCGAGATATAAAGTCAGAATTGCGTGATATAAAGTCAGAATTGCGAGATATAAAGTCAGAATTGTGTGATATAAAGGCAGGATTGTGTGTTATAAAGTCAGAATTGCGTGATATAAAGTCAGAATTGCGTGATATAAAGTCAGAATTGCGTGATATAAAGTCGCAATTGTGTGTTATAAAGGCAGGATTGTGTGTTATAAAGTCAGAATTGCGTGATATAAAGTCAGAATTGCGTGATATAAAGTCAGAATTGCGTGATATAAAGTCGCAATTGTGTGTTATAAAGTCAGGATTGTGTGTTATAAAGTCAGAATTGCGTGATATAAAGTCAGAATTGCGTGATATTGCGTGATATAAAGTCAGAATTGCGTGATATAAAGTCAGGATTGTGTGTTATAAAGTCAGAATTGCGTGATATAAAGTCAGAATTGCGAGATATAAAGTCAGAATTGTGTGATATAAAGTCAGGATTGTGTGATATAAAGTCAGAATTGCGAGATATAAAGTCAGAATTGCGTGATATAAAGTCAGGATTGTGTGATATAAAGTCAGGATTGTGTGTTATAAAGTCAGAATTGTGTGATATAAAGTCAGGATTGTGTGTTATTAAGTCAGAATTGCGAGATATAAAGTCAGAATTGTGTGATATAAAGTCAGAATTGTGTGATATAAAGTCAGGATTGTGTGTTATAAAGTCAGAATTGCGAGATATAAAGTCAGAATTGCGTGATATAAAGTCAGGATTGTGTGATATAAAGTCAGGATTGTGTGTTATAAAGTCAGAATTGCGAGATATAAAGTCAGAATTGCATGATATAAAGTCAGGATTGTGTGATATAAAGTCAGGATTGTGTGTTATAAAGTCAGAATTGTGTGATATAAAGTCAGAATTGCGTGATATAAAGTCAGGATTGTGTGTTATAAAGTCAGAATTGTGTGATATAAAGTCAGGATTGTGTGTTATAAAGTCAGAATTGCGTGATATAAAGTCAGAATTGCGAGATATAAAGTCAGAATTGTGTGATATAAAGTCAGGATTGTGTGTTATAAAGTCAGAATTGTGTGATATAAAGTCAGGATTGTGTGTTATAAAGTCAGAATTGCGTGATATAAAGTCAGAATTGCGAGATATAAAGTCAGAATTGTGTTATAAACTCACAATTGCAAATAAACTCAAGAAGAAAAAAATGACTTTTTCTCAGAATTGCATGTTTAAATCTTACAATTCTGACTTTATAATGCAATTGCAACTTTATATCACGCAATTCTGACTTTATAACATAGTTTATCTCGCAGAAATAAAGTCAGTATTGCGAGATGCAAACTCGCAATTGTGAGATAAAAGGTGGCAATTATCTTTTAAAATGTTTTATTCTGTGGCGGAAACAAGCTTCCATACAAACTAGATAATAATTTGACTTAATGTTTTTAAAATGTCTTAAAATAAATACAAATAAATTATTGATAAATATTAAAACAGATTTATAATGGATTTTATTTATATCACACCACTGAAAACCACTCTCATCAACTTGCGACCTTTGATCAGTGAGCTGGAATTCATCAAGTGCTGCTTAATGTGTCTGATACCGAGAAAATGCTCAGCTTCTTCACTGGAAAACATCGTAGATCACACATCAAAACATTTTAATGGTTATGCATCCTTAAAGAGACACACACCCTAAAACCACAATCAAACCCACATACAAAGACACGTCATATCTGAGCACAGCCTCGGCATTTCAGCGTCAGATGGATGGAGCTGAAGCCACATTCAGGTCAGTTGCCCGAGGAAGAGGCCACACACCAACGCTTGAACCACTTACAACAGATGTGGCTCACTATCCTCCAGCAACCAGTTAATGAGTCTTTCTGGAAAAAATGAGTCACTTTCACCAGTCCCTACATTACAACGCCTCAGATCAAAGCAAGAGTTTAAATGTGTGTATGAATGCTTGTTTGTGAGGCTGGTTTCCTGAGCTTCTAGCCATCCAGCTGAGCGTACTCAAACATACACACGTACACACTGCAAACCACGAGTCCCACTGAAAACCGCAACCACAAGGTCTGTTCTAGATTTACAAAATATCTTCAAGGTTTCAAATAGGAACAGGTTGTTGTGAAATGTTTTCCATCAGCTTCGATCGAAATTACTGCTTCCTGACAGCCAGCTAACCCAACTGTGGACACATTTATATATAGTAAAACACACACACGCACGCACACACACGCACGCACGCACGCACGCACGCACGCACACACACACACACACACACACACACACACACACACACACACACACACGCGCGCGCACACACACACACGCGCACACACGCATGTTTTTAATTTTTTTAATTAAATTAAATCAGTGTTAAAGCCACACCGTGTAACTTTTCAACCTTCATAATATATTTCCAAGACCCTTGTGATGGTACATCGACTTACAATAGGTTGAATGACACGTCTGCCATAGCCTGACGGGGTCTGTATCGCTTTTACTGGCACTATGTAACTTCGGGGTTCGGGTAGTAACCAGAGCACAAAAAGAACTACAAAATTCGACTGCTTTACGGCATACGTCACTTCCCCCACCACTTCCTCAAATATATATATATACACACACACACACACACACACATATATATATACACACACACACACACACACACACATATATATATATATATATATATATATATATATATATATATATATATATATATATGTGTGTGTGAGTGTGTGTGTAAATATAGCTATCAGCTCTCCACCCCAGTGCTTGACCGTTGGTTTGAGTTTGTGCCGATATGCTGTGTTTAGTTTTCGCAAAATTTGGCGCTGTGCATTATGGCCAAACTTCTCCACTTTGGTCTCGTCTGGCCAAAGACTATTGTTCCAGAACACAGTCTCACAGTCTCACACTCTCTCTCTCTCTCTCTCTCTCTCTCTCTCTCTCTCTCTCTCTCTGTCTCTCTCTCTCTCTCTCTCTGTCTGTCTGTCTCTCTCTCTCTATAATCAGTCTGTAGTGTTTCACAGCGATTTACGTAATTGAAAAAGCTGTGCATAAAAACACCAATAAAACCAGTATGGAGGATTCACAAGAAACCGCTGCACAGTTTCCATCCCAGCTGTTGTGCTGCCCAGTAAAAAGCACTGCAGTGTTTTTACACCGTGTTTCCTAAGAGACTGTGTTTGTATGTTTGCTTCTATGTATGCTGATTGCTCTTAGCAACGGATCAGCACTGTCTACCCTCACAGGAAACCTCAAAAAAAGCAGCAGAAATCTTGCAATCACCTTTAAAGAATTGTGACAGTTTGCTTGGTCTGAGGACCATACCACAGTGAGAAGAGAAAAACTTTCCATCAACTGCTTCAGAATGTAGTTCCAATATATACAGGAAGATAACAGTTAAAGGTTTCCTGTGATTGGTAAGCATCACTTCTTGGGAAACAAAACTAATATTGATCTCCGTAAGGTTAGATGGTTGTGATAAGAGAGAGAAAAACATACCTAATAAGAATTTGGCACATGATCTGTCTAAGTGGGGATAATCTGATGGTTTAAAGGCAAAAAAAAAAAAAAAAGGGTGTTGGAAATAATGTCAATCACTCTTCTTTATCTGTCCATCCCTTTCTGCTGAATCTCCCAAACTGTCTCTTATTCTGAGTGTCCTTTCATTTTTATTTCTCATGGGGGCATGTAACATATATAGGGTTAATAAAAACCTCCTGACTTCCGTGAACACAAATCTGGGCCTTTAGTCACTGGAGGAATGGGCTACTTCCTACATCCTGTCCTTTAATTGTCAATGTGCAGGTAATTAAGTACAATTTACAGCATAGTACAAATTCTTTGGTAAGTATTTTTACATTTATGACTTAAATCTTCATTAAAGCAAATAGCAGGTATTAAAATTGCATGCTGGGTAAGGCCCATGATTCACTTAAATACCTTTGAAACTGGGTTTTCTTCCAGGAAATCTTGTTTGGGTACCAAGGAAAACATTTATGTGTAGACTATTCCACCGGCACGTTTTAACATCCTGTAGAGCACACTTTCAGCAAAATCTCGACAAAATGGGATAATTCTGCCTTTTACTGCTTGAAATGTCAGAAAATAATGATATTGACTGATAATTACACATATATCAGCTAAGTGTCTGTGTTCATGAAATATGACAACCCTTCAATACTCCATGTTAAGGGAGGACATTTTTTATAAAAGCATTAAAATAGTAGGCAAATTGTGTCTGCATACTTTGTAATAAATTCAAAATATTCTGGGTAACACTTTATAATAAGGTTTCACTTGTTAATATTAGTAAATGTATTAACTAACATTAACTAACAATGAGCAATACATATGTTACAGTATTTATTCATCTTTGTTCACAGTGCATTAACTTAAGTTAACAACTTCTGATTTGAATGTGTTAGTAAATGTTGAAATTAACATTAACAAAGATCAATAAATGCAGTAGAAGTACAGTTCATTATTAGATCATGTTAACTAATGTTAACTAATGACACCTTATTGTGAAGTGTTACCAAAATCTGGAAAAAAGTTGTTAAAAAATGCAAGTCAGGCAGCAAATGCGTACATGTCAATATTTCTAATCATTATTTTAAAAGCAGAAATTCCCATAATATGTGATAACACAATTTTCTTGTCAGTGCATTAAAAACATATGGCAATGGGAGTTAGAAGACGTTAATGAGGTGTAAAATGTCTGCAAAAAGCACTTTAGTGTGTTAAATTATCTTACGGGACAGTATTATGTGATCGTATCACACTTTAAGATACATAGCTAACACTGTATTGCATTTAGGGTGATTAATAACCCATAATATTCAATATTCTTAATCAATATCCAAAACAATTGCTCAATTTCATAAAGATTTGAACACAAGCTGTTTTTTGTACATCACACAACAGACCGCACGCACGCAACACATGTCCCAGCAGTTCTTCAGCGGTTATAAATTCAATTTCAGCGCGAGACAGAAAAGATAAATATGCGAAGCGCAAAGAAAACAAAGAAGAGAATTAAGGCCGTTCTCAAAGAAAGAGTGAGAAAACTCTTTTTTTTCTGTTTCACACTGATGATATTGCTAAACGTGTTAGAAACAGCTGTAAAGTTGTTAACCCAAGATCTATACATTCTCTGGTTGTATGTTTCATACAGTTCCTGCTGAGTTAGTAATATGAAGAAAAATGTCTAACACAATATTGTGATGCTAGTTCTCCTGCCAGGTCTGTGCAACAAAAGTAGCCCAGTGGCCAGTCAAAAGTGTTTTTCTCCATCGGGCGGGCAAATTTTCCACTGAATTTGTATGTCTGGGGGTGTTAGAATGCCGAAATCATACGTATGGGGGTGGAAACCAACCCGCGGGAAAAAAAATTAACCCGCAACAACAACTTGTATATGTGATATATTTTGAATTAAACCAATACTTGAACTGATTTTAGTAAAAACTAAGTCTGCATGATATATATATGGGTGCCATGACATTATCAATTGATATTAAGTTTTTATGTATCATATTTTATTTATCGTTGCCATGATCTACTGCTTTTTAAAAACACAAATAATTTAATTACACTGTTAAATGTAACCTTTAGTAAATCTCAAAATGAAAGTCAAAATAATTTTTTTTCATAATGTTGTAATGCCTAAATTCTCTCATTTAAAATAATTGATTTTAATTCTTACATTTAATTTATTTAGACAAAAAAGTATTTTATTTTTAATATGTATCGACCATAACATGAACATAATCATCATCTTATTGCTATTGGCCAGGATTTTAATTTCGGTGCAACCCTAACAAAAACAGAGTGTTATTATATACTATGATTTGGATTGAACCAAAACTGATTTTTCAAGCATCTTCAACTTCAGGTACTTTTATGACCATAGGGTTGTTTAACATATTAACAGATTTCAGTTTTTTCTTTTTGTTAAAGTAAGATCACACTACAACTTCTTAACAGTACAAATAAATTAGTTGAGCTTCTGTCAAGAGTTTTTTAAAATGCTCCTTATAACCTGCTGCAACAGACTTTTTAGTACCTATACTGTATAATCCAGAATGAGCTTACAAAGCAACTCCACCTGTGTATAATTCCACTTGAGCTTACACAGCATGAACACACACACACACACACACTCCCACAAAATTACACGGGTAAGCATGCACATACTGTACAGTTGCTTCTGATATACTGATAGTGCTAAAAAGCATTCAGTTAACAGATAAACATGTACACACTGATCAATGTGTTCTACCTTCATTCAAAAGCAATAGTCTGAATTGTGTGGAATCAAACTGTTGCCTTGAAATATAACCCTCCGGTGACAAAGCGTCTGACCTATACAAGAATGTTTTCGAGGTAGTCAAAAATGGAAAGCAAACAAGAGCAAGTGAATGAGTGCTTTCCTGTTCATTTTTCCAGTGTGTAACTTGTACCCTTTAGAGTCTGCTGACAGACTGAGAAAAACATCCATAGTGACACTGAAGCGATTGGACTAGACATTTTTGCACCGAAGGAACGCAAGAATTACACCAACATTTTTCATCACTCAAATTTTCACTTTCTGTTCTCCATTTCAGAATGTGAGTGCACAAGACTTTCATTTTCTGTATAGGGGAAATCTAAATTGCTGCAACTTGTAACAGCATCAGTTCAACCAATGAACAACAGGGATGAAATCACACTCAAACGTAAGTGACCACCATTATTATTTTTAGAGCTATTGACTGATGCTAAATGCTGAAGGAGAGTCAGTCAGTCTCTTAACAGAAGAAAACTAATAGTAAGAAGTTCAGGTCAAGCAGTTTCAAAGGCAAACAGCATGCAGGATAGCAGCAGATGGCCAGTGTGTCTGATAAACTTGACAATATATATATATATATATATATATATATATATATATATATAGAACAAAGATAGACACTATTTTATTTAAGTAGCACTGATGGGAGCACATACATTGTAAATCTACATAGAAATATAATTGATGTATAGACTAGCATACCATGAACATAAAGGTGAAATTTTTAACAATGTCCAACTTATTTTTATGTTAATAATAATAATAATAATAATAATAATAAACTTTATTTTATATAGCGCCTTTAAAGCAGCTTCTCAAAGCACTTTACAAAATAAAAATACAAAGAGAAAAATAAATAATAATAAAAAAGTAAAAATACACAGATAGAAATACAAAGCATACAAAAAACAAAAGAACACATAGGAAAACGCTAACCTAAAAAAGTGAGTTTTTAGGTTGGACTTAAAAATGCTTAGATTTTGTGCATCTTTAATATGAGAAGGAAGTGCGCTCCAGAGTCTAGGAGCATAGGACGAGAAAGCCCTGTCCCCTACAGGTCGCAAACGTGTCTGTGGAACAGCCAAAAGACCAGCTTGAGAGGAGCGCAAATGACGCTTAGGAATATATACAGCATAAGGATTTTAAAATCAACGCCGAACCTGACTGGGAGCTAGTGCAAGGACTTCAGCATTGGAGAAATGCGTTCATTTCTTCTGACTCCAATCAGGATCCTAGCAGCAGGATTTTGCACACATTGCAATTTGTTGAGTGTGGTTTTAGGAACCCCAGCAAGAAGTGCATTGCAGTAGTCAATGCGGGAAAAAAAGAAAAAAAGCATTGATAAGCCTTTCAGTCACAGGAAAGGATAGCATAGGGCAAAGTCTAGCAATATTTCAGAGATGAAAAAAGGAATTCTTAACAGTATATTGCACATGTGGGTCAAAAGACAAACTCGAATCAAATATACTGTAACCCCTACATTTTAGTTTGGAAACCAAAACAGAGACATCAATGGTTAACATTAGTTGAACCAGCTTTATGAAGCTGATGAGGAGAGCCATTAAGTAAGACCTGTCTTGTCACTATTAAGACACCAAAATTTTGGGTCATCCATATTTTTATCTCAGAAATACAATGTTAGAGAAAAGAAACATCCACGTTTTGACCAGGCTGAGTATCTGAGTATCATAAATCTGAGTATCATCTGCATAAAAGTGATAATTAAGCCCAAGTGATCTTAAGAGCAATCCAAGCAGAAATATATAAATGCGAAAAAGTAAGGGGCCTAAAATTGAACCCTGAGGGACACCAGTAGTGACAGAGCCAATCTGAGACCTGAAACCATTCATAAAAACAAACTGGCGGTGATCAGAGAGATAAGATCTAAACTAGGTTAAAACAGTCTCAGAAACACCAAAGACAGTTTCAAGTCGGTTGAGTAAGAGGTTGTGATTGACAGTATCAAAAGCGGCACTAAGATCAAGAAATATAAGGATGGAGAGAGACCCAGAATCTGAAGCTATTAACAGATCATTGGTGACCTTGACGTTACTATGGAGGTTACAAAAACCAGACTGAAGGGGCTCCAAAAGATTATTAACAGTAAGATGATAGTGTAGCTGCAAAGCCACAGTGTTTTTGCCGGAAAGGGGAGGTTTGATATGAGGCGAAAATTATCTAAATTGTCCAAATCAACATTAAGATTTTTTGAAACCGTTGTTAAAGCAGCAGTTTTCAATGCTGCTGGTACAACACCAGAGCGCAGAGAGTCATTAATAATGCTGAGAACAGCCGGACATAAAGAGTTAAAACAAGATTTAAATAAGCTTGTTGGGAGGGGATCAAGCATGCAAATGGTGGCTTTCATACGTGATACCTCCCTAGTAAGCAACTCTGTAAAAGATGTGCCTGAGAAACTAGGCAAGCAGAGTGTTGAAGAGGAAACAGGTGTAGCATGAATTAGGGTATATAAATAAATAAATAAAGTGAACAAATAATGAACAAATAATGAAATAATAAAAAGTATCATAAAAGCAAAAATACAGAACATTTACAATTGTTATATGATATCCTCCTGATCAAATGTATGTGTCCCTTCTCTTGATGTCTCCCCTGCTGTTCAAATACATCAAACTGTCTGTCAATCACAGACTAATGCTACACGCCACTGACCAGAGGGCTGTCAATCTGAATCTAAGCTCAGATGTTGACGCTGCGTTTTTGACAAACCTATCAAAGACTGTACTAGATTGTTTGCAAAAAAACTAAGTCTATATGTATAAATAAAGAAAATCTGTGTGTGTAATGGAGTCACAGTCATGTCAAAGCGAAACTGGTCAAACCCAACAACCCAGTGCAAACAAATAATTTTAAGGTGAAACCAATGCAAATATGTGCTTTACCTATGGTGCATTACACACAAATGCACAAAAAACACACGCACACATCTTTTTCGAGGGACGTTCAGAGGCCAGGAGGCTTTTGGTTTCTGTCCAAGTGGTTAGAACTGTTTGGTTTTCCCAGGGCATGGGAGGACTTTTCTCAAATTCCTAGTCTAAGACCTTTTCTCCGTCTGGCATCTGGAACACGTAGTGAAAAAAGGCGCAAAGGCATAAGCAATCCCTCAGATTATATAATTCACAACCTGCTTGACACACACATTCTGGTTTTATCTGAAAATGGATTTCTATTTTAGACTATCCAGGCTGTTTGATGCTTAAAGATTTATGAGTCAGCCATCTATAAATAAAAAAACCTGAATGCCCACAGATGATAATAATGATTATGATTGTATGTTTATGCAACTATAGCTTGTCATGTGACTCAAAACATGGATCTGAAAAACAACAGATTATTTTGCTCTAGTCAGATAAGGTGAACCTGTCCACTGCTTGTCAGTGTTTGATCGACATGCCTCATATTATCAAAGCGACAGCGAGGAATGAATGTTGGCATTCAAAATAGAAATGTATTCTCTGCAGGGGAATCAGAGTTTATTGTCCATCCGAGAGATTGCGAGGGGTCACTGAATGTGCTCCTCTTTAACCAGTCCTGGGAAGACATGCTTAAGGTCACTTCCCACGTTTTATTTTAACAACCAGTCACTGTGACAGCATCTGTGGGCTCCTTCGTCTTTGCTATTCTAACTTGTTTCCAAGAGGTACACAAGAAAACACACCCGAACATCTGAATCACTTTTACAGACTTACCACAAACTATATCTTACTAGAGCATTGTAATACAATCTGTACTTAAGGTGCAGTAAGCGATTTCAGAGAAACGCAGTTGAAAGAGCAGCACAATACACTTGTGGCCAATCAGCAGTAGAGGGCGTGTCCACTCATGATGGGAGAGGAGAGAGAGTGAGCAAGAGGGATTTGAAGAAACTATAGAAAGAGAGATGGCTGAAAGACATTACAAAAGAGAAAAGCTCAGAGGAATATCACTGAAAAAAGAAGGGTTGCGATCAGGCAAGAGCTTTAGGACCTGCATTAATATTAGAAAAGTTCACATATATTTATATATGTGTGTATATATATAAGCAAGAGTTCGTTGTTAATCACTAACAGCATTACAACCCAACCTCGGCATCCGTTTTCATATATATATTAACTTTTCGAATATTAATGCGGGTGTGTGTTTATTTTTTGTTCTTCCTTTGTTGTTTATCCTCTTTGCTTTATTTTTTGTGAAGCATTATTTTGCTTCGCTTCAGCCATAATAAAGAGACATCCACTCTTGGATTGCATGTTTGTGCATTTTGGGGGCGGAGCAATGAAGGGAGGGGTGTGATTGTTTGGGTTGATTTAAAATATCAACAGTGTCTCAGAAATCACTTACTGCACCTTTAAGACAACAAGATATTATGGCTTAAGTGTCTTTATGGATATAAATGTACCAGAAAAAGCAAAAACAGTACACATATGGCTAAAAATGGGTGTTTCTTCAACTTCAGCTTCTTTTGTGACCCACGGTGGTGGTTGTTTTATTATTAACATTTAACCTTTCCTTGTTAACAGCTTTTTCAGCTTTTTATTTTTGTTAAATGAAGATCACACTACAACTGAAACACTTTTGTGCATAAAACATAAAGTGACAGCTATTAAATTAACCTTAGCAAGAAAAGAGCATGTGCTATTTATTCCAAAAATGTTTTAAATGTAATTATTCACCGTCATTTCAATCATTCACATCAGAATTCCATTAAACACAATACATCAATACATATTTTGATCAAATAAATGCAGCCCTCATGGTTCAAAAACATTAAAATCATGATATGGTAGTGTATGTGCACTGTTGAACTTACTGGACAAAGTAAATAAAATAGAAAGACTGTTTTGGCCATAGCTGAAGAAACACCCATATATGGTTATATACAGAACACACATGAGGAGGACAAAAAAAGCTTTGATAAGTCAAATAATCCTTTAATCTATTTGAGCCACAGAATTTAGGGTCCTCCCAACAGCCAAAATGGGAGTAGATGCTTATAGATTATGCTGTGTTTCATTATTGCTGATGATTATGCCATGGGTGAATTGTAATGAAACATCTGACATGAAACGACAACAATTTAGTATTTTAAAAGGAGGTTAAAAGAGGTCAAAAATGAAGATCTAAAGATCTAACAAAATAAGGTTCTGTATTGCAACATGACTAGATTAGTTGGCAATAAACAACAAGTTGGATATTCTACTGTGACTCAAAACCAATCTCAACTATGAGGCAGCATAAGACGCTTAGAGCGAGTGTCTTTTTTGGAACATTGTGGGCTATCAGGGATCATATGTTAATTAACTTCCTCTCATTAAATCGACAGTGTTTCTGTTCTCCACCATATTGACCTAAATAATCATCACAAAGCCAAAGAGAGTGAAAGCAGGAGCCGAATTCAGTTAAATGCTTACTGCTATAAACTTAAAGACAATGCCAAGCAAACAAATAGTGCTTCCTGAACCAATTATGTGGGAACAAAGCCGAGAGCAAAATGCACGCGTTACAACATACCGTATAATACTTAAAATTGACCACTTTTAATCCTAAAAGAAGCAACATATTGTGCAGTAAAAGCCAGGAAATATTACCAAGAAACCAATAACTGTTTAGTGAAATGTATGTACTGTATATTCCAGAGATTTAAGGATTAGGAAATCTTTTTACATTATATATACTAAGGTGTACTGTTCTTATTCATGCAGTTTAACATTTCTGGACTAATGTCTTGGTGGGGATATAAACCTATTTTAAGGTCGAGACCTCACATTAGACTTTGGAATGAAAGCTGATGGCTCTTTAATGCATTGCCACTTCAGTGCTAAGCACTGTAGCCTGAAACCGCAACAAATAGCACACAGTCTATATTGCTGCAGGCAAGCATATAATAGTAACAGCAATTATACTTGAGAAATGGGGTCTTTCCAGGACAGAAGATATGGTTAGGACCACAAGTGCTCTGCGCATCCAAAGAAAACACTGTTTAAAATGAACAAAAACTATTCTTTTATTAAATTCCGGCCTGAGTGTTTCATTCGAGGATATTTTGAATGCAAATATAAGAAGGATATGTTTGAACAACATATAAACATATAATGTGATTATACAGTTAAGATGGATCACCTAAAAAAGAAAACATTATTAAAAACACTATGCACCCTTTTAAGCGTTACTATATAGGCTAAACCTCTCTGAATGGTCCAGAGGAAGAAAAAAAACCCTATTGTAAATACCCTGCTTTGAACCCTCATTTGCTTTTTTACTACAGCTCATATTATCTATATTTAATCAGTCGGACTGAAAAAATACAGCTATGTGCTGATCCTGGCTTATCAGTATTACAAATCTCCAACATCTTCATCAGCTTGGCACACACTCTTGGAAAAGACGCAGTGTGCCACCAACATCGCAGTCCAATGTTAACCTTAAGTCAGTGTTCGCAGGAATAAGATAAGCCTGCCTTTTGAAGAAAGATAGAAATCTGCAACTGTGCTCTTTCTTTGACTCACTTCAAAAGATCCTAAACTACCCTGGGGTGGCAAAAACCAACAAAATGCAGGTATGTTCACACACAAACAGATGGCTAAATGAATAAATGAATAAATGAAACATGCTCTTGTGGAATTATTATTATTTATTTTTTTGTGAATGATGATGTGGTCAAGATTCATACCATGTGATTCAATTTTTTCCAGGGATAATAAGTGGAGAAAACGGACAGTTGATCAATTTCTATATAAATGCCTCATTTAATTTTCAAAACAAAGCAAAATACCAAACCGAACAAAAACAATACACCCCCCCCCAAAAAAATTTTTTTTTTGTTTTGATTGAAATAAATACAAAAACCTGAACCATGCTGACCAATCAAAGATGATGGTCAAGCATTACATTTCTTTTGTCTAAATGCAGTTCAGTAAAAGAGAACTGATAATGAATTTCTCTGCATCTTCTGCATCATTGCACTTTTTTTGTAGCAGTTGTATAATATTAGCTTGTGGCAGTTTCACATAACCACAAATAAGATAAAATTATAAAACCAGGGCTGGCATGTTTGCAAACAGACCTTTCTGACTGTTTATATTGCACAACAAGGGCAGAGAGAGAGAGAGAGAGAGAGAGAACAAAAAATGGAAAAGACATAGAGAAAGAAGAAGTGACGGATACAGTAGAGAGAGAGAGATAAGGCCAACAGTTATGTCTTGGCCACTGGCAAAACTACCATACTTTGGCTGCTGTGTCAGATGTTTCCTTTGGGCTAAGAGCCAGAAACACAAAGAGCCCTGAGAGCAGATAAGCAGACCGAGGCCTTGAAGCAGAAGCAGGCATGAAGTCTCCATGGGCCTATTGGTGAAGAGCTGCAGCTGCACTGGAGGAGTATTGACTACAGCTGGTCCACCTTTCTTAAGCATGTGCCTTGGCCTAATTACCAGTATGACGGTGCCAACAGCGGGTCTCCAGACTTCCAAGCTGCACTCAGAGAAGAACCAGGCCACTGGATAAAGAAGCCCCTTAGAGCAAAGCACGCCTGCTATCTGAATTAGGCGCTAATTGTACAGCGTCCGGAAGGGAAGTGGTAAACAGAACAGATCTGCGAAGTATAAACTTTAGTATTGGTATAAAGCTGCAGTACTGAGCTTTCAAATAAACATGATTGCGATAAACTGAATTAAAGGGATAGTTCACTTTAAAATGAAAATTCTGTCATCATATACTCACCCTCATGTTGTTTCAAACCTGTATGAGTTTCTTTCTTCTGCTGAACACAAAGGAAGATATTTAGAAGAATATCAGTAACCAGGCAGTTTCTGGGTCCCATTGACTTCCATAGTATATTTTTTTCCTACTATGGAAGTCAATGGGACCCAGAAACTGCCTGGTTACTGATATTCTTCTAAATATCTTCCTTTGTGTTCAGCAGAAGAAAGAAACTCATACAGGTTTGAAACAACATGAGGGTGAGTATATGATGACAGAATTTTCATTTTAAAGTGAACTATCCCTTTAAGGATGAATTGTAAATACTATGTGATGTCATGACTAATGAGGTCTGATATGGGATTTTTATTGCCAGATGCCATTGCTGATATCTAAATATGAGTGTGGCACATCACTGCTAAAATGGCTATATAACCATAGTACTTTAATGAAAACAAATAAGACATCTACAATTCAAAATATATTAAAATAGATGCAGCCTTGGTGAGCATAAGAGACCCAATTTTTCCAATGGAAGTGTATCCGAGAATCTCAGCTTTTTATAATGCCAAAATGGCCAAAGTATTCTTGATTTATTGGCCTGACCAATATTTCAATACATTCATATTTCAATTTAGCCATGGTCAGTATTGATTTTCAATCACTCTAAATACTTAAACTGTGGATAAATTGGACTGTGGTAGGAAACCTGAGCTGTGTATTATCTCAGAGGTGCATAATGTGCAATCCCATTCTGGAACAAAGAGCCTGTGTTTCTTTCAGAGCATAGCAAAATGGAGGACATCTCCTACCAATCAATAAAATAAGAGAACACTGAATGTAATAATTACAGCCAACCCTTATTGATCCACACCCATTTAATTAGACAATCTTGTCCGGCACCTCAAATAAAAGTGCTGAACACACAGAAGCGGGTTTAGAGAGCTACTACTTACAAACCACTCAATCAATGAGTCCAGGTATTTACACTAATGCCAGGGGCAGCATGAATCTGTAAGAACAGGCTATTTTAATCAAATCATCCCTGATTTGAAGTGCCAATGTTCCAGTGAAAGACAATGAGAGATGTCGTGCCTTAGGAGGCACTGAGCATCTCCATCCGATAGTTTCAAGGCCAGATTGCAGATCAGACAAGCCACTGATGTGTTGTATTTTATAATGCCACCCTCCCCCTATGTTTTTCACCAGCACCAAAAAAAAAATCCGCTTTGTAAACAGTAGAGACCCAGTCTTGTGACCCAGATTTCAGCAGCGACGGGCTATGAAGGTCATGGGGATTGGTGAGGTAGTGGAAGATGATGCAGCTTGAGGACCACCAAGATTCAGCTCACTGGACCTCATGAGATATTCAGAGCTGCCCCGCTTGAAACAGGTCCAATTTTAGAACTTTCCAAAATGCTATCTCCTGTGACGTAGCTGCACATAGGCCAAGTGCTCTATATTGTAGGTTCACCTTACAAAAAAAAAAATCTGTGATTTGTGTCTGGAAGTCTGTCTAGTCACATAATGTACTTCAAAAACTATATATCAATGTCATTGCACGAGGTACATAATATCAAACCAACAGGCATTTCAAAAAACCAATCAATCAATCAATCAGTCAATTTAAGCTGAGCATCTCAAAATTAGCTTGTTAGGTTTTTAATGATTGTAGACTTGGAATTTTTTTTATCCCTGTTGTTGTTGAATCACGGTAGCGAACACTAGTTTTCCACAAAAGATCTCATATTCATTATTATATGTGACCCTGGATCACAAAACCAGTCATAAGTCGCACGGGTATATTTGTGGCAATAGCCAACAATACATTGTATGGGTCAAAATTATCGATTTTTCTTTTATGCCAAAAATCATTAGGACATTAAGTAAAGATCATGTTCCATGAAGATATTTTGTAAATTTCCTACCGTAAATATATAAAAAAATATATTTTTGTGAGTGAATGCAGCACAATCGCGAACATAAATGGACAACTTTAAAGGCGATTTTCTCAATGTTTCGATATTTTTGCACCCTCAGATTCCAGATTTTCAAATAGTTGTATCTCGGCCAAATATTGTCCTATCCTAACAAACCATATCAATGGAAAGCTTATTTATTCAGCTTTCAGATGGTGTATAGATCTCAATTTAAAAAAATTGACCCGACTGGTTTTGTGGTCCAGGGTCACATATGTCAAGTCATAGGAGACTAGGGGCCCTATCATACTCCCATACACAATGCAGCTCCAAGCGCGACTAGCAGTGTTTTTGCTAGTTTCAGCCTGACGCAGTTAACATTTTCACATCCTGCGCCACGTTGTTTAAATACCAAATGCATTTGCGCCTATTTGTGCGCCCATGGGCAAGCTAGTCTGAAAACGAGGTGCGTTCAGGCACATTGCTGACCCGTTGCTATTTTGAGGCAACTGAAATAGACTGCGCCATTGACCAACAAAAACCTGGTCTAAAGTCAATGGCACAATATTTTTTTGATATTTAAAGAGCGCGCTAGTAATGTGCGCCTATAGGCGGGTCCACAACGCGTGTACACTCTCCTTATTAAAAACACAGGGATGCGCAGCAGCACACACACATGCCAAATATTAAAAATAAAAGGATTAAATGTAAAAGATTAATCCACCATGGCGCGAGCGCAACTGGCTTTTAAAGGGAAAGGGAAATTACACTGATTGTTTTTTTGCATGTTACACCCAAAACACACCCATTACTCATTGAGAGAATAGAGATAACCCTTTTAGACCATGCGCTGGGCGCGCCGACCATTTTTCCTGTCGTTAAACTAGCAAAAGCGGATCCCTAAGTGCACTTGCGCATTGCGCTTTAGACCATGCGCTTAGACCATTAAAATAGGGCCCTTGGTCTTCATGCCCAGGTTTCTCTGAGTTCGTACACAAAGACTGGCCGTTTATGCTGACCAAAATAACTTACATTATTATTACAAGGTAGAGAAACATGATGTTCATGTTTAAAATAGATGTTCAAAATAGATGTATTCATCATGCTACACAATCCTTCCTTATAGAGAATACTTTAGTCGACATATGCATCAGTGGAGAACATATGCTACATTGTATATACATTCCTATGTGGTTAAAATAAATCATCCCATGTCCCTGACATGTAACCCTTACACACATTTATGCACATAATGCACGTTAAACTTCACAAAATACATAATACAACTGATTATAAATACTAAAACTGTTCATAATTAAGACAAAGGGCATTTGGACATTTTGTGGATTTCAAACGTTAGTAGAACATGTTAGTTAATGGTTAAAAGCCAATGCAAAAAATCCTCATGCAATATGACATTCATTCGATTGGAGTTGCTTAAAGCGTATACAAGTAGGTTTCTGGACTACTGTAGGTCATCACATCTCATAAAACATCTCCAGAAAAACATTTTGGAAAGGGCTTCAAGCATTGTAGAGCATGTAAACAGACAATCAGCCAGCAAGTCTGGCTTTTGTCTGCATGTAACAACACTTGACATCGTTTCCTACGATGGCTAGTAGAGTAGGATGGAAGAAATGAATGGAAATCAATGTGGAAAAGTCTTGCAAGAATTTTTTTCTCATAATAATACTCTGTTTTAAATTTTTAAAACAGTATTATAATTAATAACAAATTAAATGGTTAAAGTGGTTATTGAACACAACATGCTCTTGCGATTCAAATGCTCTTTCCTGTTCCTCCCTACATGGCCGAATGGCAGTTTGTGGTCGATTGTTTGGAAAGGAAAGTAGCTCTTTTCTATTACCCAGGATTTGTTTAGTCTGATTGGCGAGCAGGATTGACCGTTGATAGGATTAAGTGAGTGAGCGACGCCAGATGACTCCAGTGATATTACTCAGCCTCATTTTAATGCAGTCTTAAAGCTCATCTTGAAGTCTGCCCTTGTTCCATTTAAATTAATCACAGTTTCATCCAAGTTCAAAGGCAGTGCCTTCTCTCAGGCTTCACTAAAGGTTGGACACACTCTCCTCAACATAATCATCTTAGCGCCACTTTCAGCCCACGTGATTAGTTTCTCTCTAAGTAGGATACATCTCTTCTTTACCTGCTAGTATCTGTCTGCATCATACAGACATCATTCACACTACCTACTGAGCCAAGTGGTTTTATAACACAACTCTCCCCAAAAAGTATTAGCATTTTTGATAATTAAGTAGCACAAATATTTCCTTGTAGGTCAAAATGTTTTGTCTAAAACACTGTATATAGCACATTCATGTATAATTTGCTCTGTCCATTTGAGTCGCAGATCATTTGCTTTGTCCTCGTCTGACCTCCCACGTCACTTAAAACTTATGGAACTATATATATATATATATATATAAATCTTTAAATAATATGTAGTTAAATCCAAATAATTTATAATGCTATATATAAAAGTTTTGGTTTACATAATATATGTGTGTGTGTATATATTATATTTAGATATATTATATTATATATATATATATATATATATATATATATATATATATATATATATATATATATATATATATATATATATTATATATTGTGTGTGTGAGTGTGTGTGTATACAGTATTTTTATACACACACAGACATATATAATATATAATATATGCACGACACATATATTCCGTAAAAAACGTTTATGTTACATGCGATTAATCAACTTGACAGCACTGTCAAGTATTCAGAAAAAGTAAGAGCTAAAGAACCTGAGACTAACTTAAAGAGAGGGTTGGTTAGATTTATCTTGCAGAATAATGCAGGAGCTGACAGGACACTGAAAAGAATAGGTTTGTCTTGGAGCGAGGACTGATAAAGTCTGTTCTCTCACCCCCGTCGAGAGAGATGACAACGTTCATTGTTCTCAAATTAAACAAACAGGAGTTGGTAAGGCGCGGTCTTGGCAAGGAGCTTATTGGCGAGATGGAAAAACCCATTTAGAATCTAATCCTTCAAGATGTCATTACATGCGCAGCGTTTAAGTGGCTTATGAGCATGCGTGGCTGACGGCAGGGGGTGAAGTCGAAGCACTGCATGAAGCCATGCTGAAGTGTCTCTTAAGGATGCATCTGAGATCTCTCAGTGGCTTCAGATAAACATCATCACTCTGACAAATATCGACACTGGAGTATAAAGTTCAATGTTCAAAAGATTGTATATTATTGCATTTATCAATGTTGTTAATTATTACCATGGGTATCTTTGACTTCAGAGAGAAGCAACTGAACCTTTAAAGATTTATGGACAACATTATTACCATGATGACAGTGATTTGAAATGAAAGTTAAAGTCGGCACAAACGGTTGTTGATATAGTCTTTTCTTCCCTATTGTGCCGTATGTGAAAACGGCTTCCTGAATGAGAAAAAATGTAGGGCGGGAATTGATTGGATGGATGTGGTTTGTTATTTCTGTGATCTCATGTGAGTGACAGGTTGTCCCGCCCTCACGCAAATAAACACGCCATCAGAGAAGAGATGTTGCTGCAAGAAATATTTTAATTAAAGATTATGAGGGCACATGAATTAAAACATTTTTTTTTTTTTTTTTTAAATACACAGATAAATCATTATTAACAAATTCTGGAAAATTCCAGCCTGATCTCACAGCAATTCATACGAATTCTACGAGGTGGCTAATTCGTACGAATTCATACGACCTCACTCGTCACCTACCCATCACGTTGGTTTAGACAAATCGTACAAATTCGTACGAGTGAGGTCGTACGAGTGAGGTCGTACGAATTCATACGAATTAGCCACCTTTTTATCACTCGTACGAATTCGTGCGAATTGGTCGTGAGATAGCGTTGAAAATTCCATAAAAAATAAGAATGGTCAATTTTGTTTTTATGGTGACTTTAAAAGTGCACTCAGAATTTTTTTGTTTATGTTGCGCTGCCCGGAATCGCCATATTGGATTTTTAGCATGGATCACACAAAGGTTTTCAGTTTCTAATGCTGTTGTATAAACACCCTATATCAAACTATATGACAAATGTAAATATTTAATAGCTTTCATTTTCATGTCTTAAGGGGTAAAAACACTGTCCGGCCCAAAAAAGTTGCTGTTTAGATTCAATTAAGCAAATGGTTAAGAGTCTATGATTGGATCATTATTGCAGTGATTATTATGTTTCTAGCATGTTATATGTTTGGATACAGTTCTTCTAACCCTAATTGATGGAGTGTGTAGCTTTTCATTTCTTAAACAACCATTTAGGAAGACACATCATGGTCATATTTAAGGATGAGAATGTCAAGATTCATCAGGCTCAAATTGTGAAAGAATGGTTGGGAAATAACTTCACAACATTTATTTCCATTAAGACGTGCATACATTTTTGCTCAAGATCTTGTATTGGAAATGCAAGAGTCCAGCACTCTGTCTCCTCCAGCACATCCCAAAGACTTCCAATGTATTTAAGCTCTGGACTCAGAGGAGCCGATTCATGTTTAAAAAAAATGATTCTTCATGATCCTCACAACCATTCTTTCACAATTTGACCCTGATGAATCTTGACATTGTCATGGAATATGACCATGATGTGTCATCCTACATGGATGTTTAAGAAAAGCTACACACTCCATCAATTAGGGTTAGAAGAACTGTTGCCAAACAACATGCTAAAAACATAATAATCACTGCAATAATGATCCAATCATCCAAGCATTTGCCTATTTAAATCCAAACTGCAACTTTTTTTGGCCGGGCAGTGTATTTTGTAATTAGCAAAAATTACTGAGATTACCCATAAGTAAAATGATTACTATTTAAAAAGGACACACGTGTTAGATTTTTAACAAAAGGCACAAAATGTATCTTTTATGTAAATTAGACATGCTTCAACAAATTGTGTTATGTCAATAATAAATGTTCACAATGTGAATATGATGACTGTGTTTTGTATTCTAAAGACATTGGCAGTGTCCTGGATCTGAACCAGCAGAATAAAGCAAGAACTTTGCCTCTATCAGCCACTTTTCTGTCATATTTACTTCAGCCTGGGAGGTGTAACGAAGCCCAGAGCAGGTCTGGGTTAAGTCTTCCTAACCAGAGACAAAAACAAACAGCATTCCCGATAGTTAAAGTCTGCACTTGAATACATAAAATGACATATTTCAGTTTTTTATTGCTGACTTATTTTACCTTCTGTCTTCCTGAACCCTATAGTATAAGGATTTTTTCCTGTTTTGCTGATTCTCATCAGCAAATCAGTTTCAGAACCCACAGTTCAGATTTGTCTGGAAATTTCTGTGAATTTATGGATTTTCATCAGTACCTAGAAATGTAATATTCAAACATAAGCGGGCTAATGTGTTTGAATAAGCTCTGTCTGCAGCTGCTGTCCCCTCACTGTCTTTGGGCTACAGGAATCCAATCATCTGAGTCAACATACAGGAATCATGTTACTGACACTGTAAAAGCTTGTAAAGCATGGAGAGCCAGTTCAGTGGCGTTCAGTCATGGCAATACCCTGATCCCTGTATGAACATGCTGTGAATTCCTGCAGTCAAGCCCCTGTGGGAAGACCCAAAATTAGAAATGGACTGCAAAAGGTTACAGGAGCTCTGGGAACAGCGTTTAATTTTGAGTCCTGTCTGTATTTGAATGCTTTAGTCAAATGCCCAAATGTTGAGGCACTAAAACAAGATTTTCATACAAATGCTTTGTTTACATGCAGATCTGCTTTAAAAAGTGTCACAACTGCAGAATATTAAGTCTCATTGTGAAATATAAAGTCACATTATCACATATAAAGTCACAATTACATGAAATAAAGTTGCAACTGAAAGATATGAAATCAGGTTTTGTAAGATATAAAATCAGAATTATTAAAAAATAAAAGAAATTGTGGGATAAATTACAAAATTGCAAGAAATAAGTTTCAATTGCAAGATATAAGTTCCATTTTGAGGTAAAGTCACAAGACAAAAACTGTCGTAATTGTCAGACATATAAATATAAAATCAGAATTATAAAGAATTGTGAGATATAGTCACAATGCAAAAAAATGCAAGAAATAAAGTTGAGAGATATAGTAATAATTATGAGAAATAAAGTTGCCATTGATAGATATTGTGAGATAGAAACTCATAGTTATGAGAAATAATTGTAATTGTGAGATATAAAGTCAAAATTGCAAGAAATAAAAGCTGCATTTGCGAGATATAAAGTCATACTTATAATAAACATGAAATTGCAAGATATAAAGCAATTTTGTGAGATATTTAGTCATAATTTGAGACATAAAATCACAATACAAAAAACAATGTCACAATGGCAAGGTATGACTTCCTAGTTATGAGAAATAAAATAGCAGTTGATAGAGTAGATACAGTGTTGGGGAACATTACTTTTAAAAGTAATGCATAACTTTTTTGCTTTACTCCTAATCGAGTTACTTAGTTACTTTTTACGGAAAGTAATGTGTTACGTAATTTTTGTGTTACCTGGGATGGGCTTGCTTGTTTGTTTTTAAAAACAAATAAAAAAAGTTTTATTTTTCACAGTAAAAGTAATGTTACTTTACTTGTTACTTGAAAAAATGTAATCTGATTACATAATTTGCGTTACTTGTAATGTGTTACCCCCAACACTGAGCAGATATACAGACAATATGACATGTCTTGTGTCTTGATTATGAAAAATTATTGTAAATGTGAGACATAGTCAAAATGGCAAGAAACAAAAGTTGGAATTGTGAGATTATATCATTTTGAGATATAAAGTGATGTCACATTGTGAGATGAAAAAAATATTGCAATAGCAAGATATAGTAATAATTTTTAAATTTAGAGATATAAAGATACATTTTGAGATATAGTCATAATACAAAAAAACTGGTAACACTTTACAATAAGGTTCATTAGTTAACTACATTAGTTAACATTAACTAATAATGAACTGCACTTATACAGAATTTGTTCATCTTTGTTAATGTTAATTTCAACATTTACTAATACTTTATTAAAATCTTGTTAACATTAGGTAATGCACTGTGAACTAACATGAACAGCTTTATTTTCATTAACTAACATTAACAAAGATTAACAAAAACAGTAGTAAATGTATTGCTCATTGTTAGTTCATGTTAGTTAATACATTTACTAATGTTTAATAAAGGAACCTTATTGTAAAGTGTTACCAAAAAACTAATATTAAAGGTCCCAGTTTTGAGAATCAAAGTTGCAATTCATAGATATACTACATTTTTAGATTAAAAAGTCATAATTAAGAGAAATATGGCGCTTTTCCACTGCATGGTACGGTACTGCTCGGTTCGGTACGGCACGCTTTGGCGCTTTTCCACTGCATGGTACGGTACGGTACGGCTCGGTTCGGTACGGCTCACTTATGGCGCATTTCCACTGCATGGTACGGTACGGTACGGCTCGCTTCGGCTCGCTTTAAATGGTACCACCTCTGTTGAGGTTCCAAGCGTACCGTACCGATACTAAAACACTGCAGATCACTGATTGGTCAGACAGAATCATCACTACCAGCGTCATTATTTACGACACGAGACACTAAACCCGCTAGATTTAAATAGCCAGTAGACAACAGCCAACACTGTAGCGCCTGTTTTAAAAGTATTTGCTTTAAAAAAAAAAAAAAAGAGTATAAACTTCAAAAAAGAAATGGCTGAATCGTGGTCAGTGGACGAGGTGCAGACGTTCCTCTCGTTGGTTGTCGAGGAGTGGATGGGGAAACACGGAATGAAAAATTCGCATTTAATATGATGATGTCATGGCAGTAGAGACGGCAACTATAACGATCAGTCCCACCCACTCTGAAGCGGTACTAACTGCAGTGGAAAAGCAACCGAGCTAAAGCGAACCGAACCGTGCCGTACCGAGTCGAGTCGTACCACGCAGTGGAAAAGCGAAGCGAGCCGAACCGTTCCGCGCCGAGTCGAACCGTACCGAGCCGAACCGAGCCGTACCATGCAGTGGAAAAGCGCCAATAGTTCTGTGAGAAATAAAACTTGCAGTCACAATGTCAGATAAAAACTCAACATTACGATAAATAGAGCTGCAGTTGTGAGATGTGAAGTATGTTTGATGCAGTTGTTGGTGTAACAGATGACCTCTAGCATTCTGGGGTCCTATTAAAGGTGGCTACTAACACACCGCTCCGCATACACAGTCTCTTCATGTATTCAACAGCTAAAACGAGTAGCAAGGCTAATAGTGACCTAATAGCTTAAATCTGTGCGTTTGCTGATGAAAAGCCCTTTGCACGGCGGGCAGATTTGTGGGAGGCTTACTGTAAGGAAGCAGGAAAAGCCAAGCTCCCCCCGTGGGAGTTGTTTTTCATAGGGCTGTGCGGTATGCATGTGCTGCTGGGCCAGTTCAGACCAACCTCTTGGCTGGCTGGTTAGCATTCCTACCTCATTCTGTAATTACGTCTCCACTCCTACAGAGATCCTCCAGAATCCTCCATGTCAGTCATATGAACAACAGAGATGTGTAAAACAAAGTGCTTGTGTATTCCATACGGACTTGCCATTCAGGATGGTTGATTGTACATAAATAATACTTTAAAAATGACTGCTACAGTGACATCAACCATACAAATATGAGCCAAAATATAAAGACCACCTGCCTAATATGCGGTTGGTCCACTGTGTGCTGCCAAAACAGCGCCAACCCACCAAGGCATGGGTTTTACAAGACCCCTGAAGTTGTCCTGTGGTATCTGGCGTTAGCAGAAGATCCTACAAGTCCGGTAGTTTGCAAGGTGGAATTTACGTGGATCGAACTTTTTGCTCCAGCCCATCCCACGCATGCACAATTGGATTGAGATCTGGGGAATTTGGAGGCCAGGGCAACTCTTGAACACTTCATCATGGTCCTTAAACCACTCCTGACTAATCTGTGAAAGAGGCCACTTCCACCAGGGAACACCATTAGCTGCTTTCCGACCGGAGGAACCTTTTCACAGTTCCTAGAACCATTGGCTAAAGTACCCGGATGTCGGCGTGTTCGCACCGCAGGAACTAGGAACGATTTTAGTTCTAGGAACTCCATTTGGAGGAACTAATTTAGGTCCTACTTCAGAGTAGGGTCTAAACCAGCACTATAGTAACTACCCGTGATGTTAGTGTACGCTGATTGACCGAACGCACGCGGAACAAAATAGCTTAAAACAGCTATAATGTAAACACACAGATTATAGCCTATATATTTACTCCAGAAACTAACTATACAAACATGGAAAACAGTGATAGATGGGTCTCTAAACCTTTATGCTGAAGAGAAAATCCAACGCAACTTTGAGGGGACCAAGCCAAACATGATTATGTTTAGCTAGCAACACTGGACATCAACCACACGGCATAGGCTAATAACCTTTTTTTCATATACTGTCTACTTTCTATAACAGTTCTATCTAATAACATATTAAACAGTACTGTTAGACAGATCGCTAACTAATAAACACAGAGGATGCGAGCATTGTTTGCTCTGGCGTTCTCAGCGCCGCCAAAATAAAGGTCCGTCGCGCCATCAAAATAAAAGTCACCGTGCTTGCGTCACTCCCTTACCCCTCCTACCAGTTCCTATGGCCACTTGGCCAGTGCGAACGCAAACAGCAAAACCGAGTTTGGGGGAGAGTAGTTCATAGAACTGTTTAGAAGTGGACAGTTCCTATAACTAAGTTCCTGTAACTTGGTCGGAAAGCGGCTATTGTCATGAAGGGGTATACCTGGTCCGCAACAATGTGTATGGCACGTGTCAAATTTGAATGGCCGAACCCAGGGTTTCCCAGCAGAACATTTCCCAGAACATCACACACCAGAGCAACATACTTTTCTGGGTATGCAAAGACGTATACACGATATGGACACAAATTGCCCTAATTCACTATTAGAAAACTCCTGCATGCATCTTGTTGCATATTCATGTGAAGTTGCTTATCCTTCGATAAACAACTTCATATGAATATGCAACAAGATGCATCATATAATTTCTCTGCTTGCTATGGCCAACAGGTGCTAATTGTCTCATCTAACATTAACATATTTCTCAAACAGCTTTCCTGAGGATAAAGGCTCCATTTAGTGGCTAGCACTTATTTTAAGTAGGCTATAGCACTTGATGGATAATAACAGAGACACCGAAAACGAAGGTGTGTAACAAAACATCTTTCATTAAGACTCTTTTCTTTCCTTGTTTTTTTTTTTAGAGCGTTACAACACTGAATCTACTAATGAAAATGTTCAATAAGGTCTCACAGTGCGCTCCACTAATAAAGGCTTTTCACTGTGGAGAGTGCATAGGCGTACAGAAACACATGAGTGCAATGTGAAGTTCAGGCCGCAGGAGTGCAGATAAGAATATTGAGTTTAGGCTGAACTGGAAGCCACATTCAATGATGCTGACAGGCAATAAAAGACACAATGATGCGGTTTGTCTGAACTCATTAAAGGTAAAGGGTTATTGAAAGTTAACAGGCTATTATAAGGCCTTTGTGAATACAGAAAACAGCTGGGTGATATAGCTAAAGAAATATTCTCTTTAATTTTTCATATAAATAATAAACAAAATAGAACTTATTTAACTATGTGTTAACTAACTGAATAATATCGAATGTATAATATTCTAATCAATATAATATATATAAACTATTTTCAATAAATCGTCTGGCTCTAGTCCAGAGCTCTCTCAAACACTGAATGAAGGCTCACCTAACAGCAGCTACTCTATAATTATCTGTGCCAAATGGTAGACCATCAAACATGTGACATAAACCACAAACATTAATAACATAGATCAAAATGCATTGCTTCATGTGCTTTTTCTGCACCACCTATCAATGTGTCTTGTTAGACTTCTAGAGATCGACTAGTCTATTTGAAATATGTGTTCATTGGAGAAACTGTCTTTATATTTGTTAATATTACACAAGATAAAAAATGGGATCTACATGGAAATAGCATGACAGATTAAAGTAATCAAATCCCCAATCAGACCAAACACAGCTATTCCAACAAGGGTGGAATACAAGGATATTAAACCAATGTCAAAGAAGAGAACTAATGACACAGTAAAACATGTGTCATTAAAAAGGAAGCTTTTAGTTTGTGCATTGCAAACGACACTGAACAACAAGAGGAAAAACAATTACACAAGCTATGTTGCAAATGGAGAATATATTAGCAGTACGTGTAAAAAAAAAAAAAAAACTTGGGTGATGTCTGAACAATCTGGCCCATTCATGCAGCACATGCCATGCCTGCAGCACAGGGATTTAGACGATCAGCTGAGTGCAGCCTCCACTACAATACAACATTGTTCTCAAACGAAACGTTGCTTGTTTGCCTTCAAACTCTGCTGTGCGGCTTATCAGGGGAGCACAGCTCCAAATCTCCCTCTGAGCTTGCAAACTGAAATCAGTGTGTGTCCATTTCCTATACTGCACTGCACACCGTCAAACAAGCACTACGCTTGCCAAAACGCCTTTTGAAATGCTGGTTTGAACTTTGAACAGGAGCTGAGGTAAGAAACAGAGATGAATGGGAAAAGGAAGACAACTTACACAACTTGAGAATAAACCTTACAGAAAAACACAAGCAATGCCTTAAACACTCTATAACTGTATTAGAAGTGGACCTTTATGTCAAACTTAAATGTATGTTTTATATAAATTACATGACAAACTATTAAAGCAAGAGGAATTTATTTTTTAAAGCAGGACAGTACAAGCACATAGAACTTGAAGTTTAAATTATAAATGTTCAAAATGATGATTGTCAAGTATTAGCAGAACATGAAAATGCTATGATCGTTTGTTTGCAAATGTCACTAGATGTGATATTTTGCATCTAATGCAATGATATATCATATATTTCAACTGTGTCATAAAATCTATCATTTTGAATTCCACATCCCTTTCGACGTGGAACCTGTGATGCATCACAGCATCAAACAGGGACACTTTTTCCTTTTCAGCACTTATCTACTCTCCCTCATCACTGTGAAACAAACCAAGGCCCGGCTTCTTTGAGACTTCTGTGAAATCTGTGTGATTTGATAAGATTCGCTTTACCTATGAGATATGTTACTTGTTATTTGTGAACATTAAATTTGTCTTGTTCTTGTTACCCTGACAACTGCAAAATCAACCAAGTGAGCTAAAGTCACACGCTTTTCTTCTGAAGACAATATTAAAATCATGTTCTGTCTTGTTTTTTATTCACTAAGATTCTAAGATTGTCTATCAGAATTCTCTGGAACTGCAAGTCCCAGAATGGGTATACACCACGGCTCTATATAGAATGACAGGATTTATATTCATTATATAGATCAGTGGTGTACACACACTGCTGTTCAAAAGTTCAGTCATGGTCAGTAAGATCTTTTTTTAATGTTTTTTTGAAGCGTTTTATGCCCACTCGGGCTACATTTATTTGAACAAATTACATTTTTAATTTAAATTAAATTTGAATACTATTTCACTAAAATAAGTCATATTGTGAAATATTAAAATTTGAAGTAGCCTAACTGTTTTTTTAGATTTTATTATGCTTTAAAATACCATTTATTCTTGTGATGACAGCCATTACTCAAGTATTCAGCATCAAAATGATCCTTTGAAAAATAATTCAAATGCTGATACCAGTTCTTATTATTATTGTTGTCAACAGTTATGCTGCTTAAAGGGGTGGTATAATGCCCTTTTCACAAGATGTAAAATAAGTCTTTGATGTCCCCAGAGTGTGTATGTGAAGTTTTAGCTCAAAATACCCCACAGATATTTTTATATAGCATGCAAGTTGTCAATTTTTGAGGGTGAGCAAAAAAGCACCGTTTTGTGTCTGTTCCTTTAAATGCAAATGAGCTGCTGCTCCCGGCACAGAGGGCGGAGCTTCAACAGCTCTTGTCCTTAGCAGCTTCGATTACCTCACACAGACATGCACTGAAAATTTCAAAAACTTTTAGCCTTTTATATTCAAACCGGATTCAGACAATGATGGAGAGACTCAAGACGAAGTGACAACATGTAGAATGCAACAGGACATTTGGTTAGTTGATGAATTTATGTAGCTTATGTGTAGTTATCTTCTAGTCATTGATAAGCATATTCTGTCTTGATAATCTATAAATCGTGTTCCGGGGGCGGGGTTTATGTAAATTTTACGGTTGGTGATGTCACTAACCCGGGAGGAATGTCCTGTAGTCCCTACCAGCCGTTTGTTGTAGTCCTTAAAAAGCCATTTCTTTAAAAGCAAATATCTCCTTTTGCTTTGAACTTTGAGCATTGTAACTTTGCAGATGTTGTTTATGCTCAAACAGCAACATTACACACTAACTAAAGTTAGAAAGGTGAAATCATAATCAACCACCCCTTTAATGTTTTTGTGGAAACTGTGAAACTGTTTTTTCCATGATGAATAGAAATGTCAAGGGAGAAGCATTTATCTGAAATAGTTTTTTTTTTTTGTAATAATTTGAAAGTCACAAAAGTAAGAATTTCTTTTAAAAAAAACTCTTACTGACCACAAACAGCAGTGTAAATGAGACTATATACACACTGTGTATGTGCATATACTGTACTGCTCCCATAGACGTCATTATATTGTGTGTCAAGCTCTTTTTCCATGACCTTCTTCCCCACACATACAAAATAAAAGTAATTATGTTAAAAACCCTCTCAGCGCTGCTCACCTGCTGATCATAATTGTGAAAGCTGTGGTCACAAACAATATAAAACAAAACACGCTTGCACACACGCACATGCTTTTTTTGTTGTTTTCTTATTGACTTTTGTGCACATGCTGCTTTCTGGCACACAACAGCTCAACCTTTTCTTATTTGCTGTTCCACTTTAATACATCAATGGTTTTTGGCTTCCCATCGGAAGGCCTGAAACCACAAAAAAAATCACCCTGATAATCATCTACTTTTTACTTACTATGCCCTAGAGGAGATACATGCTTTTCCTTAAATAATTCTGTTGCAATTTACTTGTGTAAAAACAAGTGCCTGTGGCTATGTAAACAAAATGAATTAAAACCCCAGCTCGTAGGAAACATTACGCTTACTTACCTATATAGAGAGAGGAGTCTTTCTTTCGCACATGATCATCTATGTAGGACACACCCAGGGGCTGAACAGGTGTTGCACCGATACCCAGCAGCACTTGGGCTCCAATCAGAAGCAAGTACATCATGTTGGTGTTGGCTCTATTCCCACACGTTTCATCGGTTTTAGAGGTGTTGGTGCACACGTCTCGTCCCAATTCCTTGCTCCATGTGTCTGTGATCAAGTATTGACTGGTGAGGAATTCAGGTAATGCGGAGAGCAGCGCTCCCAAAGCCATGACAATGCCTCCGCAGCCAATTAACCGAGGACGGTGGGCTTTAGCACCAAAATAACTAACAAAGAGAATGAGGGCCAGGTTGCCGATCTCAAAGCTGCTGGCAATGACGCCCACATCAGCGCTCTGAAGATTGAAGCGCCGCTCCAGTGTGGTCAGCACGCTCACCTAAGAAATAAACAAAGCAGAAGAATTACTGTAATGTTAATCTGACAATATTGGAGTTTTAGGTAAATTTTTAGGCATTTTTTAAAGAAGTCTTTTATTCTCACCAAGGCTGCATTTATTTGATCATAAATTCAGTAAAAACAGTAATACCGTGAAACATTTTTACAATTTCAAATAACTGTTTTCTGTTCTAATATATTTTACAATGTAATTTATTCCTGTGATGCAAAGCTGAATTTTCAGCATCATTACTCCAGTCTTCAATGTCACATGATCCTTCAGAAATTATTCTAATAGGATGATTTGCTGCTCATTTAGATTTTTTTCAGGATTCTTTGATGAAGAGAAGAATATATATATATACTGTATATATATTGTATTGTACTGAAGTCAAATTCCACCTTAAACAACATAACAAATCTAATTTAAACTAAGAGTCATCTTGGAGAGGTAACACGTGGCGGTAAAGATCAGTGAAGAAACTGTCTTTATATTTGCTAATATTTACACAAGATAACACAAAATGAGATACAGTTATGCTGCATGCTACATGGAAATGACAAGTCAGATTAAAGTAATAAAATCAAACCAAACACAGCTATTCCAACAAGGGTGGAATAAAAGCATACTGAACCCAAGTCAAAGAAGAGAACTAATGACACAGTAAAACAACTGTTTTGACAAATTCGTTCAATCATCGTCATGCTACTTGTCACACATTAATTATCAAGGCCTATGACAGAAATAGCTAGTGGAAGGGAAATAATGCCACCAGGCAGCCTTGAAGAGGAACCACAGGACTTTAATGAAGCAGCTTTGAGCTGGGGCAACAAATATGCCATGGCTGTGAAAAGAGCATGTTACTGAGGCCACGCTCTTTACTATAATCCTATTCCTCTAGAGCGAGCCAACTCCAGGCCTCTCTCAGATGCTGCACATACTGGTCTTTGCAAATCTCCCCTTACTGCACGACAGATTCCTTTGACTGGAGAGATCATTTCAATTTGATGGATAAGACAATATTCACTATGTTGTCCATGGAAACATAACAATGCTTTCTCCTTTCTCCTACTGTATATCAACGGATGTTAGATAGCTAAATGTTGCCATTTTCTGCTGCTGCTAATAGATACATTGACACGCTGCTGTGAGCATGTAAGATATGCTGCTGCTACATGAATAGATCAGACATACATAAATCCCATAGCAGATCTAGACAGGTGGAGATAACAATTATTATATTTGTCTTGTTTTCATTGCAATTAATTACATTTCTAAGGCTAAAGCCTTAAGATAATTTACAGCCTTTTTTATGGTTCATTTATTCCTTTTTTTGGTAATCATAAATTTATTTATTTGGTAACTAGCCATGTAAAAAGATGAAGAATGTACATCCAATTAACACATTTGTCCAAATAAGATAGCATCCAAAATGTGCTTGATAGTTGTCTTTACTAGTCTATCCAGGGTTATTTATAGACCTTTTTGTGAATAATTGAACTTCTGATTAACACAGTTCAATGAATGGATTGACATAACTGTGTGAAGCACAATTTCTGCTACCAAATCATTGGTATAGCATAAAACTGTAACATTCTGTCCAGAGGAAGATATTCCTTAACAGTTAAAATGCCTGATGTGAATAATGAGTTTAATGTGAGCCTTATACAGCAGTGATGTTGCTGTCATAACTCTCTGCTAATTCGATTTGCTCTAACTCAGTTTCCTGTAGTTAGCGTGGTGCAATTTAATTGGAAACCTTGGACAGTCTAACAGACCACTTTGTTTTGTGTACAACTGATGTTCGTGACACATTTGCAGTCCACTACAAGCCTGACTTAAAAGTTGTCTTGTGTTTCAGTTAGTAATATGAAACATGCAAAATGCATCACACTCACTGTTAAACAGCTGGTATACAGTATGACTTAGTCTAGATAAACTGCAAGAAACAAAATACTGTTCATGCATACTGTTGACACATTTTGAATATCATAGTTACTTGGCCATTGTCCATAATCATGCTTTACATTTTGAATATCTTTCTAACAAAAAGGGTTAGAGAAGACCACTATACAAGCTCTGTCTTAATATACTGTGTGTGTCATAATAAAATATGAACGAAACTGTAGCGCCCAGAAGCTGCTTCTCAGACAGCGCGTGAACAGCCTATTAAATCGAGTTCTCTTACATGTGGACCATTTCACACAAAATTATGTCATAATGCCTGTATAGGCAAGTATCCTTGTAGTAGGTTTTGTCATAAGTGAACGTAAACAGTTGAAAGGAAAACGCATGTGCAACAGTGTGTTGGATATGCGCAGCTCTTAAAGTGACAGCAGCCTAATAAACCTTCTGCTACCTTTATCCTCAATGTTAATCTTAACAACAAAAGACAAAGAGAAAATCAGCCACTGCTCTTGACTAGTTGAGCCCCGCTGGAGCAACTCTAAATATTCACTTTGCTGCTATTGAATTAAAGATAAAAAATGATAGAGCAATAATATGAACAATGAAAGTAACAGCAGCAGCTCCTACAAAACATTTCCTACAATGCATAATTAGGAATGAAAATAACTGAAGGAAATATCTATTTGTTAAGCCAAATCATTCTTTTGGTTTCTCAGACCACTATTTTTAAAAATGCATTGAAACTACAAGTATCGATACTAAATGCTAATACTAAACAGGGTTCCAGACTGCGACCATTTTTTGAGAATGTGCGAGTTAAAATTTGATGTGGTCGCATTTGTGCGAGTAAATGGTCATGTACTACTCAGTTAAATTCACGCATGAATTTTCCTGCATTGAACTTGTTTTAGCGCCCGCCAAAGTCTTATTTGATCGGTGAGTAATGTAGATGAACTGCTGCGCTTGTGACAGGGCGCATGTTTAACTGAAGGAACGAGCAGAGAGAGAGAGACGGCGAAAGTGTAAACAAGACTTCACCGTCTCCAAACTAAACGCTGTCATGCTCTCTCTCCCGCGCGCATATTAATCAATAAAAATCGACACGGTGGTAAAAGGTCGGAAGAGTTTCCGTGGAGCATTCAGAGATTTTTTTTTTTTTCCTGAATTACCGCTGGGTGTGAATTGTGCTAAATAAGTTGCCTTATCTTCTCTGAAAAGCGTTCCGGACATTCAGCTGACATAAAAAAAACACTTTAATTAAACGAAAAAAACTATCCAGTGATGAAATGTTTTCTGTGTTGACACAAATCTTGGATGTCCATGTCCTAACTGCTGGGATAATCACACAACGCGCACGACATGTCCAATTCGCGAACTAATGACTCATTTGAACCGATTCATTTTAATGAATGGTTAAAACAACTGATCTTTCCAACACTGAACTCAGGAGACGTCTGAATCGGTGTATAACTAATCAGTAACACTTTACAATAAGGTTCTATTTATTACATAAATTACATAAAAAGTACAGTTTGCCTACTCAAGCTTAAGCTTTAAAATAAATAAAACCACTTGTTTTTTTGAAAAGCATTTGACTACATTTTTCCACACAGTGCTATCAAGAATCAATAAGAGAATCGTTAAAGAATCGGATCGATAATCAGAATCGTCAGTGGCATTATTATTGATAAAATCTTATCAATTCCCATCCCTATGTGAAGACAGTAAAATTTTAATCAAACATTAAAGAACATATATGTTTTTTATTAGTTTTTTTTTTAGAGTTAAAAGATTAAAACATTTTGCTAACCAAGACCACTATTCATCAGCATGCATTGATTAATCCCATGGCATGTATCAAAAAAAAAAAAAGTGCAACCAAATCATATGCTGGAGCGACCAACTGAGAAAGTTGGTAGCACCAGTGCAACCAGTGGAAAAGTTAGTCTGGAGCCCTGCTAAAAATGAAAGTATCGGTATTGGACAGTTTTGGAAAGTGGTATTGTGGCCCCCTCATTTTAACATTGGATTTTCAATATCCAAAAACATTAAATTGTTTAAATTGTTACTGCCTTCCTTTAGTTATTATTTTGGAATAAATGTAAAAATGCTTGTTGGGGTAATACTATGTAGTTTCCGTTTTTCTCAAACAGCGACCCCTAGAGTCGCTGTGGAGTATTTGTATTTAACGCTACGGTCGTAAATACCACTCACGCAGAGCCGTCTCTGCACTCTTCCAACCGCGCTTTCTTCGTCGACTCTGCCATGATCACGTCTGAAACGCGTGCTAGTGTCTTCCATAGAGGCTGCTTCATATGTTGTTGATGTATGTGACGTCATGCCGCAAGCAAGTCGTGATTCTCGCAAGACTTGTCGGGGCGCCACCTCTCAAACCTGCATTGCTGGTTTTGCCAGCGGCGTCCCCCAGATTTTTTTTTAATTCTCTTGTGTAATAAAATATGTGTGTGTGCTTTTGTACTATTCACACTGGCTCTGGTCAGTTGCCAGACCCAAAGATATGTGCCAGGCTGCCAGCCTACAGGTTCTGGAAGCATAGCAAAAGGACAGGATAGGCCACATCCCCCACCTGCCTCCACTTTCTGCTTGCCTCAGAGTTTGTGCAAAACCTGCTGAAACCTGTTGATTAAATAGCTGGGTCTCACTGCATACATACATCGGTGCCAGTTCCACTGCAATAGGGCACATAGGCTGATAACTTTAATGCCAAGACACATTCAACAAGTCAGCAGCATCAGCTAATGCCAAATCTCTATCCTGACATGCTCACACCCATTGCCCTCTAATCCTTCAGCATGAAACCCCATCATTATAGCAAGGCGATGAATTATTGAACAATGAGACAAAAGTGTCTATCATGTTATTGTTGAGTCAAGTCAAGCTTACATAATAAGCAATGACAAATTGTGCAGAACAACCAGTCTGCATCATTCAAGCGTGAAATGTTTTCAAGAACATGTGCGGCTACCAGGCATCCTTCAGCAATCTGTGTTTGATTTTGAACATGAGAGAGACGCAGCATTGCCTTATCAGTATGACAGGATGCAGAACAACAGATTCGAAGTACGTTCCATGAATTGAGGTTTCTGAGAAGAGATGGTGGACCAATAGAAAACAGTAACTTTTGATAAATTAATTATTCTGTATGGCATAAACCACAGTTGTTGATTTTAAATACAGAGGGAATGTTCTTTAGAACAAATTAAAGCAGAAGACTGTACCAGTAAGAAAATCAAAACAGTTATAATATTGGTATTATTACAAAGCATGTCTGATTATTGAATACAATAATTTCAAAGAATGAGAGATAGCTGGCTGGTATAACTGCTCAAAGCATCCATACCAACAGTTCAAAAGAAAATGTGATGGGAATATAAACGAGGGATGTCATTTACAGGTTCAGCCCATTGTTTGCTGTCAGGCGGGGATTGATTTCGAGTCCTGCACTGTCAACATAAACACATTCTTTTTCATCATTAAAACATTTCACCCATACAGAAATGAACTGCACTTTTGAAAAACATATTTAAGTGCACTCACATGAGATGAAATGTCTGCTCATATTAGAATCCTAAAAAAGCTGATTAATTTAACTTGGAGTGAGTCGCCCCATGAAGGCCGCCATGTTGAGATCACATGACCTGCTGAATATCACCAAAGACTATAATAACACAAGACGCACGTCAGCGTAACTCGTATTGTTTTGAATGGGGAAATGTGCAACGCTCAATATGGCGGAAGCTCTGGTTCCTATAGAAACAGTCAGACGAGCGCTTCCACCGCGCATCCGCATTATCTTGATCCAGCTGAAAAATGCCATTTTCTGTCATGATTAGAGCGTTTAGAAACAATTCATGAGACAGTTGTTGTCAGATTTCATTGGTGATTACAGATTTCAAATATGAAATTTAATCGTAAGCTTGGAGAACAGTTTTGGAGAATTTGATGTTTCCCCACTCAAAGAGATAGGAGCCGAGAGGCGTTTTAAAGATGGCCGCCGAGTGAAATGACTTGTCTTAAAGGGACTTTGATATCACTCATCTCGGTAACCCTGAGAAAAGAAAAAGAAAAAAGACTTACACAGAAGTACATTTTTTATCTTTCAGATCTTCATGGGGAACTTTTTTACCCTCATGTGAAACTCTCTATCGTGCACATTTCTTGCAAAAATCTTCCTGATAATGGTAAATGTTGGGGCAGATGAATGCGAGCCTGCAGAGGTGGGTTTTAAAGCAACACTAAGGAACATTTTTTACCTTAAAATGATGTTTCCAAAATCGTATCAGTGGTTCATCAAGTCATAACAGGGTGAAAGGCACTTCTGGATTCGCTTTGCAACCCTATATCTGCTTTAAAGGTGCTCTAGGTAACTTTTTAACCTTAACTGAGCAGCTTTGGAGTCAGTGGAATGGTTATATTACTTATTTCGAGTTGAATGGTGGTGGTTTCGCACCCCCCTGGTGCCCGAGAGCGGAAAAAACTCACTTGCAACTTTGGGCCGGCGGGTCGGCGTCAGGAAGTATCGTGTGATATCAGGTCTCGCGATGTAACGAATTGCTTGAGGGCACTGCACACGTACACGCCCCCATTCAAGCACCGGCTAGCTATAAGCAAAGGGCAACGATAGATTGAGTTATGGCTGAGGCTGTAAAAAAAGATGCAGAAAGCTAGGAAATCTTTGTCGGAGGACCAATGAAAGAGGAAACGGGAGACTGACCGAGCAAGTCAGACTCGAGTAAATATCGGACCGGCTTTTTCAGAATGGGGAGAGCTGAGAGAAACAGAAGCCTGCAAAACGGATGCTGATCCTGCTGTTGCACTTGTAAGTATCTTTGGAATAAACTGTGTTTAATATTTAAATTTCAAGTAATTGCGACCTCAGGATGTTTGCTATTGTCTGTAAAGGTTTTTATTATGATCGCTGTCTGTTACGGGCTTACTAGTACGCTAGATACTATAACTTTGATGTTAGCATTGTCATTAGCAAACACGTTTGATTTCTGTAGTTGTTTGGCCGTTCCTCTGTCGGTTTTATTTGTGTAACTTACACTTTTATTTTATGTCACTAAGTCAACGCGTCTGATAAGAGGCAATAAACATGTTGCACATATCATGATCGAGCTAGAAAAAACGTTCTGATGTTTTCTTAGACAAGCAAAGGTAAACCGTCATTCTACCAGATTAACTTATAGACCTTACTAATATAACTTTAGAAATATAGAAAATTTAGAAATTTAACAAATATTAGCCTCCGAGATATATATATATATATATGTAAGGAATAATTGACGACAGGCCGTTGAATTATTAGAAAAATAATGCACACCCGAGGTGGTAATGCGGTCACGACGCGAAGCGGAGTGGCCGTTCACCTCGGGTGTGCATTATTTTTCTAATAATTCAACGGCCTGAAGTCAATTATTCCGCTTATACTACAGTTACCACACCTCGAAACATTGTTCAGATTATGTATTTCAAGACGTTTGTAAAGTTTTTGTCATTAAAACGCTCTTGTATGTAGGACTAATTTCTTACGCATCTAATCCCCTGCCTCCGTTGCTAATTCCAAAACGTCATTTTAGAGTTAGTAACGGAGGTTTGAGCCACTGATAGCAGACTAATGCTGGGGACACACGACTAGCTGACACACTCTCTGACTGTTTTCATCGCAGCATATTTTAAAAACCGACTTTAAACACAGACTGAATGCGCTGAACACGCGTTTGGACATGATAAGTCATAAGAAACAAATAACATTCATAACCGGCCTTAAAGTGTGTCCCCGGCTTTATGCAGTTATTAATGCAGTTATTAGAGAGAGATGTTGCAATAATGAGACAGAAAAGCATGTGCGTCAATATTATTATTTATTTATTAATTCAATTCGTTTTAATTAATTCGTTTATTTATTCTTTTGTTTCTATTATTGACAGATGACAGTAGCCTAGACTAGCCAAATAAATGAAACACAAAGCCCTTTTAACAAGTAGGCCAATCAATAATTATTTATTTGTTAAATTATCTGCAATAAAAATCCGTACTGCAGGACTATCCATTTATTTAGCCTATATTCAGTTTAATTTTCTATTGATTATATAGGACTATATACTTAATTTATTAAAATTAAACTGCATGTTTCCATTGATTGTGAAGCTAGACATTGAAAATTGCAGATCAAGCGCATGGGGCTAAATGTTTTTTCTTGTTATGAATTGTATCCTATCTTCCGTTATTACAGTTGACTACGCGAAGTGATATGGAACTGTAATGCGGTCAAGACCTGCCTGGAACTACTTTAGCTGTGCGTTTCCCTGAAAATAATGCACACCTTAGAACGTTCGTCAACCAATCAGATTCAAGCATTCAACGGCCCTGTAGTATAAATATATATATATTTATGCTCATGCCCATTCTCCCAAAAACAAACAAACACCAAAGCAGTAGTTCGCCTCGTTCATATCGTTCGTTCCCGGTAAAAATAATAGTATGCATGACAACACAATAAAAAAATAATAATAAAAAAATCGCCATCAGTTGGAAAGAAAATATTGCTTTACTTGCCTCGGTAGACCTAACTGGTTTTGAAATAGCCGGTTCCTCTGCTCAGCTGGGTTGACAGCTGATCAGCTGGGTTGCTCGTGGCGAGGGGGGGAGGGACAACAGTTCGTTTTCACGACAGAGTGTTTGAAAGCATTTACTACCAGACACTGGGGGGAGCTACGTAGAGAAAAAACACTCAGACTTGCCTGGTGTCCCTTTAACCACACTATGCAAGTTTGCCAAACTGGGTCGCGTTTCTGTAGTTCGAATGAGACATAAGAAAACTACAAATTTGACTTGCTTTACGGCAAGTGTTACAATAGTCATTATTTAGTTTTTCTTTGTTTCTGATGTCGCAATACATCATACTTTGCGACAGTAGGCTGCGGGCGGCGAAATTATTTACGACAGCGGTAATGGAAAATTCCGCTTCCAACCTGTAGGGCGACCGAAGAGGAAAAGTTCCTTATTGTTGCTTTAACATACTAAATGGTTTGGGAAGTCCTAAATACCAGAGAGAAGTCTGACGTTTTCACCAGAAAATCCAGTTATGATTAAACATTATGAGGTGAGAAATAAAAAATAAAAAATTAAACATATGCACAGATGAATTGTTCACAATAAAATATATAATATGCATTTAGAAAATAAACAGGGTGAATTTTCATTTCATGCTGACTTTAATAGTTCTCTTAATTCCTAACAGAAGAATATTAACTATGGACAGACTACATATAATGTACAATGCACCATTTAGTTTTACATCACTCTTAAACTGACCTTTTGCGGCTGCTGTATTTAAAGCTGTCTAAGAGCACGTACTTGCTGAAACAGCTAATACAGGCGCAAGTGTGGTGGTCATACATGTCTACATGTTTCTGCTTAGAACTCTATCAAGTACAGGCAAACTGAGCAAGCACAAATTAAATGAGTTGAGGTTAGAACAAGATATATTTGTTTGGATATGTCACGTGGCATGCCTGCCAAGGGACATTTGCAAACTCTGTCCCAGCATTTTGCATCACAGTCAGAGTAGCTACTTAACTATGCATATTGGAATCTATACAAAGATTAACACAAGTTGGGAGAGCTTTCAGGAGATTAAAAAAAAGACACAAGACTAGCTCTCTTAGCACATGGGGAAAGTCCAGACTGCCAAAGTCAAGATCAGGGCTGGGGCTAAACTTAGGAAACTGACACAATGTCCAGGAATGAGTCACTGAGTCATTCTGTGAAGGAGGGTGGAGACTCTATCTCAAAATGGACAAGAATTACAGTTGCTTCTGATATAATCTAAATAATTCAGTCCAATATTACATGGAAAATTTCAAATGGTACAACATGACCTGCATGCTGATAAACTGTATTATATTTTTAACCTTGAACAAATAAAAGTGGGTCTAAACAAAACATTTTCATTGATCTCTTGCATTCTGTATAAATAACCTAGACGTTAAACAATCACTGTAAATATACAAACTTGTACTGTTTCACACAAATGTTTGCTTTGGTAAGACATATTTGGAAATATTCTAAAGCAATTTGATGGCTGATTTGTCTATGGAAAAACCTCAGGGAGGATAAGTTTAGTTTAATGCCCTATTTATCTGTCAAAATAAATCTGGGCAATCTCTACATTTTCCAGTCCCACAAAGTTTTTTCTTTTTCTTTTTTAAATGGCAGAGTGTTGATTTGGTTTCCAAACATCACAATTTCCATAAGCTGGGAACAAATCCAGTCCACAACAAGTGCACCCCTTTGAGACTGTTCCCATGATGTATTGTGGCTTTCTGGCAGAGAGCAAATGATTGTTTCCTTTCCAAATATGGTCTGAGCTTGCACAGACATCAGAGACGTCCCATGGGTATGGAGGACATGGCTGGACAAATCTCGTTCTTATCAAAGAAGCTATATAGTGAGGTATCCAACTCACGACACCAAGCAATGTGAGAATTTTCTTTTAGACATCGGACACAAACCAGAGACAACCACAAAGCAGCTTTGTTGTGTTTACCATTTATAAGCAGAGTTGTCAAAAGCAATCAAATCTTGAATAATCGCCAAAATATTGACATTATCTTGCTGCATAGTAACACTTGTTTAGTTAGGGGTATATTTAAGACGCCATTTAATAAAATAAATAATGACAAGATAAAGACTTTGACATTCTCAGGTTCCAGTAAGCAAAATATTAAAAAGGTTATAATCAAAAATATCTCTCAGATATCTAAAACAGATTGTCCTCCATCATTATTTTTGTTTCATAGTAACACTGGTTTTGTCAGGGACTGTATATTTGAGTTATAATAAGCTACTTAATAAAATAACTTTTTTTTTTTTTTTTTTTTTTACAATTGAAGGCTCTTTTTTACTCCATCACAGGAGCGGGTCTCTCTAGTCTAGTGAGATAGCTGGTGCAATAAATGTAAAACCAGGAGTGGATCTAGAGCAACACTTTACAGTCGCTAGTGAAAGTGTCTGTCTCTCCGTTCCACAATATAGCCAACGCTACAGTACAGAACTTCACACACAAAGCTTGATGCTGATGCTCCTTTGGGAACTATTTTCGTTGGTAGGAAGGAAATATCTAAACTATCAGTTGTTTGAAACAAGTTATTCTAGATTAATTTTCATAGAACTGTTGAAATCAATATCACGCGCGATCAGAAGCGAATATCAGAAGGCACCTGCCGCAGAATTACAGCAGTTCACCTTCCAACTGTACTTTTTGCTCGTGTGATATTGATTAATGGTGTTTTATATTGATGATGGAGATTAAAGTGATCCACATAGACCCAAGGTTTTCTGTCATACTAGCCCACAGTTTGCCAGGCATCTTATTTCTCACAGCCTGACAGCTAATCTTATGACTGCTAAGGCAGCTATGCTTTAGGCTAACGTTACTATAACACTACTGTATGTGTTCACTTCATTACATGATTAGGCTATGATAAATCCATCACGCTTCATGCACTAAACTGCACTCAAGAAGACTGAAGATACGGATTAACGACGAGTCAAACTTGGAGTCAAACAAGTTCTGTGAGTTCAATAAGAACAAACAGTCATTTCCAGAGCCTAAAGTGTATAACTTAACCAAAGCCAAATGAAACGCATCGATTTACTTACCAAGTATGCCCCCACTGTGCCCTGTGCCAACATCAGAGCACATTCCGCCACTAAAAATATCTTAATATTTGAGAAACACGAGGGTTTCTTATCATCCCGCTGAGGGTCCTCGGAGCTCCTCTGCTTTTTCACCAGCATCCTGAACAGTCCAACCGCCAAGAAACGCAGCTATAAACTATTGTAAACGGAGAATAAACGCTAAATCAAGCGTGTCTTGATATATCTAATGTAGCTACTATAACTGCTGTTGTTTACAGTCAGACTCAGTGCCGTGTGACAGACTTTTCATTGAAACTCCGCCGATGAATGAAGACGAACTAAACTCTCCTCCTATGCGCTGTATCGCGGAAACGGAGGATAAAAGGTCGCTGTTTTTTACTCCAAACATGTTTCTTTCCCTCTGAGACTGTCCGAGCCCCCGTCGCGTAGTGTTTGCTCGTATTCCGTCACCATCGCTCGAGTCCGCATGCTTGATTCTCCGCCTCTGTCATTACGACTGATTCAAGCGAGCGTTTCTCACATACCGGTCGGTCTTGTACAGTAAAGACACACGGGAGGCGCTGTGATGCAGGCATCAGCTGAATGCTTTACTGACTCGTATATTCAAAATAAAGGCACATTGAATGGCAAAAACATGTGTTAAATCATTCATGTCAGTAATTTTCTGGGTGAATTCGGATCGTTACGCGCAACACAACATTGGTTTTTGGCGATCATAGCTTTTCTTAACTTATCTTAAATATGTAAACAAAACACTAACGATTTCTGTGATATATTTTTGATGTGTTAATACAACATAAAATGATCAATAAATGTCAATAACTTGGATTTTATCACGTAACATGCGATTTCATTCTGTTTGACACCGTGAACTGTAAGCATTAGTGCAACATTTTGAAAATCCTGTGGAAACCCAGTTAAAGGCAGGGTAGGTAGGATTTATTAAAAATTAAAGATCCAAATTTGTTAAAACTTTCTATATATATCAATACATAATTAAAATGTAAGAACTCTGAAAAAAAGAGTATAAAAATCAAGTGACTCTAGACCGTTTAATCTGTATTAAACACAGCTCATTATTTCGATTCGGGACGAATCAAAGGATTGGCTTAGGCGACTGTCACTCTCTCGCAACCATGGCAACCACCCTTTTGCCACACAGCACCTGCCCACTTGCGCGCGACCGTTTGATTTGAGGAGTGCGAGAGGCACGGAACCTGATCACACCTCCGTCCAGTAGATGGCGGTAATGCACTATGTTTGCAAGCTGCCAATAAAATCTATCGAAGAAGAAGAAGAAGGCACTGAACCTAGGAATACCAAAACAATGGCAGAGAAAGAGCAATCTAAATTTACAGTACCGGCATATGCAGTTAGTGAAGGCAAACCAGGCAAAAAAATGCCCCTTCCCCTCCGCTTGTCTCAGGTAAATAATGCGTCCTCTAGCTCAGCGGTCGGAGTCGCGCGTTCATGTGTTTTGGGGGCGTGGCTTTGGAAGAAGCACAGAAATGAGGGGTTGGAGTGAATGGAAATAATGAGATGTCTTTAAAACAGTCGTGAGAGGTCTACAGACACTCGATTTTGATACTTTCTTTTTCAGAGTACTTACATTTTAATTATGTATTGATATGTACATAAAGTTTAAACAAATTTGAAAAATAAAATTTTTAGACCATTTCTACCTACCCTGCCTTTAAATACATACATGCATACAGTAGATAGTAGCCTACAGTACATACTACAGTTCATACATAAAGTACAAACATGCCTACATACATACAATACATACAGTACAAACATATTTACAGTAAGCCTACACATACTTTTAATGGCCATTTTCTTCAAGGAAAAGTTTTTGTTTTAAAAATGTTTGGTGCTTTACAAAAAAAACAAAAAAACAATAACAGCGCATGGGTATGAAATAACATGAATAAATAAAGACAACTACTAATTTTTCATTTTTAAACCATGGGTTTCCATACTGGTGTCTAAACATAGAAAAGTGTCGATACAAAAACTGGCAAAATTAATGAATGCTTTTGACTTCAAATAATTTGATTTAAATAAATAATAAAAAAATGTTAGTTTTACATCACTCTTAAACTGACCTTTTGCGGCTGCTGCATTTAAAGCTGTCTAAGAGCACGTACTTGCTGAAACAGCTAATACAGGCGCAAGTGTGGTGGTCATACATGTCATACAGCCATCTACATGTTTCTGCTTAGAACTCTATCAAGTACAGGCAAACTGAGCAAGCACAAATTAAATTAAAAGTTGAGGTTAGAAGAACAAGATATATTTGTTTGGATATGTCATGTGACATGCCTGCCAAGGGACATTTGCAAACTCTGCATGTTGCATGTTGATTAAAAAAATTAAAAAATCAAACAAAAAACTAATACATTTAACAGAACTAGCAAGTAGAAACTAAGTATTTTCCAAATAATATTTTTTGTGTGTTTATAATATAATTTTTATAGTCTAAACTGTCTAAATTTGACCTTTATACATGATGATAGCTGTCTTTAACTGGGGTCCCTGGCATGAGGAAGATCATATTTGGGGATACGTAGACTAAAAGACTGAAAATCCTTCTTTTGAACTAAGTTCTCAGTGGAATCATAGTGATAGCCTACGTTGTAAGATTGTATAACCAGTTCACATACTGTATTGCCTAATGGGTTTGCAACCTTTAAACTTTTTATGCTGAATTATTATCAACAGGATGTGAAGATGATTCATCATAAATATATTAAGCTATTTAATTTCAAGTTGACTTAACATGTTTAACAGCTTACTTCATGACTCAGCTAAAGTTTTGAGGGACAAGCTTTTTTTTTCTCAGCTGTGGGGACTGTGTGAACACTGTTCTGGTCAGAATTTTGAGGAAGAAGAGTGTGAAATTCTGACGCATTCTAGGTACAGTGCTAGAGAAGAGGCTGATGCTTTTCACACTCACACACTGCGGTGTTTGGTTGCCATGGCAAACATACAGCAGCTGTTAAGTTATGAAGACCTGTTTTCTTTGCTCAACTTTTATGATTATTTAACATGCATGGATGTCTTGTTTAGGTAGAATCAATGGTAAAGAGTCGAATAGTTAAAGGCATCATTTACTCACCATGTTGTTCCAAACCTGTATGAGTTTCTTTCTTCTGTTGTAAAGAAGATATTTTGAAGAATGTTGGTAACCAGACAGTTGATAGCCATTGACTTCCAGTATTTTTTCTTTCCTACTATGGAAGTCAATGGCTACCGTCAACTGTCGTTGTCATTCCTCGTATGTGCAAATATACTTGGCACTCATTCTGATTCTGATTCTGATTAAACCACTGTGGGTTCAACCCTAATAGGACAAAAAAGCATCAAAATACAGCTTTAAAACTGAATATAATCCCCAAAAAAACAGATTTTCCCCCAATTGCATAACATATGCATAGATTCACCATGCAATTCTTTCATGCACACATAGTGCATCATGGAAAAAACTCTAAATCATAGGCAGAGACTTGACATGTTAGCATCCATTAGTAGATGCAAAACATGCATTAAAGTGACTTGCTGGGGGGGGGGGGGAGCATCTTTACAGTATAAGCAACCCCTCTGACAACGTTCCATATGGCCCATGCATTTTTCATGTGGATTTGAGAAGAAATGTGATAAAAAAAAAAAAAACCTGCATTAATTTTTTGTTGGGAACTATCGTAGAAATTATATTGCAAAAGCTACTATCAACAATTAGCCTATGTTTTTATATGGGCCACTCATAAAAATGAAAATGGCAGATGAAAATAGCTTACTGCCTTTTTCATAAAGTCATTGCCTGTTTGTATAGTCTTGAATGCTTATGCACATTAGCTGGATCAGTCTGAAAGGTGAGATTTAGCGTGTTTTCAACTAAAAAGACACAAGTGAAACCAAGGCTCATTGGAAAAACATGTCGCCAGTGGCGACATTTCTGCAAAACGACATTACATTGCTTTTTGCACAGTCGTAAAATTAGTGCTCAAAAAGGCTTTTTCAGTTTAATTCGAAACAGAATCTGAACGTGAATCTGGCAACGTTTTATTAAGTTGGTTGCTGTATGGCATGCAACCTATATAGCCTACCACATACACTAAATCTTTTTGTGTTAACAAAAGCAAACGTGAGATAAAAATGCATTTGCTTAAGCAACCAATTTTTTTTAAATTTGAGTTTGTTAATCATGACTCATGTTTTACGGGATTCGTACCCGAGTGCTCCTATTGAGAATTTTACTATGCTAAAAAAAACCTATACATTTAGAGCTGGTTATGTGATGTAAACGTCAACATATACATTAGTTAACCTACAAATTACCACTACATCTCACTAAATGCACAATATACTAATCAGACCAGCTCTGAGTCTGTGATTTGAAACTGATGTCTCCTAAAGAATTAAAGGTGTGTCTATGTAATTACATTACATAAACTGTATCAAAAGACCCTATATTATTTGGCAAGGCAAATATGCATCTATTACTGCATGCATAAAATGATGACCGCCAAGTGACCAAAATAACAGATACACACACACTCCCTGCTCTCCTGAAGTTATTTCCACGCTGCATTCCATGGAAACTCCCTTTATACAAACAAAGAGATACAAAATACTTGACATGTTTCCGTTCTCATAGAACTGATTATATTATGTCTGCACATATTAATATATACATATTTTTACAGATTCTGTTTCCTTTTCAGAGATAACCAATTCAATATTATTGAACAGCATTTTTTTTTTTTAATGATTAGTAAATTATTTAACAGCAAAATTCCAATAGGTTTTCTTATATTTATAGAATCTTCACATTAAATTGAAACATTCTATAGACTTTGTCATATCTTAATATTTTACAGGTTGGCAGTTGAGAGATAACAAAATCAGAAGAATGCAATGTGTTTCCAGATACATTAGTACATATCTAAGCACTTCATTGACAGCACACATTATGGGGAAGGCAGTCAGCAGCGGGCTCTATCGGCTCTAATGACTTCTCCATGCACAACGAAGGCTTGCTCATTACACTAATGTGCTTTATGGTGCACAAACTGCATGATATTATGACAACACCAGTGGCCCTATATTTTATTGGTAAGCACAAATGAAAAACACGCTCCCACAGCTAAAATCAATTTACATTTAATTAAATGGCCTGTCTTTTGCTTCATAATGAAAAGTGGCACTGTAGTTTTCAAATAAATGCACTGTTTTGGTACAAATGGGAACAAATTATAACAGGAACAAATTGATGGTTTGGCATCATTGTGCCTAATTTGAGTCTTACTCATGGGCTTGTGGGCGCAGACTGTATATATGAGACAAAAAAATGTTAGGAAACACTGCCTGGTCTAGATTTCTCAATATTTCAGTGCTGTATACTTGAAGCTGTCAGGCAGGTGCAGAGGAATGTGACCCGTGGCGCAACATAATTACTCTAACCAGCAGGCTGGAGTTTCACCTGGAGACAGAACATATGTGATGTCTCCAGATGCCAGCATTTAGTAGATACCTTGTTGCAACTTGCAAGATCCCTAGATTCCATTGATCATGAACGCATAAGCCACATTTTCACAAGTTATAGTGAAACATTTGGAACCAAATGAAACCATGTGTAAAACGCATGCTAGTGGTGGCCTTGAAACAAATATTGTGTCTTGAAACTGGGATGAATATTTGAATGCTACCGATTCCGATCTAAATTCCGATCTGAATTTTGACTTGTGATGCAGCCTGAATAAATCACACCAAGTTTGCCCATTGGCCAGAGAAGAACTGAGCCTGGTGTTTAGGTTCCTTGCCACTGTCACCTCTGGCTTGCTTATTTGGGGACACTTAATATTATTGATCTGACTGTACTGACGCTGTTGTATTAGAAACTGAACTGAGCTGGACAATGACATAATTTTTTGCAGAACTGCTTTATAGATGAAATTAACTAATTTAATAATTGATGATCTTTACAACGGAACTGAATCAGCACTGAATATATGCATACTTCCCTACATACGTGGTAGGAGAAAAACAGTATGTGAAAAGAGTAGTATGTTACATGTTACATGTATTTACTATAGTAATAACTATAAATTAGGCATAATTACATGCAACTAACCCTAAACCAAACCCTAATCCATATAGTAAGTACATTACATACATAGTTAAGTATTATTGCTCAGTACTTAAAATTACACTGTATCAGGGACACATTCAAATAAAGTGTAACCGCTTACTATCCCATGATGGAAAAGAGTTGGGAATGGCAGTTAAGCTACACAATTGTTAGATTGTATAGAAAGCCCTTATAATGACCAGGTGTGCATGTGTTTTTTGCAAAATACTAACTGCTGGAAGGCAGTTTCATTAATAAAAATAAAATAAAAATATATATATTAAATAGCGAATTTGATGGAAACTGTGCACGAGAACTTTTTCTGTGCACATATATATATGCAAATAATTCAGTTATTAGAGAATGATATTAAGTAGATCTCATTGATTAGCTTCTGCCTCTTGTACTTCAATATGTATGCCACTCTAGAACCTCCTCATGTGTCTGAGGGTTGAAAGAAAAATCAACAAGTACAACTTCACACACACACACACACACACACACACACACACACACACACACACACACACACACAAACAAATAAAAAAAAATACCATATAAAAAAAAAAAATACACGAGGTCTAATAACCTCAGGGTCCAGCCTTGTACTCCCAAACAGACATGCTAATACCTCTGCAAAAAAGCAACAGCACCCTTGGGAAACAATGATTATAAAGATATCACACTGGCATTTAAAGGCTTAGCAGATGTTGACTGAGAAAATGTCAGACAACGCTCTTTTTTCAGTTTTACTGTCCTAGCTATTAATAGAGCATCAGTATCTGTTCTGTGTTCAACACTTACTCACACACACACACACACACACTGAGACCTCTGCCATCTAATTTTACCCCAGTATCAATAGACAGACCATGTGCTTTAAAACTTCAGTGGCACTATAGCGAGAGGGTTTCAAATATAGAGCCTTCCACATGTAAAGTGATGGGTTATGCTGTCTCATGCTCTCAGAAAGAAAGAATGACATTAAACATTCACAATCCAAAATGGCATCGGTAGTTCTGTGGGTGTTATGTAGTATGTATTCAGGGGTTCAATAAACTGGAACAAACTGCTTTCCTGGAAGCTCCTACCATGCATACCAAATTGTTGACTCAGAGCAGGATCTGCACCTTTACTTCTGGGAAAAACAATAAAGCCACACACTGGTGCAAGCAAGCAACACAAGCTTAAAAGGGATGGGAAGGCCTCTGCCTATTGATTCCCTCAGTAAACCAGCAAAAGCAGAAAAGACTAAACTGAAAGGTGTCATTGAAAAGTGACAAGGAATCTTCTACAGGTGCGGTTTTATGCTACAAAACAGGCCGGACAAGTTTAGCCATTGTCTAATAAAGCTATTTATTATATGTGAACTCACCATCTGCAAGTAAGAGGGAGAAAAGCCGCAGCAACACAAATAGCACAAACATTAATATAAACTGACACGCAGCAACAGACTGACATGTCATAGTGTCACATATTCCCATAATCCTCCCAATCTCCTATTTCTATGAAATCTGCAACTGAAGTTATTGGACATGTGGCATTAGTTTCAAATCCCTCTTCTGGACTGTTCAAGTTATTAATTTTGTTACCAGTTGGGAGGAAGTAGCATTATTTCTGCAACAAACAAACACAACAAACCACCAGCAACTATAACTGCCACATATTTAAAATAGAGCTGTGAATCAGTGAAGAAAGAACTATTATTATTATTTTTTTAATAATCGAATTAAAAACTGTGAAGAAATATACAAGTATACTCTTTTTAAAAAGCTGATTTTATGTAAAAACTATATATTTCAAGTAAAATATGCACATATATACAGACCCTTTCCAAAAAATGTGAATATCATGGAGAAGTTTATTTATTTCCATAATTCCATTCAAAACGTTAAACTTCTATAGATTATAGATTCAGGGCCCACAACTTAAACGATTTCAAGTATTTAGTTGTTTATTTGTACATAATTTGGGCTTCCAGCTCATAAAACCCACGAAAACAGGATTTCAAAAAATTAGAATATTACATGAAATCACAGTAATTACACAGTGATACCATGGTCATTGAACCTGGTTTTGGTTATTTTGGCAGTGTGGGCAGGTGCAAATCCTGCTGGAAAATGAAGGAAGCATCTCCATAAAGCTTGTCTGCTGAAGGAAGCATGAAGTGCTCTGGAAATGTCCTGGTAGACGGCTGCGTTGAGTGGACAGCACAGTGGACCAACACCAGCCGATGACATGGCTCCCCAAACCAACACAGACTGTGAAAACTTCACACTGGACTTCAAGCATCTTGGATTGTGCGCCTCTCCATTCTTCCTCCAGACTCTGGGACCTTGGTTTCCAAATGAGATGCAAAATTTGCTCTCATCAGAAAAGAGGACTTTGGTCCACTGTGCTTTATTAAATCCAGAGTCAACGCAGCCGTCTACCAGGACATTTTCAGAGCACTTCATGCTTCCTTCAGCAGACAAGCTTTATGGAGATGCTTCCTTCATTTTCCAGCAGGATTTGCACCTGCCCACACTGCCAAAAGAACCAAAACCAGGTTCAATGACCATGGTATCACTGTGTAATTACTGTGTGATTTCATGTAATATTCTAATTTTTTGAAATCCTGTTTTCGTGGGTTTTATGAGCTGGAAGCCCAAATTATGTACAAATAAACAACTAAATACTTGAAATCGTTTAAGTTGTGGGCCCTGAATCAAGTATTCAAGTATTTAATTTAGTCCTAATCTGTACGTCGCTTTGGACAAAAGCGTCTGCTAAATGACTAAATGTAAATGTAATGAATCTATAATCTATGGAAGTTTAACGTTTTGAATGGAATTATGGAAATAAATAAACTTTTCCATGATATTCAAATTTTTTGGAAAGGGTCTGTATATACAAATATACATATATATATCTAAGTATTTTGAGAGCATATAGGAAGATCAACTTGATTACGTCATTCGAAGTGCTTCATGGGAGTAGGCGGAGCTAGCTTTTTTAGACTCTCTGATTGGTGGATTTTCACCATGCTGTTCAGTCAACATGATTATTTTAAAAATAAGTTGGAATAATGTGGGCTAACGGGAAGCAAATATCATCGATTAACAACCTTGTAGCTCACAGCAGGGCTGACTTTAAAAGTTTGTAAGTTATTGTTCAAAATCAATTTCCTTACAGAGAAAATGATTGAGTTTTTACTTATGAAACCCGATTACATGGTCAATCTGTCATGTAAACATTATCGAGTAGCTTCATTTAACACACTTTAAACCCAATCCACAGAATATCCCTCTAAATCAGGACAGATAATGCAAAAAGTCTGCAGATTCTGCACATTGCTAATTTAGCACACAAATCACCATCCATATCCGGGAGCGATTTACTTGGTTTGATGCATCGTTTGACAGCTAAACTGTCCTCAAAATGACAGCCTTTAAAGCCCAACGCCACTGTATAATGCCCTGTCCCTTACACTGCAAACTGACTTTAATAATCCAGATTTTGATGTGATGTCTGTATCATGACCATAGAAGTGACACAGGATTAGCGATCATTAGCTGGGCACTTTCTCATGAGCGTGATTTGTGCTTTGATTTCCAAGCACTGACAGTCTAAAATTGCACTTTATGATTAAAAGATTTGGGTAATGAAACTTCATGAATGATGAAAAGCTGGTAGAAAAAGACTAGCGCTGAGCTGTCACCGTTGGTGCTTCTGCACTCTTGCATTGCCATACTGCGAGTGCTGGATCAATCCCCAGTTTTAAATTTCACTGGGTAAGTAATCCCTTTAATTAAACTTTCCCACCCAGGCGTTGTAAAAGCTGGCAACAAGAAATAAACAGACATGCTGTCAAATATCTTCACACAAGGGCCTACTCACAGGAATCTTAAACTTTACACATGGAGTTATTTTGCCATTCAGAATGATTGAAATTCTCCCTCTGTTTATTTCTACCTGTAATTAAGAGTTCAAAATGGAGAAGTGCCAAAGCGCAAGCAATAGGCTGCTTAAAAATTCATAAGGGTATGTACTGTAGATCCAAATGACTTGTCGGTTTATTGCTGTGATTCATTCTTAGAAAGGTTCTGTCAGGCGCTTCATATTTTCGGGGTTCCCATTATGGCCATCATTCCATCATTTTATGGATTTCTGGCATAAAGTGTTCTTTTAAATTGAGTCAAAAGCCCTAAGGTTCAATATAGAATGTGTTTTTTTAGAGTAATAAAATAACTAAACTTAATCTATGTGGGTCATTTCAGATGCACCTTTTGAAAACCTTCGTAAACCTTAAAAAATGCTTGGGCTTGTGTGATGTAATTCCTATCAAAACTGTATACCTGACTTTTAGAAATATGCTGTGATGTGAATATGCATAATATAATACTACATATAATCAAGACATTGTAATAAAAAATAATTGATATTTTGAATAAAAATTGTATCTAGTCTATATTTCAAATATTATGGAGCATGAAAATTTACATAACCCTTTAAAACAGAGAGAAAACCAAACAGTTCAGACAAATCATATACTGTTATTACTGACCACATCTAAAGTTTATTCTGAGAGCTTGATACTACATACAGTGAGGAAAATAAGTATTTGAACACTCTGCTATTTTGCAAGTTCTCCCACTTAGAAATCATGGAGGGGTCTGAAATTGTCATCGTAGGTGCATGTCCACTGTGAGAGACATAATCTAAAAAAAAAAATCCAGAAATCACAATGTATGATTTTTTAACTATTTATTTGTATGATACAGCTGCAAATAAGTATTTAAACACCTGAGAAAATCAATGTTAATATTTGGTACAGTAGCCTTTGTTTGCAATTACAGAGGTCAAACGTTTCCTGTAGTTTTTCACCAGGTTTGCACACACTGCAGGAGGGATTTTGGCCCACTCCTCCACACAGATCTTCTCTAGATCAGTCAGGTTTCTGGGCTGTCGCTGAGAAACACGGAGTTTGAGCTCCCTCCAAAGATTCTCTATTGGGTTTAGGTTTGGAGACTGGCTAGGCCACGCCAGAACCTTGATATGTTTCTTACAGAGCCACTCCATCCTGGCTGTGTGCTTCGGGTCATTGTCATGTTGGAAGACCCAGCCTCGACCCATCTTCAATGCTCTAACTGAGGGAAGGAGGTTGTTCCCCAAAATCTCGCAATACATGGCCCCGGTCATCCTCTCCTTAATGCAGTGCAGTCGCCCTGTCCCATGTGCAGAAAAACACCCCCAAAGCATGATGCTACCACCCCCATGCTTCACAGTAGGGATGGTGTTCTTGGGATGGTACTCATCATTCTTCTTCCTCCAAACACGTTTAGTGGAATTATGACCAAAAAGTTATATTTTGGTCTCATCTGACCACATGACTTTCTCCCATGACTCCTCTGGATCATCCAAATGGTCATTGGCAAACTTAAGACGGGCCTTGACATGTGCTGGTTTAAGCAGGGGAACCTTCGGTGCCATGCATGATTTCAAACCATGACGTCTTAGTGTATTACCAACAGTAACCTTGGAAACGGTGGTCCCAATTCTTTTCAGGTCATTGACCAGCTCCTCCCGTGTAGTTCTGGGCTGATTTCTCACCTTTCTTAGGATCATTGAGACCCCACAAGGTGAGATCTTGCATGGAGCCCCAGTCCGAGGGAGATTGACAGTCATGTTTAGCTTCTTCCATTTTCTAATGATTGCTCCAACAGTGGACCTTTTTTCACCAAGCTGCTTGGCAATTTCCCCGTAGCCCTTTCCAGCCTTGTGGAGGTGTACAATTTTGTCTCTAGTGTCTTTGGACAGCTCTTTGGTCTTGGCCATGTTAGTAGTTGGATTCTTACTGATTGTATGGGGTGGACAGGTGTCTTTATGCAGCTAACGACCTCAAACAGGTGCATCTAATTTAGGATAATAAATGGATTGGAGGTGGACATTTTAAAGGCAGACTAACAGGTCTTTGAGGGTCAGAATTCTAGCTGATAGACAGGTGTTCAAATACTTATTTGCAGCTGTATCATACAAATAAATAGTTAAAAAATCATATATTGTGATTTCTGGATTTTTTTTTTTAGATTATGTCTCTCACAGTGGACATGCACCTACGATGACAATTTCAGACCCCTCCATGATTTCCAAGTGGGAGAACTTGCAAAATAGCAGGGTGTTCAAATACTTATTTTCCTCACTGTATGTATGCTGTCCTCTCCCTGACTGATACAGCTTTATGGGCATGATTGATTTTATAGCAAGGGACAGACAATGCCATAACCTCCTTTCAAGAGCACATAAAATGCACTAAAAGGCCTCTGTTCTTTCTGCTGGCACAGATTGGTGAGTTTACCATCATGGATAGCGATGGAGAAAATAAACTGCATGTTTAGCAATTCAGAGGGTCTCGCTCTGGAAAACCCCAATAAATTGAGCTAGAGTTGAAAAGCTGCTGACGGTGCTTTCACAGGCCTGACTGTGACAGCAGTTTGGAGACAGGGTGCCGTGCCACCTCTCAATTCATTACAAACCCATTGGTAGAATGGGTACACAAGAATGCATTGAAGGGCAAACATACATTTCTGTCAGGTCATGACAGGAGCCACATCTTTTACTCAAAGTGACACAGTTGTAAGCAGTGCAACTTAAAAAGTGCTATAAAGCTACCTGGAATCATCAAGGCCAGATTATTGAGGCAAGTATAAATTGAGGCATGTGTAATAAATTCTATGTTGAATGTATATATATATATGTGTGTGTGTGTGTGCATGTGTGTGTGTCTCAAGTGATTAAAATGTTTAATCTAATTAATTACATTATATGAAGATTAATTAATCTAATTAATTGCAAATTAATCACATCATATTTACCCCCCAAAGATCATTTAAAGTCATCATTGTGTTAAATGAGAAAAGCATCAAATGGACATTACAAAAAGTAGCTTTAGAAATAACTATTTTATTTTATTTATTATTTTATACACATGTGTCTGTGTATCTATTATGTGTGTGTCCTATATTGTTGCATTTTCTAACGACACGGAAAAAGATTATAATACATTTTATTATTATAACATTTTATTATTATTAAAGCTTATTATATGTTTTCAGCATAGTTAGAAAATACTCCTGTAGTTTGTTTTTGAAATTGTTTTGCTAGTTTGTATTTGGCATTTTGCATACACCCATTGGCTCACATCCTGTGCAGCTCTAAAGAAGGAAAAGGCTCCTTGATTTCATTTGTCTTTTAAAACAATGCAAGCCAGACATGTACTCGCCCTTCTGTCATGGCAACTGCCTCGGCTCTCATTCAACCAGTGACATTCTAGAGATATTTATAAATGTTAAATAGTTCTCTCTGTGGATACAGTCAGGGACATTGCAATTCAAATAGGGTAAATGTGTCCTCTGAGAGAAATGTAGAAAATACAAAAGTTGCTCCACTCTACATTATAATGAACAGCACTGCTAAATGCATTCCTGTATTCATCTGACCAGAGAAAGATAAATCTGAAACCGTCCAGCCAATTCCTGGTCACAAGTTTTACTGGCAGGTTAAAAGGGAAAAAAAGTCTCCGAGTGATCTGTTAAAGATCTCGCAATTCCAACAATGTGAACGAGATTTTCCCTCCTTTGTTAAAGCTTGTGTGTTGACCTCATCATGTTGCATGTCTGCATTAATTTACAGTGTTTAAAGGGATAGTTCACTCAAAAATAAAAATTCTAATTACTCACCCATAAGACTTTCATTCATCTTTGGAACACAAATGAAGATCTTTTTGATGAAATCTGAGCGATTTCTGTCCCTCCATTGACAGCTACGCAACTACCACTGTGACGCTTCAAAAAGTTCATAAAGAGAGTGTATAAAACTAATCCATATGGATTGAGAGGTTTAGTCCAAATTTTCTGAACAGACTTGATCGCTTTACTATATGATGAAACAATTGAATTTAGGCTTTTATTCACATACAGTATGAACATTGATCAGCGAACATAAACAGAAGCTCAACCGAACCTGCTTAACACACGAGAGTGAACCTCATTGGTTCTTGCTGAAGCTCAAACGTGCTGCGTAACAAAAGAATGAATCTCATTGGTTCTCGCACGTCAAGCGAACATGCTTGAGCTTCAGTTTACGACACCTGATGTGAGTTGATGAATGTTTATGTGTGAAAAAAAAAACTAAATTCGATCTGTTCATCATATAAAGCGATCAAGACTCTTCAGAAAATTTTGACTAATCCGCTCAATTAAAGGTCCCGTTCTTCGTGATCCCATGTTTCAAACTTTAGTTAGTGTGTAATGTTGCTGTTAGAGCATAAATAATATCTGTAAAATTACAAAGCTCAAAGTTCAATGCGTGATGTACAATAAACTTTATTAAACTCATCAGTATATGTCTGAGCATCATTCTGACAGCAGACTTGTAGGCTATTAATAAATAATGGACACATACAAGCAGATGACAAATACGTTATAATAACCGTAATTAAACTACTAAACTATACCTGTTTCATCTCTATACAGCACTCTGACTCTGTAGGCGTTATTGTCCGACTCGAAATGAACATCGTAACTGTGCGTTCACACCGCCGGCGGCGAGAGCGTCAAAGTGGCCGGAAGCCATTCATTTTCAATGAGAGCCGGCGGCGACCTCCGGCGAGGGCGGCGCGGCGCATCTTGGACGGCGAGAGCGGCGAGAAGAGTTGAAATCAAGTCAACTTTATGGTAATAAGCTATGACGCGGTTCGGCGGCAACCAGCGGCAACCAATCGGAATGTAGAAGTCCTCCGCCTGAGAGGATACAAGAGAACACAATCCTGTAAACTTTGGTTCCTAAGCAAAATGGAGGAAAAATTCATAATTTCTGTTGCGGGTTTCCCGTTATTGTACGACTTGTCATCCATAGTGTTGTCAGTTTGATTAGAAAAAGCCGCGCAACACTATTTATAGGCAACATTTTCGCGCTAGAACTTCTTTGAACTAAAAACGCTTGTTTTTTCAGCGGGAATGCAATTCATTGGCTCAAAATAATAATGATTTTGACCAATTGCAGCTACGGTTTTTGCGGCCCCTTTAAATAAAGTTTTTTTTTTAAATCACGCATTCTAATCTAATCTACGTCAGAGCGTCCCCGAATCTTTCTACGGCGTCGGTGGCAGGGCGGCGAGAGCGAATTTTGCCGCTCTCGCCGGCGGCGGTGTGAACGTACAGTTACTGAGAGTTTCTGATATTATCATCATTCCGTGAGATGAGATTGTCCTGAGAGACTGAGCGCGAGCTCATGAAGCTCCGCCCCCTGTGTCGTCCAGCAGCAGCTTATTTGCATTTAAAGGGCACACACTAAAACAGCGCGTTTTTCTGAGCCCCAAAAAATGACAATTTAAACATGCTGTAAAAAATGATCTGTTGGGTATTTTGAGCTGAAACTTCACATACACACACATCAGACATCAGAGACTTATTTTACATCTTGTGAAAAGGGGCATAATACGGGACCTTTAATATGTATTACTTTTGAAGCGTCAAAGTGTCAGTTGCGTAAAGCTGTCAATGGAGGGACAGAAAGCTCTCAGATTTAATAAAAACAATATTGAGAGAAAAAGATTTTCATTTGTGTTCGGAAGTACATGAGGGTGAGTTATTAATGTTTTGGGGTAAACTATCCCTTTAATAATAAAATAATGGCAGTATTGTAGTGAATCAATCAAGCATGAAACGTACATACGAGTGAGTATTAAGTAAGGGAGCAGGGGAATTGCAGTAGCTTAGGGACCATTTGAAAGCACTTACCATATTTATGCCATGAATTATTCATTTGTTTCTTTTCCCTCAAGCATGCACATATGCCAAATATCTAGAGTCAAATTCAGCTCACATATAAAAGCAAAGCATGAAATCACAGTCACAGACAAACGAAAATTAAAGTCTACCGACAATCGATTGGCTGCATATTCATGCTATAATAGTTTAATGACAGACTAAAGTGGGGGCATCTACAGAACTTTATTACAATCTGACATCCTGACGTCATGTTTTTGAAAGAACCTCTGGTTACACTTTAACTTGTTACAGCGTAATTTTACATTTAAGTACTGAGTAATATTAATTAACAACATGTACTTACTATATTGTTAGGGTTAGGATTATGGTTGGGTTTAGGGTTAGTTGCATGTACTCAATTTATGCATAATTTTCTGTTAAGTACATGTAACATTCAGTATGTAACAAGGACACTGTAAAATTAAGTGTAACCGGATCTCTTATGCTCACCCACATAAAAAAAAAAAAAAAAAACAGTAAAACTTAAAAAAATAATAATATTCTAATTTAAATTATTATAAGTTTTAGGTTTCATTAGTTAACAACCTTAGTTAACATGAACTAAGAATGAAAAATACTTCAACAGCATTAATTAATGTGAGTTAATGTTAATTTCAACATTTACTAATACACTATTAAAATCAAAGGTTGTATTTGTTAACATTAGTTACACTGTGACTAACATGAACATGAGGATTTTTAATAACTAACATTAACAAAGATGAATAAATACTGTAAATCATTGTTAGTGTTAATACATTAACTAATGTTAACTAATGAACCTTAATGTAAAGTGTTACCATATATTTTAAGTGATGTCACAGCTGAATTTTCAGCATCATTACTCCAGTCTTCAGTGTCACATGATCCTTCAGAAATTATTATAATATGCTGATTTGATGCTCAAGAAACATTGCTGCAGCATTTTGGTGGAAACTATGATTTCCAGGATATATTTCCCCCCCCCAAAAAGAGGATAATTTATTTGAAGCAGAAATCTTCTGTAACAATTTAGTCTTCTTTACTGTAATTTTTACTGTCAAATGGATCCATCTGTGCTGAATAAATGTAATAATTTCTTTAGAAAATAAATCTTTTGAACTGCAATGTAGGCTATATTAATATTTTTCTTTTTACATTTCAAGTTAACATTATGAACGAATATGAGTTTGCAAATGATTCATATTTAAATGAACACTATATTAATAAATGCTGTAAAATCGTTCTCCATAATTCATTTTTTGATACCTAATGTACTATTAACGAATTTGAACCTTATTGTAAAGTGTTCATATTTCTTTTTTTTACGATTCAGTCATGAGAGAAAAAAAGGTTCATCCCTTCCAAACAAGGGATGAAAAGTACAGATTACCCTTTCAGAAAATTCCCACTAACAGACATAAGCAACAAGCAACAGGACGTCTCATTTAAATTCAGCGGCGGTTTCTCGTTGATATACACACAGCGATAAAGGGACGGGTAATGGAAAGTGAGACACATGCATTAACGCTGAACTGATAACATTTTCAAGCACATTGAGAAATGCAAGGAGCAGTTTCCACCCCCTTCCCACCAAAAATCATCTAGTGGCACTACAAGCAGCTGTTTGTGAAAGGCTGGGGAGTTTGATTCTGCCTTCTCGCTGCACAGCTTGTGGCTCTACAGCAAAGTAGCTCAAGCGTTTCCTTCCTGAAGGGAATATGAAAAAGTAATGGTCTCATCTTTCCCTTTTGTAACGGTTCCTCCGCAGATGTCTAATGATGTCTAATGAAAGCTGGGTCTCACAAAGGACAGTGGTTATACCATCTCAAGACAGATTGCTAAACGCACGTCTATTCACTGTCATAATAGAGTGGTGCAGGGATGACGTATTTTTGTAGGCCGAAACCAGGAAACCAGTTAGCATTAATAGCACTTTGTTCCATCGTCCTGAAGTCATGGGGTTTTTATGGGTTTTTGGTTAAATGCTTGAAATAATGATTTATTCTACGATCAAAAATACATCTCTTGTGAAGCTTTACTGCTAAAGCTTTTACTGGTCTTGTAAATGGCAGTTTCTAACAAGTGGCTAAATAGAACTACAGAAGTTGCAGGGACCATCCGACCGAACAGGTAAAAGGAAAACTAGTCCGCTGGTGCTTGACGGAAGCTTAGATATGGCGACGTTGAAGTCATTTGATCGTGGTGTAGTTTGTTTATAGACTGCGCTTCGCTTTTTACTTAATTGTATTTTTTGTCAATTGTATTTATGTTTAAAATTCAAGTTGTGGTAATTTGTGATCGATTGTGAAAGAAAAAAATAATAATAATTATATAAAAAAATGGGGTTTTTTGTCAATTGTATTTATGCTTAAAATTCATGTGTGGTAATTTGTGATAGATTGTGAAAAATAAATAAATAATAATAATTATTAAAAAAAAAACTGGGTTTTTGTCAAGGGAACCAGGGTGATGCTAACGGGTGGCCTACAAAAATATGTCATACCTGCACCACTCTATAAATGCAAAAAAATGTGTACATTTAGGAATAGCTTTGTCTTTTATTAATGGTACATACAAAGTTGTCCCTTAAAGTTACTGCCTGTAAAAACTTTTTTTTTTTCAATTAGCTATCACAACTTAAAATTTCGCAATAGAATAACTCTCCCAGATTTCATTTGCTGAGATAACTCAAATATCAAAATAATGTCACTTTAATATAACTTCACATTTCAAGTTTACTAAACTTAGAAATTTAGAATGTTTTTGCACTGCAGTGACAAGTGTTCAATAGTCATACAATTATGCACTGAAAAAAATTGATTTACAGTATTTAAGTCAAAAATATTATTTAAAATCACTGAATCAAACTATGAAATATTGAATACGGAAGTAGTATTTTCTTGTAAAAACATACTCCAATAATCTTTGTTTTATTTACAACTTCGAAAAACGTTTATTTTTTATTAAGTATAGCTCCTTAGAGTAAAAACTGTAGGATAGCCCCAACACCATTGGTTGAGCCACGTTTGCTGGGTAGGGCTAATTGAAAATAATTAATATATTTTTTAACGACGATCTTTTGCATACTGAATTTTGCCTTAAGCTTGACATGATATCACACGGCAATAACAAACAGGTATTAACTCATATTTCCACATGGCATGTCTGCGAGACAACCATGAACCAACTGTAAAATAGCAGAATGGTTTGAAGAAAAAAAAAAGAGAGATGAGAAAAAAGAGAGATTCAGTGGCCTTTGTTCAGAAAGAGCCAAACACATTCCTTTGAAGATTATCCTATTGGCTACTGAAGTGGCATTAAATCACTCACAGTTCAAGGTGAGCAGTTCAGTGGGAGGTTCCTTAAGAAAATCCATCCAGCTGAATAATTGACGTGTCTGAAAACCATCCATGAATATGCAAGAAGGGAATCAAAGTGTCTCAACCTCTCTCTTCCTCCGGCCTCCTCTGGGATTCAACAGCACATCTGGGTTGCAGAGGAAGAAACACTCATTGTAGAGCGCTGAAGACCTCTGCCTCACCATGAAGGGTATTACTGAAATGAAATAAAATCGAATCAAGTTTAATGTGCTAAGGCTGATTGCAAGATATCGAGGACTTCAGATGAAGCCAACTATGATTCAACATACACAACTGCTAAATTTTCTATATATTGTAATCATTATGATCAACTTGTAATAAACTGCTTTAATGAGATCATTGTTTCTGCCTAAATGAATACATGATGTTAGCTAACTCAATGACTTATTACGCATTATCTTAGAACTGTACATTTCTGGACATATGGACGTACTTGGACACAGTCAACTCTGATAACCAATTACTTTAATTGTAAAGTAGAAACATGCATTTTCTGTAAAGTTGCTTTGAAACGATATATATTGTGAAAAGCGCTATACAAATAAATATAAATTGAATTGAATGTGAATATATGTGTGCCACTGCTTGTAATAAGCATGCAGCAGTTTTATCCAGCATGTTGACCTATTTGATTAGTTTAATATGCAAAAATATTTAAAAGCATGTGTTTAAAAGCAATTCTAATGATTTTTAAAAAAAAAACATTTTTTATCAATTTGTTAGACACATTAAATAAATTCAAAATGTAAAATCATCAATTACTGATGGCAATTTTAGTATTTCTTGTGTTTCCCTCACATTTGGATATTGCAAAACTGATTCTCTCCGATTGTGTGACTTTAAATAAATTGAACATAATAATGTTTCATGTATACAAGAAGCTGTAAGTAATTAAAGTCGCTCTTTTGGACAGTTCATCTGAATGAGGAATTGCAAATCCAATGTAAATTTCAGACAGGCCTTCAGCAAGAATGGTCTAATCCCACACCTTTGCTCACACAGTATGCTATAAGCTTGAATCAGGAAAGACTGGAATTATCAAACATGGAAGAGGGTTTAGATTATTAGTCCATGAAGAGGTTAATTTGCATAAACACACACAGAGACTCAGCTGCTGTACTTTACATGAATAAATGCACAATAAGCGGAGGTTTAGAAGTATTGGGTTTGTAACTAGATATGAAAATCCACCCACTGTGAATCATTAGTCTGATGTCTGTTATAAAATTCAATGCCCAACATTTTCTCAAATGTTGTTTTATTACAACTGATGCTCTCAAGTAAAATGACATGAAATATAAAATGGACAAATCATTTTTTTTAGGTGTTTGAGTTTGCATGCATGAGACTTTGTAAAGAAAATTAAATAAAAATCTTGTGTATAACGCATAGACTGAGGAACCATCTTTGGAAAAAAAAAGTATTTGTAGTTGATTTTTTAGTTTGGCTCGCGTCCCATTCGATTACATGGAGAGGGCAGGGTTCATGACCGATACTGCAGCCAGCCACCAGGGGGCGATAGAAATGCTTTGGCTGCACTTTTCAGGACATGTGGGGCACACAAGGTAGAACTTAAGATTAAATAACTATTGTCAGGTTTATGTTTCGTTCTAGGTACTCTTATCTGTTTTGCTTCCTTTAGTTCCTGTTTACTTGCTCTGTTTAGTTTCGGTTTCCTTGGTTACATATAAGTTTCACCTGTGTCTATTTTGGTTTCCTTTGTTCTAACCCAGTATTTGTAGCCCTGTGTTTTAGTTCTTCTTTGTCGGTTCTCATTTAAGCATGTTTGCGTTATCCTCCCAGTGATATCCTGCGTGTGCCTTTTGGATTATTAATAAAGATTTGTAACTCCGAATTGTGTTACTCCAACGTCTATAGCATATATGAGGGCTGAACTACAATATTTATATTTAAATAATATATATTGTTTATTAATTTCCTTAAATATATATTTTTAATAAAATGCATAGATATATCACATTAATATTAACGATGAACAATATAATAATAATGATCATAATAATATTAACACACTATGTATATAACTGCATTATAAGTGTTAAGTTCAGCCTTCACCTAAAGTTGATTCATAGATGCACACATACTGTATTTCATAAAGAGTAAAAGTAAATTACACTAGCTCACATGTGCAGGATGATGTTTCTAAGACACTCCTGCAGTATTTCACATGTGTGTGGCAATTATAGCAAATATAACCCCTGACAGCTCAGAAATTGAGGAACTGACCCTAGGGTACATATAATATTATCTATATTCCCTTTGGTGCCACCAGCATACAATATCTCTATTTCATTTCATAAGACATTAAAACATTGTCCTAAGAGAATGGTAATGGCCTTCCGTGCTGTGCTCTTCTAACCCTGCAGCGAGAGGGCAGAACAGAGAACCACATTTTACTGTCTGTCAAGCATGTAATGAGCTGTCACATTGTCTATGTGCTCATATGGCCCATTTCTTGACATTGCTTTGACTTTTCCAGATTTGTTTTAAAATATAGATGGCTAAAAATGGAAACATTCAACAATTCAGGTGAGACTAAGCTGTGGATCACTCAAATTAGGTTGATAATGTTTTTTTATGAGGTCAGTTATGGAGTTAATAACATGAGTAAGTATATAATTTGAGATAACATTTCTCTTTTAGATTAAAAAGTTACAATTGCATGAAACAAAAAATCACAAATAAATAGCTTTAAAAATCCCCAAATAATAATTATGTATAAAAAACAAAATGAAGGGATGTTAATAATAAATTGCTAATTAGCTATGATGAATAATTAACAAGCCATACCATGTTTTGACCGATTCCATATGTTAGCCTTAATTACTCATAACTATAATCCATTCATGGTTTAAAAACATGAAACATGTGATGTGGCATGAACTTTTTAAAGCAGCTCCAGATCAATAATTAGTGAAGGTCACTGGATTAATTGAGAGATGCTTTTGTCCCCAAATTTAGAAGCATCACAAATTATTTACATGGCCATTCTGTATTGTGAATATAGTCAAAGCTAAACGGCATGACATCCAACATAGGATTTTTTAGAAGAATTCTGGAGAATCAATAAATTGTAAATAGTTTACCGCCATGGTGTGAATAATATGTAATCCATAAAAAAGCAACTGTAATCTGACTATGAGCATTTTAAAATGAAACAGATTACATGTAATCACTGCCTATTGCCTATTTAGTTTATAGTACCTTACTATAAGGTACTAATATGCACCTTTTAGGGGAAGATATAAGGTACAAAGTTGTCCAAGGGGACTGTCCCAGTGACAAGCTGATGTACCCTTAATGGAAAATTTGGCTTCGCTTTATTTTAAGGTGTCATTACTGAGTAATATTAATCAACATATAATATTCATTTCTGGTACATGTGAGAAACTTCACACATGGATGACATGAATCACACACACAGCTCAGTCAGGGTGGTACAGCTTCAGGATCAGGGGAAGTTTATGAGGACCCCCTAATGAAAAGTTTCTACACAGGCACTATCAGTACATCCTATCAAGTCGGATCACTGGCATGAGAGCAGAAGAACTCGGGACGGCAGAGACGTGCAGATGATCAGCTGAGTGTATGTGTGACACGTATGTGTGCAGATGATCAGATGAGTGTATGTGTGACACGTATGTGTGCAGATGATCAGCTGAGTGTTTGTGTGACACGTTTGGAATACAGCAAAAAGAAACATTTCTTGAACCGAATCAGCATATTAGAATGATTCCTGAAGGATCATGTGACACTGAAGACTGGAGTAATGATGCTGAAAATTCAGCTTTGCATCACTGGAATAAATTACGTTTTACAGTCTTCTTTTAAAAAACATTTTTATTAAATCTTACCGACCCCGAACTTCTCAAAAATAGTCCTCCAGAATGATATGCACATCAAAATAACTATGCTTTACTATAGACAATAAATGCAAAAACACCATTTAGAGACTCCATATGTATAACTATTTGTAAATCGCTGACTGTTGAGTTTCATATTGGTGAAGTTGTTGACGTACAGTACACCTCTGCCAGCACTATTACTATTTCACATATAAATTCAGCCTGGGCGAGCATATGAAACAGCTGCACGTCTCTGCTGTCCTGAGTTCTTCTGCTTCCATGCCAGGCTGTAACCTGATGGGATGCTTTAAATAGTGCCTGTGTAGAAACCTTTCCAACATTGATAATAATATTTATCTGAGCACCAATAATAATTGTTAATAACTGAGCACCAAATCAGTATCATGCTGGAGAAAATTCAGCTTTGCATCACAGAAATAAATTATACTTAAAATATATATTCAAATAAAAAACTGTTATTTCAAATTGTAATAATATTTCACAATATTATTGTTTTTACTGTATTTTTGATCAAATAAACGCAGCCTTTGTAAGCATAAGATCATTGTTAAGGATCCCAGCCACTCAAACAATAGCCTGTTCTACTGCTGTACCACATCTTTAGGGTCAATAAATCAATCGTTGATCTGCTTCCTTCAGGCCACTCATATCTTTATTGAGGACACAGCACGGCTGCCACACACAAACTATAAACTCGATGAGCACCTTCATCAGTATGCCACTGCTTAGCATACAAATGCTTATTATTATTCATTCAAAATTTTGTTTGCATATATTTATCCCTGCGCAATTTAGACAGAACAGATTCAGTGTGCTATTTTAGAATAAATATAATGTATCATTATTATCAATTTTGTATTTTAATTGATTTTTGGTAATATTATTTAGGGACATACACTCACCTAAAGGATTATTAGGAACACCTGTTCAATTTCTCATTAATGCAATTATCTAATCAACCAATCACATGGCAGTTGCTTCAATGCATTTAGGGGTGTGGTCCTGGTCAAGACAATCTCCTGAACTCCAAACTGAATGTCAGAATGGGAAAGAAAGGTGATTTAAGCAATTTTGAGTGTGGCATGGTTGTTGGTGCCAGACGGGCCGGTCTGAGTATTTTACAATCTGCCCAGTTACTGGGATTTTCACGCACAACCATTTCTAGGGTTTACAAAGAATGGTGTGAAAAGGGAAAAACATCCAGTATGCGGCAGTCCTGTGGGCGAAAATGCCTTGTTGATGCTAGAGGTCAGAGGAGAATGGGCCGACTGATTCAAGCTGATAGAAGAGCAACTTTGACTGAAATAACCACTCGTTACAACCGAGGTATGCAGCAAAGCATTTGTGGAGCCACAACACGCACAACCTTGAGGCGGATGGGCTACAACAGCAGAAGACCCCACCGTGTACCACTCATCTCCACTACAAATAGGAAAAAGAGGCAACAATTTGCACGAGCTCACCAAAATTGGACAGTTGAAGACTGGAAAAATGTTGCCTGGTCTGATGAGTCTCGATTTCTGTTGAGACATTCAGATGGTAGAGTCAGAATTTGGCGTAAACAGAATGAGAACATGGATCCATCATGCCTTGTTACCACTGTGCAGGCTGGTGCTGGTGGTGGTGGTGTAATGGTGTAGGGGATGTGTTCTTGGCACACTTTAGGCCCCTTAGTGCCAATTGGGCATCGTTTAAATGCCACGGCCTACCTGAGCATTGTTTCTGACCATGTCCATCCCTTTATGACCACCATGTACCCATCCTCTGATGGCTACTTCCAGCAGGATAATGCACCATGTCACAAAGCTCGAATCATTTCAAATTGGTTTCTTGAACATGACAATGAGTTCACTGTACTAAAATGGCCCCCACAGTCACCAGATCTCAACCCAATAGAGCATCTTTGGGATGTGGTGGAACGGGAGCTTTGTGCCCTGGATGTGCATCCCACAAATCTCCATCAACTGCAAGATGCTATCCTATCAATATGGGCCAACATTTCTAAAGAATGCTTTCAGCACCTTGTTGAATCAATGCCACGTAGAATTAAGGCAGTTCTGAAGGCGAAAGGGGGTCAAACACAGTATTAGTATGGTGTTCCTAATAATCCTTTAGGTGAGTGTATATTGATGAAATTGATGGAGAGATTTTTTTTCTATTGTCTTGTACACAGAAAAAATGACACAAAAACACTCAAACACATATGAGATGACCTCACGCACTTCACTCCTTAGAGCTGCACTGTTTTAACTAATTTTATCTAAATTCTGTAGACTTTTTTCGTCCTATGCCAATTCTGTCATGGTGACTGTCAAATTGTTTTGATCATACTGAACTCTAGTGGTCAGATATGGACAATACATTTTATTTTGCATTTCATTTTTACCTTTCCATAATGATTTTATCAAACTAAAAAAATGTCAGTGGTGATCCACAGATAATTTAAGTATCATGAAACATACCAGGTCCAACAGGAATTCATTGGATCATTGTGGTTTGCTATTGCTGTGATCTCATGTGAGTGACAGGTTGTCTCACCCTCACAACAGTAAACACGTCATCAGAGAAGAGGAGAGATTTTGTTGGAAGTGAGAGGAGAAGTTATTTTGATTAAAGATTACAAGGGAACATTCATTTTAAATGATGTGCATGGATAAATCATAATAAGCACAGCAATATTCCATAAAAATATAAGAATTGTCCATTTTGATTTCATGGTGACTTTAAGACCAGTTCACACCAAGAATAAAGACAATAATGCTAACAACAATAACTATATTAGTGTTTATGCCAATGTGCAATGACGTTCTGTTTATTATAAGTGCACACTGATGTTATGTCTCTGCCACTTTAAATGCTTGATCTTGTTAATGTTGGGGTTCTGATTAGCCTTCAATGTTTTTGTCATTCATCAGCCAAAAAAAAAAAAAAAAAAAAAGTTCTGAAAATGAATCCAACGATTTTGGTCCTCTGTGTTGTTATTGTTATAGTTATGGTGTGGACTATACTATTTTCTTTTCAAAGATTAAAAAATAAGTTATGGTTATCGTTCTTGTTGTGAATGGGCCTTAAATTCACCATGAAATAAAAATGACAATTCTTATTTTTTTAATGGAATATTATTATAATGTTTATTATAAATTATTTATCCATGCATATTTTTTTAAATTAAATTTACATGCAATCGTAATCTTTAATCAAAATAACTTCCCCTCCCTCTTGCAGCGAAATCTCTTCTCTGATGACCTATTTACTGGCGTGAGGGCGGGACAACCTGTCAATCACGAGATCCACCAATAGCAAACCATGACCATCCAATCAATTCCTGAAATCAGAATCAAGTCCCGCCCTATATTTTTTTCTTGTTCAAGACGCCATTTCACCCGGATATACGTCACACAACACAACTTCTGTTTCCTGCCTTGGCTATAATTAATTATAATAACTAATATTGAACATTTCAATCATATTACCCAGGAGAAAAGTTTTTTTTTTATTGTATTCCCTTTTTATCCACAGTAATATCCTCCTGAGACCCAGAAAATTTTTTTTTTTGAATTTAGTTTTTTTCCATGTCATCACATTGTTTAGAGCATAAGAAACAAATGGTAAAAATATGTTTTATTCATATGTTATGCTATGTCCTCTGTAGTGGACACCAGGACTCAGTTGTTTAAAAAATAAAATGACATGAAATTATATGTATAGGCAAAAACAATGGGATTTTTTTTCAATCACCAATAAATGTTGGGGTTTCAGAATTTATTTTAACTAAAATTTGTATAAAGATGATTCTCAACTATGTTATGAAAGATATAACGGAATGAATTGATACACCATTTTACTTTATGCAATATGTGGGTAAAATGGCCATAAATTAATATTCCCATTGAATGCAATGTATCTATACACTGTATCTAATTTGCACATTAATGTTTTCTTGGAGCATCATTTAATGAAAAAAGAAGTGTAATAATTGGAGTAATAATTAGCATCATTTTAATAATAATATCTAATATTTCATAGGAATATTGATGTATAACTTATATCCATATTCAGTTGTTGTGTCTCCCAAAATGTCTGATAAACATGATTTATGTCCTGATGTCCTCTACAGTGGACATGCATGAAATCAATGCCCTGTTCTGTAACAGAAAGTAATTTTTGATTTGAAACCCCATAACGTTTTCCTGAGATGTTGGTTTATGAAATACAATTTGAAAAGTAGTCCGATTTAAATTATTATTACAATATATTATCATATTTCCATTAGAGTGCTACATTTGATCACTAAATTAATGTCAGACATTTTTAAAGACCAAGGATAAGTTGTTTTCATGGTGAAACCTCCAAACATTTGGTATCTCTGAAAAGTCCTGAATGTGCTCATTACAGGACACCCAGCTTGTGACATGTGACATGTATGGTGTCAGAGAAATTCACTCAAATATAATGTCCACTACAGTGGACAAAAGTCTATTCCTGGGTCCCAGGAGGATATTAAAGTAGGCCTACTATAGCAAGCTATAACAAAAATATGATGCTATTTTAGATTTAATTTGTAGAATACACAAACATTATTATAGGCCTGAGACTTTTGACTCAGAACTCTAATACAGTTTATATACAAAAACCTACCAGGTGTTTTCACATAAAAGTAAAAGCAATTGTTTTCAATAGCCTACTCGCACCACCTTGTGGCCTTAAACAGGTTCAATTTCTGAACGATGTAAACAAAATGACAGCAAAAAATATTGACAGTTCCGTTTAAGCAAAGTATGTAAATTCCAGTTATCGTCACTCATCTCTTTTATATCATTCAAGCCAACGGTCATGCAATAGGATATTTGATGTTGTGTTTGTTTTGAGACTTTTCAGTTCATGAAACAAACTCACCGTCGGGAACATCAGCGTCACGGGAGCGAGCACGTCTAAGCTCCGCCTTCTCCTCAACTTTGTTGTCTCTGCGGACGCGCGCCAGATCGGATCACTCGACTCGCAGCATCTTTCCGAAGGACATGACTAGACTAAACGGACAGAGAATGGATGCAAACGTCGTGGTACTCGGCACAGACAATGTTGGAAAATCTGGTACGTTTTTTATTATTATTATATACTATAATATACATCCATAAAATGCATTTCATTTTCTTTAGTCATCTTTTGTAACTTTTTTAACAGCCATATAAGCAAATGCTCATACAAGTTTGTTTTGTAGCACTTATCGTCCGATTCCTGACTCGTAGATTCATCGGGGAATATGGGGATATTGGTATGTTACCCTATTCACTAATACGTTACTTTTAATATTTTTTACATTTTTACTAACTTCTATGCTTTCTCTACAGAGTCCCTTTACACTCACAATGTCGTTGTGGATGGACGAGAGCAAACTCTGAATATATGGGATGCACCATATTCACAGGTGATTCAGTGTTTCAGAAACTGTTGTAAACATTCAAGTTAACTTTTTTGTCAACTATTTAATCTTTTCAATTATCCCCAGTGAAGAAAACAGCATAAACCTCTTAGATGACGTGCTGGTCTTAGCTGGCCTAGTTTGGTCCGGACCAAAAAATAAATAAATTTAGTCCTGGTCTGCTTAGTGCTCACATTGGCATTTTAACATACAGCGTGCATATGATGGTATTTAACCAGCTGAGAACTCGTCAAGGGTGTAGGCATCAGAACCGAATCTCCTCGCAGCAGATCTTCATTTGTGTGTGTGTGATGGAGGGATTCCAGCTGCTGTTCTGACTCCTTTACACATTTTATAAGCTCTTCACAAGTTCTTAGCATGGTCAAAATACCATCATATGTAGGCTAGACACATACAAGAAGCGCATTTAGCCCAGAACACAGCATTGTTTTGGATGTTCGGTAAATTCCATCTCAAAATAGGCAATACGTCATAAAAGCTGACCTATCAGGTTGTGAACGCATCCCTTTGTCTTTAGGTTTGGTGATAAAAACGCCAATCTGAATGCTAAGCGGGCCAGGACTAAATTTATTTATTTCTTGATCCGGAGCAAATTAACCAAGCGAACCAAACTACAAGTGTGAACACACTCTTAGAAGTAGTTAGGACCTTGTCAGGCTAGGGAAACCATTTTAAACCAGCTAAGACCATCAATTCAGATTAGGCTGGTTTCTACTTTTATCAACTGTTCTACTGTTAGTCAATAAAAAAATCATAAATAAACCATCTGAAATGTTGAATAAATGTGCGGTGGTTGTCTTCTCATCAGGACCTGTCCTTCGAGTCCTTGATGTGTGAGAAAAGAGTCCAGTGGGCAGATGGCTTTGTGCTGATCTACAGCATCTGTGACCGAGCCAGTTTCAACGCAGTCTCCAGACTCATCCAAACAATCAAAACCACTAAGGACTTTCTGGGCTTTGAGAAGATGCCCATAGTTATTGTGGGAAACAAGAGAGACCTGCACCATCGCCGCACAGTCCTCAGCGAGGAGGGCAGGCTGCTGGCGCTCTCTGCCGACTGTCAGTTTTATGAGGTCTCGGCTGCTGAGAACTACCACAGCGTCCTCATGGTTTTCCACGGGCTGGTGGATCGCATCAGGGAGTCCAGGGTGTCTGTGAAAAAGTTAGCAGGCATCAAGGGCATTGTGAAGAGCATGTCTGCAGTGTTCGCCCGCAAGCGAACGGATTCGTTGTGAAGCTGGTGAGAGCTCTGGAAATAAAGCTTACTGTATGTGGTCTGATATGACCTATTTTGAACCATCGAGAGGGACGAACTATTGCTGTGGCTCCTATGAGAGTCCGGGATCTCTCACATGACTACAGCTGGACCTTCCTCAATGAGATTGTCTTAGTTTGTCTGCATTCTCATCCATTGAGAATGTGTTGAAGGTGGAGGGTTCTCAATACAATGCTTAAGATGCTATGTGGTAGCAGATTATAGCAATCAAAAAGTGGAGTTAATATTCCATAGCATGATCTCATTTGCTTACTTTAAGCAGGAAAGATTTCAGTGCTTCTGCAAATAATCATGACGAGTGTTGGCAACAGGTAAAAACACTCTGGTGATGACGGCCGTGGGAGTCATTCATGATTCAGTGCTGTGTTCTAAAAATATAAGCAGACGCAAGACGACAATGTCTTCTGCTACATTTATCAAATACAAAAGTCTCCCACAGTATTATCATACCGAGGAGTTGTCGTCAGCTCAAGGCCGTCTTGCAGTTTAATCACAATGGACGTCTATATGCATTCAGATAACAGCACAATGTGTTTTTTGCCAGCTTCTTTTCTGAGGCTGGTCAAGTGCTTTATGAAGAACAGACCACACTGTGTAATTGTGCTACAAAATATAATAAATCACATAAAGACTTCCCCTGAATGCCAACGCACAGTGCAATGTTATGCTGTTTTTGTATTGAATACATTGTTACACCAAAATCATGTATTCGATTTCAAAGTATGTTAACTTCAGTTGATGAAAGATTGCCAATAGAAATCTGAAGTGAAACAAATGGAGTGAATACATGGTGTGCAGCTGACAGATAAATGTGTATTTATTTGTCATATATTCAAAGACCACACAGACATCACAAGTATGCATGTAAACATTTTGATCTGCGCTTTCATTCTGATATAATGACTAAAGAGGATTAGCTCAGCAAATGTTGTAATTATTCCTGTTATTCATATTAAAATATGGAAAAATTCAGGCTCAAAACAGTCACAGGCTATTTTCTTCAATTATTATGCTGTATGTGTTGCATAAATCATCTAAAAGAACTGAATAACCTTTGCTGTAATGGTTTGCTGTAACTGTCATTACATAAAAAACTGAGGACTTTTTCATCAAGCACATTGTCCACTCAAAAACTTAATAGAGGCAGTGACATGGCAACAACAACAACAAAAAATTATTATGACGTAAATAATTTATACTGGTACTTAATGAGTCACAACTGTGCAGTTTTTGTTTAATGAACCTGTTGTGTAATGATAAAATCTCATTCCTCACATCTTGGTTTTGCAAGGGAATCTTTTGGAAAAAGTGTATGATCACCAATTGCTGTGACTGTTACAATAAAATATCATTGTAAATTAGTCTGGATTTGCCCTGTGTCATTAATGATATCTGCACCATCTCTGCAATTACAGTTAGTATTATATAATCAGTCACAAATAACACAAGATATTTGTATATTCCTTACAACACACATTTTATTATTACTAAAGATATTTTTCTTAGCTACAGCTATAGCTAAAAGTTTGAGCTCAGGAAGATTTTTTGTTATTGAAAAATCAATATTTTAATCTAGCAAGGATGCATTAAAATGGTCAGAAGTTACAGTAAAGGCTTATATAATGTTTTAAAATACTGTCATTTTAAATTAAACGCTATTCTATTGAACATCAGTTAAAGACTCCTGAACAAAAGCACGGTTTCTACAGAAATCTTAAGCAGAACAACTGTTCAACATTGATAATAAAAAAAAGTTTTCTGAGCAAATCAGCATATTAGATCATAGTATAGTAAAATATTACTGACCGCAAACTTTTAAACAATAGTACTGTATATTAGTTCTCCAGAATGATTTATGTGCACAACAAAATACATTTGCTTTATTATAAAAAAGAAATGCAAAAACGAAGTACGTTTTTTTGTTTTCGTTCGCCGTTCCTGCCGTTTGGCACTGTGTGAATGTTAGAAGAGGAGGAGGAGATCTTGGTGTAATCTGTCAGACTCTTCCTAGAGGATCAGTGGTTGGAGGATTTCTTGTTGCTACTACCCCCAAGAACTACTTTCTGCTGCATAGGAATCTGCTTTACTAACTACTTCTTCAGCTGACGGGTTTCCTCCGATATCTCTTTGGGCTCTTTAGTCTTAAGAGGTGGCTTTTCAGAAATGTCACTGGGACTGTGCATGTGGTCTCCTAAACTAGACTCCAGCACCAGGGAGCCACTCAGACATTCTTCTGCTCCATCTTTCCCAGCCAATTGGGAACCTCCTGGCTTGGAAGATCGCCTAGGTATCTGTTATGAAAGAAAACAAAAGCCATTCTTTAGTTTTCCGCATGTGAAGGATCTCAAAGGTAGCAGAGATTATGGAATTTGGCAGTCAAGTATTGTTCATTCACATGAACGCATGAGTAGTAAAAACTGGCAAATGTCCTATACTAGAGCTGTATAGCTGAAATGAAAACCATCAAGTATTCTTTGTCAGACATTAATGATAATGAAAGCCAAAGAGTGCTACTTCACAATGAGGACTTGTATGTGGAATATTGTGGAATAATAGCTTTGTTTTCAATGGCTAGGCCTAAATGCGGTTGGAATGTCTCTTTTACTAGTTTCAAACACAAAATCATTTTTGACTACAACACTGTAAACCTAGTATTTGGGGAATAACGATTCTCTAAAATACAAAAAGTCCCTGAAAATACCATCAGGAAGGAACAAGTCACACAACATCTCCCCATATGTGGACTGACAGCCAGCTGCTATAGGGCAGAGTAACTTTGGTGCCAGACCTATTGGAGTCTCCTCTTTTTGTCTAGCTATTTTATGGGATCCCAAACAGTCCCAGGCCAGGGGTTAATTAGGGAGGGATGGGTCTGTCTGTGGCCAATTACAACTCTTTGTCACGTTCCCTGACCTCCATTGCCTCCAAAGTCTAAGTGACTGAGCTCTGAGCAACAGTGAAGGCTTAAGATCCACCTCATTAAAGGAATAGTTCACCCAAAAATGAAACTTCTGTCATTATTTATTCACCTTCAAGTTGTTCCAAACCTGTAGGACTTTCTTCTCGTTTCTACTTGTGTAAAGAGATATTGGAAAACATAATAACAAAAGATAACACAGCCAAATATAAACAAAAAGAAATTGCAAAAAGAAAAAGGAAAGAAAAGGTATTATGGCACAGGGGCCTAATTGGCAAGTTTCTGGTAAAGAAATTGGAACAGCAAACAAACAAAAAAAAACCAAACAAAACACAAAAACAACAAAATCGTACACTAGGCAAAGGTTTATGGCACAGCGCCTAAATGAGTGGTTCTGGCACAAAAATTGGAAAAGAAAGGCCAAAGAAAGTTTTTGTGAAATGTTCTGTAGCCAGGCAGAGAAGAGCACCTATATCTACTGCTAGAACGTGAAGTAACGTGTGGCCTCTGCGCTCTTAACACTGTGGTGCTATCAGAAATCTTCCACTCCAGACTTTCTACTCAGTTAAACTCACCCAGATCCTTATAAAACACGCAGACGCAAGCGTCAACGTATCTCTCCCTCTCACTTCTACAGATAAGCTCATGAACAAAAACAACAACAGACAAAACAACCCAGATCTCTTTAGAATGATAAGATCATCTGTGAGACGTGACTCACTTCTCAGTCTACACACATTTTTAAACAACATAATGTTTAACAAAGATACCAAGGTAGTAAAGTGTTCCCAAAACTCTCTAAATGTGTTTTAATACAACGCTAAAGCAAAATCAATGCATTTTGCGAGTTAATTGCTGGGGAAAGGATTAATAAACCTGAATTCCTGTCTTGTTTCAGGTAAGTGATAAGGGATATTAATTACTCATCCTCATGTCGTTCCACACCTGTAAGACCTTCGTTCATCTTTAGAACACAAATGAATATATTTTTGATGAAATCCGAGAGCTTTCAGTCCCTCCATCAGACCTCCAAGGTCCAGACGATAGGAAAGATATAATTAAGGTAATCCATGTGCCTCCAGTGGTTTAACCTCAATTTTAGGAAGCAAAACAAGTGTTCTGTTCGCACAAAAAAAACATAATTTACCACTTTATTTATGAAAATATTGACCTGCAATCCAGTAGGGGGAGCACAACAACGCATGCGTGTTGTGTTGACTCGAGACCGGAAATTGTTACGTGAATACGCTTTGGATAGTATTATTTTGTCAAAATAAAATTTTCAAACAAAGCACTTGTTTTGCACCTCTTTGTGCGGGCCTCGAACCCGGGTCTCCGACATGGTAGGCGGGCACCCTAACAAAGAGGCTAAAGACCACAGTCTCTAACATCAGTCACTACAGCACCTCTTGAGATCAGGGGAGTGAGGTTTACTCGCACAACTCTCACTAGCTGGCCTCCGTTACACAAGCTACGTAGAAAATGACAACACAAGAATGCCTGGCCAATGAAAACATAAACCAGGCACTCAAGACAAGAGCACACACAAGACAAGAGCGCACAGCGAGTGAATGAACACTCAATCCGTGCCTCGCAACAAGAGACAAAACATGGAGCATGAATGTCCGAACCCCAACACTGAACCGAACCCGAGCTAGATAGAAGTGTCAGGATCCGAACATACAACGTATCATACAGACAAAAGAGCGCATGGTTCAAGCTAACTCTGAACCGCACGCTAAGTTACCAATCTAAGAATAAACCAGACTGAAGTGATAGAATCCTGACATTATGCAACTGCACTCACAAGCATTGAGTCAAATTGCTTTTATGCAATTCGCTGTATGACAGACGTCATCTTCCAGCTGCTTTCTGGGTATTGTGATGTAATCGTCAACACCTCTGTGCCCAGTCCTTTCACTTCACGTGTTTGTGCAAATGGTCTGTGGCTAATTACAATATCAGACCTTGTTTCCCAGAAGCAACCAGTAGGGTTTGTACTGGTGGACATCTTCCAACAAGACTCGCCTGCTGTTTTTCAAGGAATCCCAGACCAATATGGCAAGAAGAGCGATGGGGAACTTTGAATGATTCATTACGTTTCTCTCTGATCTCATCTGGTATACACATTGTCACATATTTTGATGTCAGTGCGAGTTGCTTTTAGTTAAAACAGATCAAACATGAGTTTTAGTCAGTGACTAGCCTTAAACCTTGTCTGTGAAACTAGGGATTAGAGTCTTTGTATAATATATTTTGCAGTGACACAAAGCCAAGTGTCAAACTGTGCAATTATTCAAAATATGAATGATAAAGAATGAGAATGTATTATTTTATGGCTGAATTAATTTGAACATTTCAGTTTGACCTGCATAAGAGCAGTTACATAAACATAAAAAATACTTCATACCGTCAAAATAAAATCAAAAATAAAATCAATTCTACTTAAGCTCAGAGAAGCTTGACACTAAAATCAAATTCGTTCTATTAATTCTATATTCTTTTTATTTGTATTATTTTCTTAATGAGGATTTTTTTTAAAGTCTCTTATGTGCACAAATGCTGTATTTATTTGATTAGAAGTACAGTAAAAACAGTTATATTATGAAATATTATTAAAATTTAAATACCTGTTTGATATCTTAATATTTTATAAAATGTAATTTATTCCTGTGATGCAAAGCTGAATTTTCAGCATCATTACTCCAGTCTTCAGTGTCGCATGATCCTTCAAAATTCATTCTAATACATGCTGATTTGGTCAAGAAACATTTATTATTGTTATCAATGTTAAAAATAGTTGAGCTGCTGTTAATATTTAAATGAAAGCATAAGCATAAACTTGACTTATGGTTAGACTGAGGACAATTAGACAATGCCAGACCGTCATTCATACACCCCGATTCCCTGAATAACATCCGTCCACGTTTGACAAGTCACCAAAAGAACATCCAAGAACGCACTGATTAGTCACGATTTAAATGATGTGTCTCCATGTCAACTGACTTCTCGGATATGTGGTTGTGTGGCATTGTCATTACCTACATGTTTGCCACTGACTCTCTTTGTGCATTGAAGAAAAAGAAAAACCAAATAACTGATGAATGGATAACATTGAAGATAACGGTCAACAAAAGAGATTTGCTTGTTATAAAAGCAAAAACATTTTGAATATTACTATTTACCAGACCACAGAAAGTCTAATTTTAAAGTAAATAAGTCAATATGAAAGTCAGTATATACAATTTTCACAGGGTGCCCTCATGATAAAATATTAAATACCATTGAGGGCACACTGTGACAATCTTACATTGATTTTCACATAAAGACTTTGTCAAGCTTTGTCAAATATACAAACACTATTGTTTAAATAAAAATATATATAAAAAAATATATATAAAAAAAAAATTATATATATATATATATATATGTGTGTGTGTGTGTGTGTGTGTGTGTGTGTGTATATATATATTAATTGAATATAATTGAATATGAATAATGTACGCACAGCTGTGTTTAGTAATTATCCTCGTAGTGTTCGCTACTTGAGTTGTTCCTTCTCCTGCACTCCTTGTCCGGTCACTGTAATATCTACACTGTAGTGTTAAGTGTTTCCCTGCTTGTTAGATGATTCTTGAGTGTTATTATTATTTCATCTTCAGCCTGTTCCTGAGTACACCACAGCCACAGTAATATTATTATAAGTGTTTTCTATTTTAAAATGTAATTTATTCCTGTGATGGAAAAGCTGAATTTTCAGCATCATTACTCCAGTCTTCAGTGTCACATGATCCTTCAGAAATCATTCTGATATGGTGCTCAAGAAACATTTCTGATTATTATCAATGTTGAAAACTGAGAAACTGAAATTGATCCATTTAATACATTCTTGCTGAATAAAAGTATGCATTTCTTTAAAAAAAATTACTGACCCTATTTTGAATATAGTATTAATAAAACAATAAAAAATAGAAAGAAACTAAAATAAATAAACTGTTATTCAATTACTACTTAAGTTTAAAGCATTATTAAAAGTTGTTAAACCCAGACAGGAACAGTAGCCCCTCGTCTGCCTGCAAAAATAGTCAGATCAGCTCTATAATCTAGACTCATCTGTTTTTGATTAAATCCTTATGTGTGCATCTCCTCTTCACACAATACTTCACAAATGGGTCGAAAACATGTCTGCACACGTGCTTGTGCTGCGCCGGGTGCCCTGTCTTCTCAAAGAAAGTAAAACTTAACCTGCTTGACAATAAACTATAAAATACAAGCAGGATTAAAATGTATTTCAATTAAATTTCACCAATTGTTGAATTATAGACTTAAAGTGCTCCTATTATGCTTTTTCAGATATTATCTTTCATGCAGTGAGTTACATAGCTGTTTGCAAATGTAAAATGTCTGCAAAATTCAAAGTGCATGTCTCCTGAAAGAAAGAACCGATTCTGAACTGCGAAATGAGTTGTCAGTAATTTCAGCAGCAATTAATTGGCTGGCGGTAAGACAGCAACATAATGACATTATTTAAAAAGAACATCACACACCTGACGAAAACATTTCTGGAGCTTTATAAGGAAACAGCCAAGCGACCAAAACAACATAAAAGTTATAGATTATAATTACAATTATTAAAGCTACACTGTGTAGGATTTTCTCCCATCTAGCGGTGAAATTGTTTATGACTACCAACTGAATATTACTTTCTAGCCCCTCCCATTCCGATGGCCTTTTAACTCCTACGGTGGCCGTATTATTTCAAATCTGCCGGCAGTCGCGAGTAATCTCCCCCTCGCATTCTTCACGGTGCCACTGAGTGTAAAAACGCAAAAGGCGAAGCTTGAATTTCCAGGTATGTCCCTCTTTGGCTAATGTACTTTCAAGATGGAGGCGCAACATGGCTGCCGCCATTCGAGCGACTCGCTCGTATGTATTCTAAATGGCAGATTCTACGCTTACGAGAATACTTGATTAGTTGGTAGAAGTAATTACACATTAATGAGCACATATCATTTTGAAAGAACAAAGTGTTTTTTGCTAAGAATCAACTTAAAAAAATTACACAGTGTAGCTTTAAAGCAACAACATGGAACTTTTCAACCTTCATAATATATTTCCAAGATCCTTGTGATGGTACATCGACTTACAATAGGTTGAATGACACGTCTGCCAGAGCCTGACGGGGTCTGTATCGCTTTTACTGGCACTATGTAACTTCAGGGTTCGGGTAGTGACCAGAGCACAAAAAGAACTACAAAATTCGACTGCTTTACGACGTCACTTCCCCCACCACTTCGTCAAATTTGGACGTGAGCGGCCAACCAGCGTTTGTTTTCGGCTTTCGTGCGTATGTTTTTGTCATGGGGGCTGTTTATGCCACTTCATGCGTTTTCTCAGATCTGATAGCTATCCGATCGTGAAAAGACCAGGTGTAAATGCCCTCCGAAATGCATTCGAGACGGATTTGAATCCGATCCCTCAAACCACTTCAGGAGATCTGAGACGCATTCCAGACGAAACTGGACAAGTGTAAATGCATATAGTTGTTGAAAGAAACCAAATTGTACTTCTTCCAAAAAATACTAAAAAAATAATAAATAAAAACGTGTGAGAGCGTGTTATAGGCTATATGTTATATCCAGATATGACGACGCGCTGGAACACGCATCACCACAGATGAGCAACTGCATCAAGCCAACGTGCAAACTATCGCAAATCAAAGTGAAAGTAAGTCACAGACGCTTAACACACAATCTTCATCATTAAAAGTAAAGAAACAAAATGATCTTACGAGGCTTACTGCTCTCTCTTATTGCGGTCTTTGATTTTGAAATTTTAGCTGATGATCTACAAAATGCAGCTCATATCTGTTGCTTTCGGTGACGTGCACTCTGCATATAGCGCGAGAATTGAAGATCGTATTTAAATCCGTTTCGCAAAAATACATTTATGTGACCAGGTGTAAATGTAATCGTTTTGATAAATCAGATAGATATGCCTCACAAATTAGTTTGCCAGCTTAACAGGTGTTGTGAGGTGTATTTATCACGTAGTCCTGAGGGATATCAGACGATGCTGTTGACGTTGATTCCTGCGATTATCATGAGAACAGCTTTCAATATCTCACATAATTATCAGGACATAAATAAGCCTAACGTAGAGGTTGTAAATAGTATAAACGAGCACAATTTGCAAACTACTGTATTATGATAAATTGCAATAATCATGTCTAATGACATCATAACGGCCAATGTTATGAAATAATGCGACTTACATTTAACTTAATTGATGTTATCTGGCATTTTGTAATGTTTACATTCCAATAAAAACAACAGAAATTAAATTATACAGTAGGCCTAGACTATAGACTATTTACTTGTGATTTAGCTGCAATCATGTAATAACGTTATAATATAGGCTTATATATTTACGACAGTGCAAGTACTCCACAGCGACTCTAGGGGTCGCTGTTTGACAAAAACACAAATTCTACTTAGTGTGGCTTTAAGATTACAATTATTTCCATTATTTCACGATTTCTAGTAGCCTGTTTGTAAAAGCTTTACATTTTTATTTCAATTTTGTAATTAGCAATTCATTTAATTTGACCTGTGAAGCAGATTTGAGTGACAGCATTAAAGTTTCTTAAGGGTCAAGAACATTTTTCTAATGGCAATGCAGACATCATTTTTATTACAGACAGCAAGTTATCTGCATCTCCTGTGCAGCATCAAGCCACTCCCATAATAGCTGTTTAAATTAATGCACGGCTTACACTAACTGTACTTCATGTGTGGAAGACTCAAATAAAATGATTAGGTGATTATTCCCTCACTAATAAATCTCTCAATGAGTAAATTTGGCTGTGTCTATTGTCCGTAGTTCAATAGGGAATAGGGTAGGCTACTCTTGTAGTAGGCTACTTAAGTTGTACTTAAGTAGCAGTGGCTGGGACAGACTTTAAGTGTCACCTCCGCTTAAAAAAGAAGCAATCTAATCCTAAGCTTATGGACCTGTTGCCATGACAGCAACTCCGGGATGAGCTTCGAAGAGCCTAACAATCCGGAATCATGTAAAACCATCAACCGTAAAATCCAGATAACTGAATAATCCACGTACAATATTGTACTGTATTTCAGCTACTCGACTAATCAAATCTGAGAACTGGAACTATGCTTAAATTCGGCTCTGTGAAGTAAAACGACTAACTTCTTAAATTATGAACCTCTTTAATTAACCATTTTCTAAAGTGATGTATCCAAGGTGATTTAAAACATTTGTGAACATTAAACACTATTAAAATAATTCAATGTCGCTCTCAGTCTAGACAGAATCCATGAAGGAAATATTCCCCTGCTATGCAGAGCTGTGTGTGTGATCACAGCAGGCGTTGGTGATGAGGTTGAGGTGTGTGAGTTTGTTTGTGTCTGTATGTATTGAAGGTCCATTCACATGCGAAGAGTCCACGTGAACTAGATGTCAGACGCGTCAAAGCACGTGAGGAGCCAAATCAAATCAAACCTGAGGACTCACTCACCAGCCCATAATAAGAAAGGTTGTGCAGCGCTCGCTCCCTGACTGCACCAAAGGAACCCAGGACCATGTTGACTCCATCCTTAGCCAGGTTGAAACTGGTTTGAGGGGTTTTCTTTACATTACCCAGTACAGATTCATTGACTTTAAGTAACTGCTGCCCTAATCCACTGACCAGACTCAGCAGCCCATTACTCTGCAAGAAAAAATAGCATCTTAATATAAGTGTGCTAAAATGATTAAGCAAACAAACAATCCAACATTTTTCTTACGCTTTTATGGAGATCTGTTTATTACTCTCCAAATGTGTAGTAAAAATACTATACAGAATGGTATCCTGCCAGGACTGCAAATTAAAGTGTTGTGTAATATTGCTTAAATCTCCATGCCCATCAATAAAAATGACCATTGACAATGTAATTTTTCTGGTGCATTTTTAAAGGTGTGGTGACATTGGTAAAAAAAAAAGGTCCACAGTCTATTGTCAATAGTGTAGCGTGTATGAAGCACTGCGCAAACAGAAGTCACTTTAAAACCATGCAGCTTTCTGTTGGTCAATGCACTCGAATAGTGAGCAACTTGAACTGCGTGGGGAACTTTTTTGCCCTTACATGAAACTCCTGATTGCACAGATTCCTGTTAAAATGACTAGGTTTCACCCCCAACATTTACAATGGTAAATGTGACCGCACCTTAAGACTATAAATGCCTACACACTCAAACAAACAATCTAGGTCAAATAGTGAAATTGGGAAGTTCAATGGGGCGTATGAATGTTTATGGTATTACAGTAAATCGCGGGACATAAATAGCTAGCCAGAAAATATTTGGTCAATAAAAGGTCAATATTTTAAAGGGACACTTTACCTCTGGAAAGATGAATGTGTATTTAAAATAGGTCATTTATGTAGAAGAAATGTGAAATAGACTAAGAAAAGCCAGAAAATGTATTTTTGGCTTATGTGGATGAAAGACAACAACTCCCAGAATGCACTTGCTTCGCTGCCCTAGGAGGCCACTCCCAAGCCACGCCTACCGGTAAGAGAGGGCAATTGACAACAACAAAGCTAAGCTACTAGCGAGTCTCCGTGATGAGTTTGCCCTGGATTTCGAGATCGCTCAAAATGTCCGGGATTCGGCTTTTGCGTTCTACAGTCGCCATTCATCATGTTTACTGTGGCGAGCAGGACGAGGCTGAGGGGCGCAGGAGAACGGCGCGAGGCCGGTGGCGTCATTACTGAGACGCACCGGTCTCGCATCTCTCACGGAGGAGCGGGAATTTTCTTAGCAATGTTAAAACGCACATCAACCGATCACTTGTTTAGCGTTCATGTAAACACTACATTCAGATTCACGAATCGGAATGAATTCAGCTAGATAGAAACAAAAGGTGTGCATGTAAACAATGAATGGCGACTGCAGAAAGCAAAAGCCGAATCCCGGACATTTTGGACGATCTCGACGGCTGGACATGTCCGGAAAAAAGAGGATGGCATTGGAAATCAAACGCACTGGCACTGATCTGTGATAGGTCTGTTAGCGCATTAGGTCCAACCCCCTATGGGCGGGTTTGAAAGGGTGGGAACTAGTGCTTGTAGTCTCAACAGAAATCCCCCCCTCTTACACTTCCTCCGACAATGACGCAAAATGACGATTTTTGCGTCATTGTGGGAGGAAGTGTTAAGAGGTAAATACGGATTTCTCCCATCTCAGGGGAAAATGAGAGAGTGTTGCACGACCATTCAATAGTATGACTGGGTTTCTAACAATGCAAAGCTTAATGCAAATGGGTGGAGTGTTCCTTTAAGTTTATGTAAGTGGCAAATATTTACAATGGTCTTACATTACTAGAACTAGTGATGCTGAAAAGATCCACTCACCTGGAGCTTCTCATGCTCATTATTGGTCATCTCCACATGAGGACCGTGCTGTTGGCCATCTTTCAGAAATGCTGCTATAGAGCTCGGGAGTCCTAGTATCACACCGCCTATAGTCTTCATTGTCTTCATGGTATATTCAACCTTAAAGAACACAAAATCAACATTTACACCACAGACATCTTTTTTGGTTTGTTTATTGCTTATACATTTTTTAGTTTTAGTAAAGACGATAGATTTTGTATATACTTTAATGCAAATAAAATGCATGTGCCCGATTTACTGGGCTCTCTGTTTGAGTCTACTGGATTGGCAGTGTGTAGTAATTTGGCGTACTAAGTGTGCTAATTGAGCGAGCTGTATGCACAACTGTGGTTTCCAAAACGAGGGCCCTTAATTTGCTGTGGGCTCTGTGAAGAGTTGTACACTTCAAACACTTCAAAAGGAAACATGTGCTCAACACTGAAGCCACATTTTGTACTTGTTGGAAGGACAAACTAACACTTGAATACTGTTTGCTGCTTACCAGGGGACTCACGCCAGGGATCTGTGTGACCAGTTCCTGACCTTGACGTTTGGAGCGCTGGAGCTGTGCCGCGGTCTTCTCAAAGGCACGTCTGCAGATGGTGTCGGCCAGCGCTCTCAGCCTGCTGAAACTGGGATTCTGGCCAGAGGATCCAACATCAGGCTCCTTCTCTCTCATACTCCCATCATCCTCTGCAAAAAATTAAATAAAATCTTATGTGAGGACATAATAAGCGGAAGGGTGGTATTTATATTGCTTTCATGTTCTTTTATAGAGATTCAAACACACACATCTTATTCGCTCACTCTCTGTGACAATAGACTGCGAAAAGGATTACAATTCCTTTATGCAGCAGAAATAAAAAACAACAATGGAATGAATAGACAGAATAAGATATTGAAAAGGTTTGGGGTCAGCAAGATTTTAAATGTTTTTGAAAGAAGTCTCTTATGCTCACCAAGGCTGTATTTATTTTTGATCTAAACTACAGTAAAAACATGATGTAAATTTAAAATGACTTTTTTATTTTAAAATGTAATTAATTTCTGTGATGGCAAAGCTGAATATGCTGATTTCCTCAAGAAACAGTTCTTATTATCAATGTTGAGAATGGATGTGCTGTTTAATATTTTTGTGGAAACCTTGATACCATTTAAAAGTTTGGGGTTAGTAAAAGAAAAGTAAGAATGCATTAAATTGATCAAAATGTGGGTAAAGACATTTATAATGTTACAAAAGATTTCTGTTTCAAATACAGGTTGTTCATTGATCTTTCTATTTATCAAATAATCCTAATAAAACATTTGATATAATATTATTACTGTATGAAATAATATTATATATATTATTTAATAATATAACAATTATTAATAATTGAACATCAAATCAGCATATTAGAATGATTTCTGAAGGATCATGTGACACTGAAGACTGGAGTAATGATGCTCAAAATTCAGCTTTGATCACAGGAATAAATTACATTTTAAAATATATTAAACTGTTATTTCTAATTGTAATAATATTTCACATTGTTACTGTTTTTACTGTATTTTAAATAAATATCTATAATTACTAATAACTTAATTTTTGTCAACTATAGACCTTATGTAGCCCCGCCCCTTTTCAGCGCTGCGCTCGTTGTCTTTTGACTTCCGGTCTGTATTTTCACAGCGATCTTGCGTATTTATGAATGAACGGCTCGTTTTAAAATCTTCCCGGTCTACTGACATTTGTTGAGACATCGGCTTTAAACATTACAATCCTCATGATAACTTTCGTTAACTTTACATTAATTAAATCCACTTCAAAAGCTAATTACCCCTGGACAGCAATGCCATAGAAATATACAGAGCGACCGCAAAAACGGAAGTTCAAAGACAATATTCTAAAGATGGCGGCGCCCTCGTTTCTCTGGCGCATAAGGTCTATAACAATGCTTTGATTTTATTCTTTTTTTTTTCTCCATATTTTTTCCATATTTTCTTTTACACTGTTGCTTTCCCATGAATTGTTTTGTGCAGGCTTCACTGTGACATTTTACCCGGTATGTGACAACCTATTTTTTTAAAGTCTATGGTGACAACACTGTAATAACTGGCACCAGTTTCCGATATAGTGGGGGAAATGAATTCCTCCGGGCTAGAAAATTACAAAAACAAAAAGATGGCGGTAGCACTAAATCTTCAGGTCATAGATGATGTAAGGGTTAAAAAGAGAAATTCCTCAGGAAGCACTTCCTCTATATAAACAAAACAAACATCACCCAATGTAATAATGACACACATAACCAGTAAGCTCCAGGCTACAGAAGCATTCAGGCCTTCTCGCTCAATAACCAACATTAAATGCAATCCAATTCAATTTACAAAGGCAGACAAAACACACACTAAACAGATTCCCTCTGCTGAATGTACCATTAAACATGGCCCCAGAAAGACATAACCATGAAAACTATATTGGGATAGAAATAACCGGCAACGTGCTTCTTCTTTAGGGCCTCGTGAGGAAGGAATTAGCACATTCGACACACTTTTACAGACACTGATAAACAAAGGATAACCAAAAAGAGCTCACAGGAAACGTTTCTGTTTCTAAGGAATTAAAGGAATCATTGCCTCTGAGCAGAAAGGTGTCTAAAGTCGGGTTCACACTGTTCGATTTTGGCCACGATTCGGCCATCTGAGACAAATTTTGAAAATCCTAAAAGATTTCTCTGATCCTGGGCCAAAATCTGAAGTCTTTCACGCTTTTGGTGTGAAAGGTCATTTAAATGTGCCAAAAGCTTTAAAAAACAAGCAAGCAAGCCAAGCATAGGTGAGAAAAAGTAAAGCAAAATAATGGAATACAATATTTTCCATTAAGACGCAATGGCTTGCTTTTTTCAGAAAGAAATACATTATTATAACGCATTACTTTTAAAAGTAACATCCCTTAACACTGGTCAGGAGCACATGTAATGCACACTTTGTCTTTAGAGAGGTGACGGTTCTCCTTTTTAGTGTAATTTTAAAATTATGTACATACTATTATATTTTGAAACAGCTTTTATTGTTATATTTTTCAGTAATTTTTTAATATATCTATATATGTGTATATATGTGTGTGTGTGTGTGTGTGTGTGTGTGTGTGTGTCTGTATATATATATATATATATATATATATATATATATATATATATATATATATATATATATATATTAGACAAATTATGCAATTTGAAGCCATAAATGCGAACACGTGCCTCCAGTCCGGACACATCTCTGTAGAGGAACAGACACACGGTGGACACTTAAAGATGAAATATTACAATAAATAGAGAGCAAAGAGGAAACAACACTACTATATAGTAGTTCTTCCAGGCAATGAGTCACTATAGATCAACACTTATTCAATCCAGAGCTCTATATTAACTTTATCTGTGGCTCTATGACTTGAAACACAACAATAGAGTCCACAACACAATAAAACATTTTTATATGACTATAGTTGATAGGAAAAATAGAATTGCAAAGACAATGTTTACATTTAACAGAATAGATACAATTGCTAAATGCATGGTTTAACTAGTATGGAAGCATATTTCTGCCACATAAGAGAACAATGCTTTGGAGAATCGAAATTATGTCATCAAAGTAAAAATTATGAGATAAGAAGTCATAATTATGGCATACATTTTTTTTTTTTTTTTTTTTTTTTACTTTTTATGTTAGAATCACTTCTTGTCACTTTAAGAACTTCTTGTCATTTTGTCATCGTTTCATAATCATAATTTACCAAAACAGTAATGACCTTCCATATAGACATGGTTCAATAATAGAGAGAAAAATAGAGTGAAAGCAATGTAGTCCAAATGATAATGCACATACAAAGTCATGTTCGGGGACTTTAACAATAACGTTTCGGCGACATCTAGTGTCTAGCTATAAAAGCACATGCACTTTGCTGCTTTGAAATTATTTTATATATGATTTTCTTTTAATAAGCATATAACATTATTTGAATACCTGTCTCAGCTGAAGATTCAGGAAGGACATATTCGACCAGGTTCTCCGTCAGACTTAGAGCCCTGTTGGCTCTCTGCTCGGCCAGGTACACAAGCTTGCTGTTAAGGACATACTGTATGCCGTCCCTTATGGCATTCTTGCTCTGCTGGTACCCAGAAGATACCTTGCCCAACACAACGATAGAGGTTTGTTTGATCGGACAGGCGATACCATCTTTGGCGGTTTCCAAAGTTGAAGACATCAGTTCCTTGATATTTGCTGCCAGCTGTTGTGGGACAAGCAAACAAAGTACCTGCATTTTAAATGTCTGCCAACAGAAAGGGAATCTAGTTAACAACTTAGTGAGCAGTTTTAACCACATTACCTCAGTTGGCTGAGACTGCAAGGCCGGTACCTTCTCCTCCAGGCGGTCCAGTCCTCTGCAGGCCATTGAATTGGCTGCTACAACTATGAATAATAAAAAAATTAAAAAGAAAAATGTGTTTTACGTTTTATAACTTGAGAGTGAAACACTCAAACATAGGCTACTAACACATCTTTCATTATTGCAAGCATATGCTGATTCATTTGATGAAAATGGCTCTTTCAGAATGTTTCCCTAGATAATACTAAGCCTTCCCAACTCCTCCAGAAATCATGAGGTTGACCTTTCATTTCTGAAATCAATGCTGAACTGATCTGGAACTTGATATAGGCTTTTATGCTCACCAAGGCTGCATTTATTTACAAATACAGTAAATATTGTGAAATATTTGTACGATTTCCAGTAACTGTTTTCAGTGTTTTCAGAACATAATTCATTCCTGTGAATTAATTCTTCATGAATTCTTCAATTCTTCATAAAATTCATTATTGATCAATTGAATGCATCATTGCTGAATAACAGTATTAATGACCCCAAACTTTTGAACAGTAGTGTGTGATTTCATTTATGGTGTCTATGATTTTTTTTGTTACTCTCAACAAAACTAACATATTTAGTTTAAATACTGTAGGCCTATATATAACATACAAATTTTTGATAATGCTGCAGTTACATATACTGAAAGTGTATTATGCCATACACAGGCTACAGAATATCAAATCATTAGCTCATTGCAAAAAGGAAATCACTGGTGAGTCAGAGTGCTAGTAACATGTAATTACGTCTCTCGGCAGATTAGTCTTGTGTAATGCTGAAGTTGGTCCTTGAAGGGTTCAAATATTTAACATGATTGCCCAATTATTGATCTGATCACAAACCAGAGTTCAGTTTTGCAATTCCAGACTATAACCCTGGCTGCATTGCATTTCTCAACTTGTATTTGAATTCATGTAATAAATATATTTGTTCAAAATACACAGGAGGAAAAAACAGGAAAAAATGTATTAGTAGCCTACTGTTCAAGTTAAATGATCTGTTACTGTTATCTTTTAATATCAATTAAGATCACTATTAAATGTAAATGAATTTGTCAAGTAAGGGACATCCATGCAGTGCAATAAACAGGTCACTAAACTGATAGATTTAGCATTGACCTGAAAGCACAGCATCCACTATAGTGGACATGACAGAAGACAGACTCTCCCCCACCGGAGCATCAATATCCACATTTTTTTAAAGACCATTATAGACTCACCAGATTACTTATTTTGCTGGGTCTCACTAAAACAGACTTGATTGCAATACAAAAATAAGATATTATCCTGCTCAATTTGTTTTGTTCTTCATATATTCTGACTGATTTATTGCCAAACTAGAATCTGAACTGCAGACTCCATTCCTTTAAATCATTTGTATTGGACATATGTGCGCTGGCCTGTAACAACATTTTATTTATATATATATATATATATATATATATATATATATATATATATATATATATATATATATATATATATATATATATATATATAAATAAAATGTTGTTTTAAAACAATAAATTCAAACTGTTTTTCATCATCATTCATTCATTATATTCATTACATTTTATATGAATGCAAAAGAGTATGCAAGTAAAATGAATATATTTTGTTTGAAAATATGTCAGAGTAATAATGTTTGGTTACTAATATTACTATAACTATAATGTTACTATATGTTCTGATAAATTTCATGTAGGCTAATATATTATTAAAATAAAATATATTTTCTTGCATTGACTCTCTACTCTGTTCTCATTATACATGTTGCCACTTGGCTCTATTTTTAGGAAACACGGAGTGTCTTTTCATCTATATGCAGACGACACTCAAATCTATCTGCCTTTTAAACGTACTGACACAAAGGGTCTAGAAAACCTTTATTTGTGCTTAAATGAGATAAAGTCCTGGATGTCTACTAATTTTCTACTCTTAAATGCTAGTAAAACGGAAGCTATTGTATTTGGGCCTCCAGTAGAAAATGAGAAAACATTGCTTAATGCGGAAAATATTTATTTTGAGATCAAACCTACTGTTAAGAGTTTAGGAATTACCCTAGATTCCGCCCTTAAGCTTGATAAACATATTAACACAGTGGTTAAATCCTGTTTTTACCACCTAAAGTTGTTATCCAGGGCCAAGTCTTTTCTATCGTCGAACGAGCTTGAAAGAGTACTAAATGCCTTCGTGCTATCCCGCCTTGATTATTGCAATTCCTTATATGTGGGATTGCCGCAGTTTTCTATTACTAGACTGCAAATGGTCCAAAACGCTGCTGCCAGATTCTTAACCGGGCTCCGCAAACGTGAACACATCACGCCAATTTTACGGTCGCTAAACTGGCTGCCGGTGCGTTATAGGGTCGATTTTAAAATATTGCTGTTTGTTTTTAAAACCTTAAATGGTATCGCCCCTTCATATTTATCTGAACTTTTGACAGCAAACGTGTCTGTTAGGTGTTTACGTTCCTCCAGCAGTCGAAATCTGTCCCAGCCTCTCTCGATTGAAGTCGCGAGGTGATCGTGCTTTTGCTGTTGTGGGTCCTAGGCTGTGGAATACCCTCCCAATTTCCCTGAGAACACTGACCTCCTTACTTGAGTTTAAACACAAACTAAAGTTATATCTTCTCGAACAGGCATTTCCTTGATTTTTTTTTTGACGAGGTTTTATATTATATTATATTATGTTTCTGTCTTTCTGTTTTCTGTGTATTTTATGTAAAGCACAGTGGTCAACGTTGGTTGTGTTTACTTGTGCTATATAAATAAAGAAAGAAAGAAAGAAAGAAAGACTGTTTTATAAGCTTACGTTCCACCGGGTCCAAACAGACCCTGGAATGCAAAAGGTGTATAAAGTTTGTAATGCTTTAGGAGGATTAAACCAGTTTAATAGCATAATGACTTTTAATAATATTACAGAAGATTTGAAGACTTACGCTGGGGCTCCAGTAAATCGAGGGCAGGTTGCAAACTCCATACAGCCAAGCTGCCAGCCTTACTCACACCTTTCTCATACAGCCCACACACACAACTTATGATGGAATGAGACTGTTTCGTACTGATGTAGGTCTTCTCGATGGATTCGAGAGCAGCATTGACAGATCGAAGATTGAGGATTCGAAGAAATACATTCTGTAAGGAAAACTTGTCATGCTTCTTGTTCACTTTTGTACTCTCACTTGAAAAAGTGCATTACAACAGTACAATCATGCATATAAACGATAGTTTCTTATTTAGCTTTCACAGTTTTTAATCCAGTTGAACTTTTTTAGCCCTACCTTTTCATAGCCTACACAACTGCTGATAAACAGCAGTGACCCTCAAAAAGAACACATGCATTCATATAAAAAAGTGAAAGACAATAACCTTAAAAAAGAAAAACTGAGCTATCAGCAGGAGGACACCACCTGTCACAAATTTGAAACAGTACCTGATCACCGGTGTCCTTTTTTTCAGACGCCATCTCCAATAGTCTTCAATGAGCTGGTGAAATATGTGGAGAGAAACTTTAGCTGGCCTAATCCCACATGTACACAACAATCTCGTGACAGAATTATTAGATCATGAGTATGTGTATGTCTCAGAGTAAAGCTCAGTATATAAGAACAAATCACAGTTCTACTCCGAGTCTGAAATGAACTACACCCACTGAACACTGGCAACCCTGTCATGATTTCAAAATCTCTCCCGAAATTATGCAAATGTGTTGTTTATTGCTAAATCCCAAAGTCTGTATTTACCATGATAAACTGAACTCAATTTAGGCCTGCAACAGACCAAAAAAAAAAAAAAAACCCCACCTGTCTAAAAAAACCTGGTCTCCTAGCCTTACCATGAAAACTGTTTGAAGAGAAACCAGCCTAACAAGGCTAACTAAGACCAGACCATCTTAAACTGGTTTCGGATGTTGTTGTTGTTTTTTAGCAGGGTAAATGCAGTGGTCAACTATTTGATAGTGGGTTGCAAAGTCAAAGATGGCTGAAATGTGACCACCACAGGGCTACATTTCATGGAAATATGCAGCATATTAAGCCTAAATATTAAGGTCATGTTAACACTAACTACTCACCGTTATTTTTGCTTGTTTTTTACTCATGTTGCACATTTTCCGCTAGTATGTTCTGTGATGTACTAACATCTAGAACCACTAGATGTCAGTGTTCCACAAGCACCTGTTACTTTCGCTATATAATTTTTGCCACTAGATGTCAGAATTTCTCCAGCTTCTACAACATTCACCCTGATAATGAGCCAATTATACTTTTCAGACAATGGCGCAAACTATAAAACGATGGTTGAAAGTTTTTGCACATGAAAGGAATGTTTTCTATATTAGCTTTCTAGGATTTGAAATGTTTTCACAAAGAGAAATGTTTATAGAGGCTGACAGTTGTGAGTGTAAATTGTCTTAAAAATAAAGTTTTGCCAAACAGATTCACATAAGTATGAGTGATTGATGTATTGGTGTATTCATAGCAGTGGAAAGCTTGTTGTAGACTGATTTTTCATGTGACGGACTCGGGACGTTTTTGCCGGGAAAAGGATGAAAAGGATGTGACCTTTACGCGCACTCCTGAGAACCTCTCTTCCATTCTTTGACACATGAAATTGCTTGTTGTTCAGGATAATGCTGAAAGAGCTATTCTGTACTGTATTGTAGGGATAGTTCACCCAAAAATGAAAATTAGCCCATGATTTACTCACCCTGAAGCCATCCTATGAGTATATGGCATTCTTCTTTCAGACGAATACAATCAGAGTTATATTAATTGTCCTGGCTCTTCCAAGCTTGATAATGGGAGTGAATGGCTTTTTTTTTTTTAAATCATGGATGGATGCACTTTTATGGACTTCAAAACATAAACGGCCATTCATTTCCATTATAAAGCTTGGAAGAGCCAGGACCTTTTTTATTATTATAATTCTTATTGTATTCGTCTGAAAGAAGAATGTCTCATTGCTACACCTAGGATGGCTTGAGGGTGAGTAAATCATGGGCTAATTTTCATTTTTGGGTGAACAATCCCTTTAATGTGTAGCTATGCAAAGAGATTAATTCAAACTATAGTCTTACATAGCCAGATCTATAGTCTCAAATTTACTTTATCAAACTGTCATCACAGTGTAATTTTAATGACCTCATCTGTCAACACATCTCCTTCCTATAGAGTTGGTCAGGTTGTTGATTGTGGCCTGTGGAATGCTGGTCCACTCCTCTTCAATGGCTGTGCGAAGTTGCTGGATATTGGCAGGACCTGGAACACGCTGTCGTATACGCCGATCCAGAGCATCCCAAACATGCTCAATGGGTGACATGTCCGGTGAGTATGCTGGCCATGCAAGAACTGGGATGTTTTCAGCTTCCAGGAATTGTGTACAGATCCTTGCAACATGGGGCCGTGCATTATCATGCTGCAACATGAGGTGATGGTCGTGGATGAATGGCACAACAATGGGCCTCAGGATCTCGTCATGGTATCTCTGTGCATTCAAGATGCCATCAATAAAATGCACCTGTGTTCGTTGTCCATTACATACGCCTGCCCATACCATAACCCCACCGCCACCATGGGCCACTCGATCCACAACACTGACATCAGCAAACCGCTCACCCACACGCTGTCTGCCATCTGCCCTGTACAGTGAAAACCGTGATTCATCCGTGAAGAGAACACCTCTCCAAAGTGCCAGACGTCATCGAATGTGAGCATTTGCCCACTCAAGTCGGTTACGATGACGAACTGCAGTCAGGTCGAGACCCCGATGAGGACTACGAGCATGCAGATGAGCTTCCCTGAGATGGTTTCTGACAGTTTGTGCAGAAATTCTTTGGTTATGCAAACTGATTGTTGCCAAATTCTCTGAAACGCCGCTTATGGTAGAGAAATGAACATTCAATTCACGGGCAACAGCTCTGGTGGACATTCCTGCAGTCAGCATGCCAATTACACGCTCCCTCAAAATTTGCGACATCTGTGGCATTGTGCTGTGTGATAAAACTGCACATTTAAGAGTGACCTTTTATTGTGGCCAGCCTAAGGCACACCTGTGCAATAATCACACTGTCTAATCAGCATCTTGATATGCCACACCTGTGAGGTGGATGGATTATCTCGGCAGAGGAGAGGTGCTCCCTAACACAGATTTAGACAGATTTGTGAACAATATTTGAGAGATATAGGCCTTTTGTGTACATAGAAAAAGTCTTAGATCTTTGAGTTCAGCTCATGAAAAATGGGGGCAAAAACAAAAGTGTTGCGTTTATAATTTTGTTCAGTAAACATATAGCCCTTTTAAAGTTATTTTATTTCATCTAGATGCAAAGACAACATTTCTCATTTTTGTTTAAATACTAAAATAACTAAAACCAAATAAGCTTAAAATGTTAATAAAATCTATATTGAAAAATATTAGAAACACTAATAAAAACTGAAAACAGAAGAAAAAAAAATACTAACAAAAACCATATCAGTGATACTATATCAATGATACTAAAATATGCAAAGGAAGTGGGGGAAGGTCTTGGTTTAGTTTTTTTTAAGTTTCGTTACAAGCTGTTAACACATTGGCAAAAAAAAAAAAAAAACATTAATACATGCAAATTCTTAGGCCTTTCAAGATTTTTTTATAATTGATTTTATTTCAGTTTACTTTTTTTGTTTAAAGTATCAAAACTGTTTTTATGGTTTTAGTTTAATATTTTTTTTTATATAATAACCATGTTTATAGTTTTTCCAATAAAAAAAAGCAGTAGCTAATTTGCATTATATTAAAGTGCTCTATTAGTATGAAAACCTTCATATTTCATTGCTGTAGAGGAGGTTATCAAAACTTTACCTTCCTAATAGTTCAGCTCAATAATATTCAAATGTGTTGAATGATGAATACAGCCATACAAAAAACCCTCAATGTGATTCAGCTTGGAAATTATGACTCACTGCATTGCATATATGAAAGGAAAACACCTTGAATTAGTTATTTCAATTGGGATCGACTCCTAGGATTAGCTTATCCACAGAACACTTTTATTAGTTTAGACTTTGCTCGATTGCCTGTAATACATGTGTCAATCCAATCTAAATGGGTATAGATCCAGGCAAAAAGACTTTGTCCATTATGCCAACTAAGTAATTATGATTTGCATTTCAGGGACACATCGTGACAGAGGTGAACAGGAGTGATTGTGCTGATACACACACTCTGTGTGTGACTGTGTCTCTCTCAATGATGTGGATCCATCTGTTTCTAATAGCATCTGAAATGTGTTGACAGTCCCTGGAGCAGCCACATTGGGAGCTGATGGTGAGAAAAGCAAAGTGTTTTTTGCCAATAAACACAGATATGGAAGACTGTATATAAAGAGTCTGATACCATTAAGGCCGATATTATCAATAGTGATACCAATGCTGATAAAATTAGAAACAACACCAAAGGATAGGCCAACAAAACAACTTGAAATGAAACAACACTCACTAAGGAGCTTAACAAGGTACACAAAACACAAAAACCAAAGAAGAAGTGGGAGATCAAAGGAAGAAACAAATTATCATCATACCGCAGAGATGAAAAATAGATTGCAAGACAAGAATTAAGAGCAGGATGATCATTTCAAAGGTATCCAGAAAATGCTGTGTACTGCATCTTAGTCAACTCTTATGCTGATCTGTTGTACCGCAAGAGATTTTTAAAGTGGCATGAAATAAAAAATTAAAAAGTGACCTTTTCTTGAGCACCAAATCAGCATATTAGAATGATTTCGGAAGGATCATGTGAAGACTGGAGTAATGATGCTGAAAATTCAGCTTTGACAACAGGAATAAATTATATTTTTAAATATATTAAAATAGATAGATTATTATTATTTTTTTTAATTACTTAAATTACATAAGAGACTCGTTTCAAAACATAAAAAAACTCAACATTTTGAACAGTAATGTGTGTGTATAAATACGGCAGAATCGAATGCAGCTATATTTATTCCTGTTATGAAAATAATACATATTGCTGAAATGATTGGTCATTTGAACATTGAGAACATAATAAACAGTAGCTTTTTGTTTCATCTTTATCAACTGAATGAGCGTGTCCTATACTTTTTTGTAACCTTTATTGTAAAATGCACATAATAGAGAAATCTTCACACACTCTCAAATACAGAAACCTCCGTCATTATCCCTCTTCTAAAAGGTGCTCATCATTGACTATAATTAACACTATTGAGAGCAGAAAGCTTTTCTCCAGTAATCTAAGTGGTGTTTCAAATCCATTAGTGCAAATGTGCTCACCTCTATTTGCTATTTCCAATCAAGTCACTCGATACCATTCCAGTTTTTTTCAAGCTTTTTTTTCAAGTTTTCTTTTTTCAAGTTTTTACACCAAGAGGGACCCGCACCCCGAAATGCGAATTATTATACACGTGTGTGTGTGTAGGCCTATAAACAAATATTCAAGCATTCATGTAGCATCAACGATGCTGCTTCCAACAGCACAACCAATCAGAATGCTGTGATTGCAAACACCTTGATCAGCTGACAACCAAAGGGTGAGTTCAGAGCCATCGAGATTGTTTTTCCTCAGATGGTAAAATCGTTGCCAAAATCAGGTGCAGTGTTCACTTTGTTTCTCTGAATTTCTGATCACCGTTATCTGAATTATTTCATTTTTTATTCTTCTTACTGTTCTAATATTGTGGCTCTATCTCTTTCAGATAAAACCTTCCCTAAATTGCACATAACACGGTCACTTCACATTCCTTTTCCTGTCTGTGAAACGGTTCATGGCCAAAAAGTAATTCGGCTTGCCACACCAAATTGTTAGAAACTGAACAAAACCTTGCAGGTTTCATAATTTGCGATATCATCACAAAACAAATTAATAACTTGATGAATGAATTAATCAACCTTACTCAGAGATAGTTACACAGCTCTGTACTGTAGCAAGCAAATCTCAAATACTTTTATATTTTCAGTAGATTAGTTGTAAGAACTACTTTTAGGGTGCCTTGTTGTCCTTTTTGGAGCTTGACAGAGACAAGTGTGGTTTCATTTTGGGTTAAATATTCTATCAACATCTCTCAACGGACATCTTTGTGTCCAAAGGACTGTGTGAATATAATAGAGATCCCAAAAGCGCACAGATAATGTTGTTTAATGATACAGAACTAAAATTATAAACGCAGTTTAAATATTATTAAAAAATAAATAAATTATGAAACAATAAAATAATCTAATTCAACAAATATTAAATGATAAACAAAAACACTGTGTGCTGGTCTGTCTTCTCACACACTGCTCGTTGTTGCTGTAACTTGGAGACACAGCGCATCACCTTTAATAAACAAACATAAGCCTTAAAATCATTCTGACATCGAAATGTTCTAGATTTGCTTCAGTTATTAGTCTTCGTCATTTCGTCACATCCTACTTTTTTTCTCTATGAAATAAATTTCTATGAAAGGAAATATGTAACATTACAGAAGTCAAGATTCTATCGTGTATATTAAAGCTACGGTGACCGGGAGGGGACATATGGCGCTTTTCCACTGCGTAGTACGACTCGGCTAGCTTTACTTTGGCATGGTTTGCTTTTTCCAGTCTGCAGTTTAGTACCGCTTCAAAGTGGGTGGGATTATAGACTGATTGTTATAGTTGCATGACATCATTGCAAACTCGACACAAATAAACCCACAACGCAGAAGCAATGGAGCATATCGATTCTCGGCATGTGGATGGATGCAAGTTTGTTTCTAGAGGGTTTGGTGTCTCGTGTCGCAAATCCAATGATGCTGGTAGTGACGATTCTCTCTGACCAATCAGTGTTTTACACATCACATTTTAGTATCGGTACGGCTCACTTGGATCCTCAACTGACGTGGCACTATTTAAGCGAACCGTACCAAGCCGTACCATGCAATGGAAAAGCGCCATTAGTTTTGTCCTGGCCGTGAGATATTAATTTGTGGGAACGTCATATTGTTCTCATATTGTTCAAAAATGTTGTTCTCTCAACATAGGATCTCGAAGCCACGACATCCTTATGTCGTGGCTTCGAGATCCTATGTTGAGAGAACAACATTTTTCACAAATATTACACCATTTAAACATTATAAAAAAATACATAGGCTGAGTTACTAAAACAATCTCTGTCAAAGATGTTACGAACCCCTGTTTTTAAAATGCTCGTTGGAAAAGGGGTAAGCAACAAAAGGACATGAGGCAAAGTGCAGTTTAAACAGTTATTATACGACTAATTACAGCCGTGCTGTGTGCCTCATTCACACTTCGCTTGTATTCTCAACAGGAGCCTTTAGAGCAACGGGGCACAGGTGCGCAGGGGCGGAGCCGAACAAGAGAAAGAAACTAATCAGAGCACAGAAACAGATACACAAAATACAAATACAACACTCATAAGGCTTATGCCGTAACAAAGAATATACTTGTTTGTTCACAGTTTGAACGTTCTTGTTTCCACTTGTTTAATTTCGAGATCTGAGGTGAATCCATTGTTGCTTTTACAGCTACAAAGCTGGGAGCACTAAATGGTATTCAAAGTCACATTGTATGCTTTTAACATTAAATTAAGCACATAAATAGTAGCCTACCTGTGATTATCATTGCCACACTTTGTGTTTGTTGTTCCAGTGCGACGTCGCAAAAAAATAGAAACGTCGCGTGTCGCCGTCGCGGCAGTCAACCTAACATATAAAAATTACACTGCTCTGTTTAAATAGTCAGTAATACACTTCGTACATTCAGCGTAAGCACCTCTCCACTGTGATGTTTCCAAGCACATTTTTGCGCGTGTGAAGAGGATGATTTTTTCCGTCGATATTGGAACGTGAGTGAAGTACAAAGCCTATAATAAAGAATAGTTTACCATCCAAATACATCGCGAATGTTGAAACATTTTGATTCTAATGAGAGAGATACGTGAGCCCAACGCCGCTTACTTTCACTTTAAATTATTTTGTTTTGGCTTGTTTATAGTTATTTTTTATTCTTGTTCTGTTCTGAATATTATTACATTTAAAGAATAAATCATTGATTTAAATGTCAATCATCAATCACTGATCAAATCAAATTTTTGTGATATGGCTTAACATTACCGTGACTTTGCGCACGAATTGTCTATGCACGCGAGGTTATGCGCATGACTCAAACACTGGCAGACACAGCAGCAGTTGTAGGCAGGTATATTGATCATGAAATCAGAATTTTCTTGTCTTGATTTTGTCATTAAATCATTCATTTATGTCACTTGTTTAAGTTAATTAATATGTTAAAAAAAAAAAAAAAAAAAACTCGATTGGGCCCTAAGCAGCCGCTTAGTTCGCTTATGCCTTGGGCCGGCTCTGAAAGCAACTGATAATGCAAGACTTACTTTCTAGATCATTTTTATGCTGTTGAACTGCTCCCCTCAGTTCGTTCACAACATGTGGGAACTCTTCCTCAATCTCCTGAAACTCTCGTAATGACAGGGTGAAAAGGCTGCAGGTGGTCAGCGCAGAAACTGTGGCCGACTGCCTTCCACCAATCAGGAAGCTGATCTCTGCAGAAACACAAAAACTTAAAATGGTGAGTATGAGGCTGGTTGTCTAAAACACACTGGAGTTTCACAGCAAAGATTATCTGACTGAACATCTGATCAATACTGCACACAAAACTGGGAAAACATTTTCTTGATCTGGCAAGCTCTGTAATCTAATTTTGAGCATTTCTGAGTGTGAAACTCATGTAATTGACGCTGTTCTCACGCTCTCACACCACACGTCTGTTTTCTCATGCAGTGAAAAACATTGCGGAGTAAAGAGGACACTGACAACGTAGCGACAGATAAGAGGTTCCTTTTGATATGAAACAAATTGCATTTAAGGCAAAAGTTTAAACACCCGCTCTAAGTGTGCATGTTTTGATGTCCAAATGTTCTTGTTTTTAAACATATAAAATATATATTAACATGTATATAGTATATTATATATATATCTATTATGTGTGTGTATGTATATATATAAAAATCGGGCAGCTGAAACTAATTAAATAGTCTCAGGTGCCTGATTTTTTATTTCATTGCAAAAGGTTGGATATTTAATCATGTCCAACTTTATTCGCATTCATACAGTATCAGCATAATGTATACAGCAGATCTCAACTGCTTGATTGCTTGTATTGTTGCAAAATGTAAACTATATTATCGCCTATATTATCTGATAAATGTGACTATCAGAGGCATGCAGAAATTCAGATATTTTAAACATTAAAGGACAAGTTCGGTATTTTACACTTAAAGCCCTGTTTTCAGATCGTTTCTGATGAAATAGAACGGTTAAGATTGAAATTTGGACACATGCTGCTGGCCCGAGAATTTTCGGTTTTTGTGGTAGCACCCCCCCACCTCCACAATGGGTTAGGGTTAGGGTTAGGGTGGTCCGAGTGGTCAGGGGTGTTCACTGATATGCTCACACAAAAATCGCTGCAAAAGATGCTTTTCAACAGGTTTTATCGTAGTTTTTGTCCAACTCCATTGACTTGTATTGGATGTGCTGTGAGGTACGGTATTACTGTCTATTATTCAAGCTCTCAACGGAAGAATGTACGGGTGTGAGGCGTTTGGAAAAATAGGTCCACAGTTTTACAACGAATGGTAAAACACCTGTTGGAAAGCATCTTTTGCAGCGATTTTTGTGTAAGCATATCAGTGAACACTCACCACTCTGTGAGTTTCACGTCTTTGTAAACAAAAGTTTAATGCATTTTAGGAAGGATTGTTCCAGTGCACCTATGCAGCCATTGTGGAGGTGGGGGGGTGCTACCACAAAAACCGAAAATTCTCGGGCCAGCAGCATGTGTCCAAATTTCAATCTTAACCGTTCTATTTCATCAGAAACGATCTGAAAACAGGGCTTTAAGTGTAAAATACCGAACTTGTCCTTTAACATGATTTTCTGTAAAGCTGCTTTGAAACAATGTGTATTTGAAAAGCGCTAAATTTGACTTGACTAGCACTGCAATGTGGACCAGACTTCATGCCGTTACTCTACACAAGACTACTTCTCAACTGAATCACACAACAGTAAGTTTCAAGTTTCTCATACATCACCTCCAAAGTAATCTCCATCACACAGCTCCACCTGGAAAGCCTCGTTCTTCACAAGTACCCGTCCACAGTCAATGAAGAACATATTGTCCGGTTGAGCATTCTGATGAATGATAATATCACCAGCACTGAAGAACTCTTTATTCAATTTCATCAAGATGGCTTCGGTGAACTCTTTAAGCGACAAAAACATGCCCTTGTTCAACAGGTTGGAGCATATTTCTGCCATGATATCCTTTGAAACAGAAAACATAGCACTATTAAGAATTATTTCTATAAAAAAATACCGTCTGAGCCAAATGATTGTTTGAACAGCAGAAAAACATATTGTGTGTTATCTGAAGTTTATATTTATGAATCACTTAGAAACCTTTCTGAGCTGTTCTGACACGATGTTGAGGATGTTCTCCTTATCCCAGTGCCACTTGTACTCGGCAGTGGTGCGCTGGCGCAACACTCTGGTCAGCTTTTGGAACATTGCGGAGGATTGTACCTGGTTTATCTGAAATATTTATATATCATGGCATAATATCATCAGAGCCGCCTTGTATTTATTTGTTGAATAAACAAACTTAAATACAAACAGCTTTAATTTTAACTCTTAAAATTCATCTTTACCTTGTATGGATTCACAGACATGCTCCCAAATGCTGTGATCACCCAAGAAATAAATGCACAACACATTACATATCCAATCACCATACTTGCAATAGCTATCCACCGTTCATCCAAAAAAAAAAAAAAAAAAGGGAATCACTTTAGTTCAATGTAAACTACTTTTTTTTCTTTTCAGTTCTTCAGTGGTGTTAGCTCATGCAAAACCTTATGCCACAATGCTAGGGTGCCAAGGCATTGCCTTTTTGTTTTCGTCTGGCAGATGGAAATCATATGTCTGATCACTTAAAAGTAACAGCACATCATAGATTAACTAACTTTGTATCACAGGTTTTAAAAAGATTTCAGGAGACATTTTTCTGCACCAAAGACTGATTATCAGATTGATTATAATTTCTCAAAAAATAATTAATGTGGAAAGAATATTGTGCGGCATATGTGTTGAAAAGTCAGTTGATCTCCAGACCATTTGAGAGAAAGCTGGAAGCAAAGAAGTATTTTTCCCCGATCGAGGTATTCTGCAAAATGTAACAGAAAAAAAGGAAGACATGTTGAACACATCATGTCAAACAAATGCCTGCATAAGCAATAAAAAATGAGACATACCTCAATTTTCTCTTTTATAACCCAGCAGTCTTGGGGAAACTCTTCCATTGCAGATATGAAGTACTGTACGCAAGTGTTCCAGTGCCAAATGAGGACCATCATCAGGAAAGCTAAGACAACCCTGAATAAATTCTTGACTTCTTCAAGCTGTACATCAGACATCTAAAATGATAGATAATAAAACATAAAGTACTATCCATAGAACAGTAAGGGTGTACAAAATCCAACCAAAAATGTCCTGTTGCTTGCTGGTTTATTGTGTTATGACACAGGAGGAAAAATGTGAGAAAATACTACAAAAATTATATAAAAAATCCTTTCATCTTTTTTTCTTTTTTTTAAATCGTATTATTAAATACTATTTTAGGCAGTTTGGGGTCCTTGAGTTGCTATATTATTTTTATATTTTAGAATGTTGGTAACCAGACACCCATTGACGGCACCCATTGACTTCAATAGTAGGAAAATAATACTATGGAACAACATGAGGGTGAGTAAATTATGACAAAGTTTTCCTTTATGGGTGACCTTTAAATGATCCGATCATAGATAGTTTTCTGAAAAGTCCTTCTTGGTATAACATTTAATATGACAGCCTTTTTATTGGAGCCTTTATTTGCAGTAAAGTGCTACTGTACATAAATAATATCTTAAATTCCATATGTGATCATTTGGAAGTTCCTTTTTTAAGTTTCATAACAAATTGTGCCTTCTTTCATTTATTAATTTTAGAATGCTGCGATATTGCGAACCGGCGCGTGACAGTCGAGCAGTGATGGCAAATTACACTTTTTTAAAACCTCGTTCGTTCACTGGATTGCTTTCATTGGACTGATTGATGTGTTGCAATATATTAAGAAATTATCCTGAAATTGTTAGACATTTTTTCAGCATTAACAATGAGTGAAAAAAATTAGATGTCTTTTAAACTTCCTAACATGTATGACTGACATTGATATAAAAAAATAAATAAAAAAAATTGCATTAAAAACACCATGAACAGATATCCAGAGAGCCTGATATCTGCTTTTTTGGTTCCAAAAGGGGAAAAAATTAATTAACCTTATCCCATTGTCAGTCTCTAAATGGTTGCAAATGCAAATGCAGAAGGATTGTTTTGGATTGTAATGTAGGTCCTAAATGAAAATGCTTTTACATGAATGAGCAGTAAATGTGTCACTAATGAAGGGTTGAGCCGTGGTGTGGTCAGGTTTTGCCTGTATCGTATGATCAAATGAAGAGTTCAGATGCAAAAGCCTCTAAGTGCCATCTGAAATTTTCTTTCAAGCTTTTTTTTTTATCAAGCTCGTATACATTTAATTTCAGTAATTTCACTTAAATGGCAATGAAAATGACCTATTAATTGTCCTTTAAGTGAAATTACTGAACTTAAATATACAAGCTTGATAAAAATGATCATCCTAGAAAAAAAATTCAGATGGCACTTAGAGGCTTTTGCATCTGAACTCTTCAAATATTCCCACAAAGGACATTACAACCTGAAATCAGTTGCATTGTGGAGAGCATTCTATACGGTCCCCATCAATGAGGAATTCAACTAATGCCTACTAATTAGTAAATTAGGTCACAGTTAAAGTCTAAAAACATGCAGAAATGTTTTTTTGTGCAAGCCTGATTTTGGAGATACAAAATAGCATTAGCTTAGAGTTAAAACAGAGATGATTTTGGGGAAAACTAATTTAAAGTCACCATGAAATCAAAATGGATAATTACATTTTTTTTAATTGAATATTGCAGTGTTTATTATAAATGATTCATCTGTACCTCTTTAATCAAAATAACTCCCCTCCTGCTTGCAGTGACATCTCTTCTCTGATGATGTGTTTACTGGTACAAGAGCGGGACAACCTGTCAAGGAGACTTCTCCTTCTAGTCATTAAGGTTGCAAAAGCCAGTTTTCTTTATCTTTAGCTATTTGAACATCGTAACCTCCAACACCAAACACGGAATGTTTATTAAAAACATGCTGTTACATTAACTGTTGCAGTTACCTTTTTAAGGCATTACAAGATGGCATTTTGGGGCCTGTATACTCAATGTTACATAAAATGTAACATGAAACACCTAAATGTGCAGAACTGATAACTAAAATAATAAAAATAGAATAAAAATGTAATCCAGGATCTGATCGCAGTGAGAGTATTTGTATTTAGTGATTGCCTATCAATGCAATCAGGCCCGTCGCGACAAGGCAAGCAAACCAAGCTGGCCTGGGGCCAAGACAACGACTGGTTAAGAATAAAATGCAACGACAAACTGTGTGAGCGCCCCTTTGATAGTCAATGCAGTAAAGTGCAATGACACTGTTATCGGGATCCCCCCTCAGTAGTCGCTGACAGCAGCCAGCCAACCACGCGTCTCTGCTGCCGGCAAAATACAAAACCTCCTCGGCAGTAATCATGAAGCGGAATTATGCAAGTAAAACAAGATAGTGGTAAGTGATAAATTACACTGGATAAAATAGCTCTACTTGTCTTGTACAAATGGTGTAATTTTGCAGCATGTAGGCTAGCAAAAATATGTTTATGTTAGCTACCTGCCTGACGGCAAATGCTGCTGTAACGAACAGTTAAGCCCAATTTATACTTCTGCGTCGAACTTACGCCGTAGGTACGTCGTAGGCTGTGTGTAGCGCGCGTACCCTTCGGCGTACCCTGACGTGCACCTCTCCAAAAATGTAACAGCGCGTCAACTCTACGCGGACGCAAGCGCTGTGATTGGTCTGCTAGGACCGCTCCCTCGGGTTTCACATGCTCCCTCTGCGCAACGTGGACAACGACGCAGAAGTATAAATGAAAACCAACGCGTTGCCTACAGCATAGAGGCTCCGGCGTAGGTCCGACGCAGAAGTATAAATCAGCCTTTAGTGCAACTTTTTTTTCGAACGGACGGAATATGGTTACATACTGTAATATGTTTTTTTTTTAACGGGATAAGGAAGACGCAGATCTGTTCCAGAATCACTGTTTATCGTATTTAATGACATGACATTGCTATAGCTTTGTAATAGGTTTTGATGAAAGTGGCATAGCATGCTATACTAACTATTCCACCGTGATAATCTATTTACCAAATGGGGGTTAGGAAAACCACACAATAAATTCCGTGCATATCAAACATTAGCTCGGGATGTTTTTAAGCATTGGTAGTTGTGAAAGCAGCTGCATCCCTTCCCTTCTAATATCAAAATATGGAAATGCTAACATATCTTTTCGGTAACACTTTATAATAACCATCATTAATAGATGGTAAATTGTTATTTAATCTTTAGTTAGTTGTCATTTAACTGTTAGCAAACAGTCTTTTTACTTAATAAATACTTTGTAACCCATCTATAAACATTATTTAACCAGAAAGAGGCAGAGGAACATGATTTTTTCATCTTAATGTGCTAGTGTCGGGATATACGGTAGTGACAGTTTATGCAAATATGACATTATTTTTATAAGTTACCAATGGATCTTGAACAGTTACTTCAAGGTTACTGCAAATGTTCAATTGTTGAAAATGTTAAAATTTCATGCACAGTATATGCAACAGCAGTATTTGCACTGTAAAAAATTATTTATATAAAGTGTGGGTGAACTGTATGGCTATGCTGTGGTTCCTGTAGGCTTTGCGTGCGTGCGTGGGGCCTCAATGTCCATTTTGCTTGGGACCCCCAAATTCCTTCAAACGGCCCTGAATGCAATTATCAATTCCACGAACATATATGAACATAGAACAAAAAAAACAACAACTTTTCCTGGAATATATAAGTCCCAGCTGCCGTCAAAGAGAGGTCATCTGATGACTGCAAGCCTATTAACAGAGCAGTACTTTGTCATTGAATAATAATGAAGCTAATACAAACCCACCTCTGAGCTTGCTTCCCACGGGCACAGAAAGCTGATGTGACTCACTAAACTCCTGTATACCATCATTCGAGACTCTTGTGAAGTGAACAAAGCAGGGGTTAAGAGGGGCCATCTTGCTTCTATCTCACATCTACAACAGCCACAGGAGAAAGTCTACCAGAAAGTGTGGTGTGATTGATGCACAAACTCATTTCAATTGACATATCTGAATTATTGCTTTTTTATGGGTCCACTGCACTGCGAAAATCATTTAGTCTGACTAGGGATGAGAATCATTTAATTGAATTTATAACCCTTTCATTAGTGATTCTTTTAGTACATTTAAGGAAGTTTTTAATGGCATAAATGTGATCCAATGATTGCCCTTAATAAGTAATGGTTTTAAACAAACAGGTGAAATCCTTTTTTTCCCCTCATAAAATTGGCTAGTAGTACTGACTAAAGTAAATCAAATTTCCAGTTATTAATTTCATGTCATGTCACAGAATTTGTATTTTCTTTATGTAATTTCACCATCAGAACTCTTCCTTGAATGTGCCAATATAAAAACTGTGCTGAGGGGCGAGTCTGAAGGCAAATCCATAGCTGGATACTTTTGGTTAAAAAAAATTAGCCAATCACCATCGAGTATTTCGCTTTCATCCTAGCCTCCCTTGGTATATATCAACCAATCATCGTAGAGACGTACATTAGGTGCAGGGTTTGAAATTAACTGCCAATTTGGCTACTAAATTTTTAAGATACTGGCCATTCAGAACATATATCCACAAAAGGAAAAAAAAGATAAACTAGATTAACTACGTCACAGTTTATATTATAAAATTGGATTTCATACATTCATTTCTTATTCAAACAAGATCCATAATTTTTTACCAAAAATGTATTTTAGGTGGAAAGATCAATACAGTACAAAGAACATAAAACAAATGTAGAATGCAGGAAAATAACAATGTCTTTCCTATTAACCAAATGCTTTTTAATCTTTGCTATTGTTTCAGTGCAAATGTACAAGCGCCCCGTTATTTGTTGCGTAGTGACGGGGATGTTCAAGTTAACCAGATATGCGCAGATTCTGCGCAATACGCTGTATTTCATATATCATGATATTTGCACTAAATCTGCGCAGATTTGGCTTACACAAACTTCCCCAGCAAAGTGAGTAAACATAGTAAGTATCACGCCAAATTGGCTAGTGATTTGACTGTTACCAACAGTTGATTTTGCATGTGCATTTTTAACATGGACATTTAAAAGGACAGAAAGATGGAACGGAACCACACAACAAAAACTTTTTTTTTTTTTTATGTAACCAGTTCTGAACCCTTGATGCGAGAGATTACACCAAATGACAGCAACGTACCACAGAAGCCATATATAGACCATATCTAGCAATGTGCATCTACACAGAATTTTCAATGTGAAGCCAGGGGAAATCTGTCCATCTAAATCCTTCATATACAGTATATGGGTAACTGTTTATAAACAAAATACCAACAACAACAAAAAACATTTTCTTAGATGTTCTTTTACAGATTTTAGAGCATCATTGAGGATAAGCCCCACAGTGAAAACGGTGAAGGTGAAATTGTCACTGGCAAATGGTATTGGCAAATGATGATGTGTTCTTAGAAATAACACATAGCCTAACAAGCGGAACAGCTCATGTCAGTCAGCAGGGGATCCGTCAACGCTATATCACAAGAAGCCCATAAATGACACTTCTCTCCTTCTGAAATTCATGACCTTTTATTCCTACCACTAGAGACACAACACAGTACTCCAGACCACACTCCCTATGGGATCATATCTGCCCTCACCATGTAGTCATCATATATGAGAGGTTCACCTCACACAAATTACCTTCCTGGCCTGCCATTCCCTCTCCTTCAATCTAGCTGTTGAATATCTTTTTTTACTTGATACCGGAGAGCTTAAGATCTGCACTTTTATCAGTAAGTCCTGAGGCATGCAGGCTGTTGGCATGCAGGGAAAACATCCCCCCAGAGCATCAAAAATAAGTCTGTCATTATATATAAACTGAGATACGGATGAAAAATTTGGCCCAAATCTTACATGATTGACAAGATTTTCATTAAACTTCTTCTCATTCTTTAATTCAGGATACTTGGGACATTTATTTCCCAGTAAATACACTACAGTGCTGGGTAGATTTCTTACAAATTGTTGTCCATTACTGATGCCAAATTACATGACAAATATTGTAGTTAATAACGTAATCCATTACATTACACACTTCAGTTAATAATCTAGCTATTTTGATTACTTTTAGATTACTTTTGACCAAACTCGTTTAGCACATTGATTTGAATAGGATATAATCTTATATCATAATGATATAAAAGAGAAAGAAAATATATTCCATTCTTTGTTATCAACAACATGAAGTGTTTTTTAAGTTGATTCTTAGAAAAAAACACTTTGTTCTTTCAAAATTATATGTGCTCATTAAAGTGTAATTACTTCTACCAACTAATCAAGTATTCTCGTAAGCGTAGAATCTGCCATTTAGAATATATGAGCGAGTCGCTCGAATGGCGGCAGCCATGTTGCGCCTCCATCTTGAAAATACATTAGCCAAAGAGGGACATACCTGGAAATTCAAGCTTCGTCTTTTGCGTTTTTACACTCAGTGGCACCGTGACGAATGCAAGGGGGAGATTACTCATGACTGCCGGCAGATTTGAAATAATACGGCCACCGTAGGAGTTAAAACGCCCTCGGAATGGGAGGGGCTAGAAAGTAATATTCAGTTGGTAGTCATAAACAATTTCACCGCTAGATGGGAGAAAATCTTACACAGTGTAGCTTTAAGTCAGGATTTCCCAGGCTTGTTCCCACTGTTTGTGTATATTCACTCACATATGCAAATAAGATATGTCAAATAACATATGCACCAATGCACCCAGATAATGTCATGACGTGGATCATTATTTTGAGTCGTCTTCAATTTGATACTATTTGTATACATAAACATAACTGTCTTTTCTCATTTTTGGTGCTGACTCAATCACACTGAGTGATCTTTCAGCGTATTTAAAGAAATATCTTACTCTGTTTAAAAAAAAAAAACAGTACAGGAGAGTTTTGTTAGATGCTGAATAATATATATATTTCAGCTAGGGCCATTGTTGATGCTTGGAGCTATATAAAAAGATGACATGATTTTAGGTGTTAACCAAGGCCAGTGGAACATTTCCAAAAAAAAAAAAAAAAAAAAAAAAATTGTAACAATGTTAACAATTTAAATGTAATTCTTTCACTGTGTGAATGTAATTAGTTTTTTAGTGCTGCCAATTTAATGTAAATATAAACCCATACAGTCTTGATTCTCTGCTCATAATTGGTTTCCTACACTAAGAGAAACCTGTATTGTAACAGAAAAAAAAGAAAAGGTTTTGTTCAGATTTCATTGCCTTTTCTTTGTGGGGTGATGACTGAAAACTGGAGTAATGATGCTGAAAATTCAGCTTACCATCACAAGAATAAAACTTTAAAATATATTGAAACATAAAACAGTTGTTTAAAATTATAATAATATATCACAAAATTACTGTCACGGTTTCCCTGGTTCTCCCTGGCTCTGTCATACACTACAATACCCAGGATCCTCTTTGGCGCACCTGCACTCACTTTCTCCGGATTACTAATCACTCGCACCTGTTCCCAATCAGCACAGTCATTATCCAGCACTATAAAACACTCACCATAGCCCCAGTTCTTTGTCAATTGTTATCATTTATTTATTTATTTTTGTTTAGAATAAAGTAAATAATAGACATTCAGATCCACACTCCATACCAGTCGGTGGCAGTAATGCACCATTACGTTGTGTGCCAACCGCCAAAAAACTCAACAACAAGAAGAAGAAGAAGAAGAAGAAGAAGAAGAAGTAGTTCTTTGTCAAGCCTCCAACAGGAACAGACCATGATCCGTTGTCTCCTGAACATCTGATGTGTCCAAGATGTAACGTATACTCACCTGTGAAACACTAACCTCTGTGTCATTGTTCTGCTAACTCCAGGAATCCTGTTCGATTTCCTATTGCCTGTGATCCGTTATTCTCCCGAGCTTCCAGTGTTTCCTCCGAGCTTGCTATTGACTGCATCTGAAAGAGAAAAGACAAGTATTTATGAACTGTGACTGTTTGGTATCTACAAACCTGAAGTGAACATGCTTACCTGCTGTCTGCCCTGCACCAAGTGATCTTCACTGAATCTGCATTTGAACTCACTGAATACTCACCTTGCACTATTGTCAACTTGAATAAAGCTGTGTTTGGATTCACTTACCTCTGTCTCCTTGCCTGTATCCTGACAATTACTGCTATGTGTTGGATGTGAGGAAAAGTGCAACTTTCAAAGCTGGAAATTCACAAGTAATAGATTTTGAAAATAGTAATTTCACTGCTTATGACTGTTCGGCAGTTTTATGCATTAATGGCAGGCAGGTGCTGGAAATGGGAGGATGGCATTTGCCACAAAGGATCCAGCTTGTGCAAATTATCAACCTTGAGTAGCAGCTGTCAGATGATGTACAGTTATAATTATTCCTTTAAACAACAAAAAACCTCTCTGAAAAAAGAGTCACCAATCCACCTTATTTTTCAATGCGAAAGTAAATGGACTGCATTTATATAGCGCTTTCAACAGACCCATGGCCACCAAAGCGCTTTACATATTGTCTCACATTCACTCATTCATACACCGACGTGGTGTATTCTGTGAATGTGCGAGACTTCCAATTTATTAGCCGCTATACACTCTCAGGAAAAAAAGGTACAAAAGCTGTCACTGGGACAGTACCCTTCAAAAGGGTTCTAAATGTACCATTTAGGTACTAATATGTACATGTTTGGTACCAATATGTACCTTTGAGGGACTTAAATTCACTCTTTAGGTACAAAGGTGTACCTTTTGAAAAGGTACCGCCACAGTGACAGCTTTTGTACCTTTTTTTCTGAGAGTGTAGATAAATAACGAGAAGAATGCATCAAAGTGCAGAAAACTGTTTGTGCTACAAACAAGCGTGTTTTATAATTTAGACAATACATTTAAATAAAATGGTAAGAAATACCAGTTTGCAATATCAAGCAGCATAACGAGCTGTTTTGTACTGCTAAAAATAACTGGAAGCGAATGACACCGGAAGCTAGACACATTCAAATTACAAATGGCCGTGTTTACCGGAAAAAATTCACAATTCATATTTGCCGCAGGTTGAAACCCACTCCTTGGTGATAATGAGCAAAAAAATATAACGGGAATTTTTTCATTTGTAGTTCATTTCATGGTCAGAGGAACTAATCAGGAATTCTAGGCATTTTTTTCTCATCATTAAAGCTATTTTTTCACAAACCTCTGTGCATCACACAAGACTAAATGTTTAGCTGAGGTGAACATGAATACATCGCCCACCTCCACATACACTAAACCTAATTGATATTGTGTCATTTGCTTGTTTCCTAGTTTTCACCAAAGAATAGTGAACACCTTCTTGGAGGGTGGATTGCAGTGAACTCTCTGAGAGCTTTAAATAAAAAAAGACAAACTACATTGAGAGGGAGACAGGAGGACAGTGTGAGTGGGTGAGAAAGTTCTGATGATGGAAATAATAGACGGACATAAAGAGGGCATTGTATTCTGTGGTAATATCTTCTTACCCATACACAAAAGAAATATATTTGAAATATATTTTCAGAATATATTTTGTCATATATTTTACATTACATGTTATAAATGTAAATATATTTCACACTTAACATCATATATTTTTGTTATATTTCAGAATATATTTCAAAATGATAAATATAAGTGAACAACAATGCAAATATATTTCAATGTATTTGGAATATATGCCACATATATTTTTGACACTTTAAAATATATTTCAATATATATATATATATTTTTTTTTTTATGGGTATAAAAACCAATTTCCCCAGAGATTACAATCACCAGGTAAGTACTACTCAGTCTCTATTCCAAACATCCCATCTCATCATGACCTCTGCCCTCTATGTTTGTTTTGTACAAATTGTCTTTCTGTCTGTTGTGATTTCACCAAGTTCAACATGTTCCTGGATCAACATCTTTCTTGATCCTGGACTAACATTCCAAACAACCAATCAGATTTGAGGGAAAGGTTTACAGTTTATGTCAAGTTTAGGCTTACCATCAGGTTAGTGCTTCAACATCAGTGTTATTCACCTATCATTTCTCACTGATTTTAGGGATAAATTATGGGTAGGGATATGGTTAGGACTAAATAATTACAATATAATGTGGCGGACTACCATCGTTCCGACATCAGTCGCCCCTGGCAACACACACAGAGCAGCTGACCAGCAATCAACACACACACCTGACAGCTATCTCCCTTCATCCTGACATCAGTCACCCAGGCAACACATACAGAGCAGCTGACCAGCAATCAATGCACACACCTGACGGCCATCGACCAACTCATCACTGCGGCCATATAAACACCAGTGAAGAAAGGCCAGTAGAGCCTTTATGCTCTCCCAGACATTCACTAATGTCTTTCAGAGAGTGATTAATGAGAAGGAACCTAGAAGCCTTGATAGAACTCTCTGCTGGTCAAGCTAACTCCCTGCTGTCTGGCTGAAGTTTGCGGTCTTCACTCCACTTTCTCCAGCACTCTCACAACAGAAGCACAAGAGCACCAATACTTCTTCAATCCTCACTTTTGCACAAGAAATAAAGTGCACCCTCCACTTGCGTGTTTTCTCTCCTTTTTCCCCAAGCCCGGCTACAATATGTTGACAAAGGAACATGTCTTTCTTGGCAAAATCATGGTGACCCTGTCTATCTATATTCATGTATACACACATACACAAAGAAAAGTCCTATTTTACTGTTACTGTCACAGCTGGTTGAAGATAAAAATAAGATATTGAGTTTCAAAATAAAGGCTGGATCTAGTCGCAACAGTTGAGATAAAGACAAACTCAGAATCTCAAAATACAAAAACTCAGCAAAAAGAACAACCTCTTAACTTTGAAGATCAGACGAAGGACACTACAAACACAAGGCTATATATACAAACGTAGACCAATGAAAAGAAATGAGAAACAGGTGCAGTGCATTAATCAAACAATGAATAACCTTGGTAACAAATACTAGCACAGGAAACAAAACAGGAAAGAATAAAATCTGCTGCTCATACCATTGATGGTAGTTTGGGGGCAAACTCGGGGTTACAGGATTAGTTTCAAGTTGATAAAACCAAACCAATCCAATCAAGCTTCGTTGGTACCATGACTTTAATCATCAGCTTTTTCTGTCGACTCAGGCTTTGATCCGGAGTGTGCGCACATGAAAGTGTGACATCAGTAGAAAACAGCCTATCAAATGCCTTGAAAGATGCAATTCATTTTTTTGCGACAGTCCGCATGATTCAATTCTCTATTCTGCCAAAGATTGAAGAATATAAAATACACTGCTCAAAAAAATAAAGGGAACACTTGTTAATCAGAGAATAGCATCAAGTCAAGTTAAACTCCTGGGATATTGATCTGGTCAGTTAAGTAACAGAGGGGGTTGGTAATCAGTTTCAGCTGCTTTAGTGTTAATTAAATTAACAGCAGGTGCACTAGATGGGCAACAGTGAGACAACCCCCAAAACAGGAATGGTTTTACAGGTGGAGGCCACTGACATTTTTTCCATACTCATCTTTTCGGACTGTTTTTCACCAGTTTTGCATTTGGCTAGGGTCAGTGTCACTACTGGTAGCATGAGGCGATACCTGGACCCTACAGAGGTTGCGCAGGCAGTCCAGCTCCTTCAGGATGGCTCATCAATACGTGCCATTGCCAGAAGGTTTGCTGTGTCTCCCAGCACAGTCTCAAGAGCATGGAGGAGATTCCAGGAAGACAAACAACTACTCTAGGAGAGCTGGACAGGGCCATAGAAGGTCCTTAACCCATCAGCAGGACCGGTATCTGCTCTTTTGTGCGAGGAGGAACATGATGAGCACTGCCAGAGCCCTACAAAATGACCTCCAGCAGGCCACTGGTGTGAATGTCTCTGACCAAACAATCAGAAACAGACTTCATGAGGGTGGCCTGAGGGCCTGACGTCCTCTAGTGGGCCCTGTGCTCACTGCCCAGCACCAGGGAGCTCGATTGGCATTTCCCATTGAACACCAGAATTGGCAGGTCCGCCACTGGTGCCCTGTGGTTTTCACAAATGAGAGCAGGTTCACCCTGAGCACGTGACAGACAGGAAAGGGTCTGGAGAAGCCGTGGAGAATGTTATGCTGCCTGTAACATCGTTCAGCATGACCGGTTTGGTGGTGGGTCAGTGATGGTCTGGGGAGGCATATCCATGGAGGGACGCACAGACCTCCCCAGGTGAAAAAGACGTACTGTTAAATGTATTAAAAATGCATTAAAGTATATTTGTATTGTACTAAAAACATACTCAAGTACATTTTTTATATATTTAATAGGAAGTCTTTTTCACCTGGGTCTGCAGGCTAAACAATGGCACCCTGACTGCCATTAGGTATCGGGATGAAATCCTTGGATACATTGTCAGACCCTATGCTGGTGCAGTGGGTCCTGGGTTCCTCCTGGTGCACAACAATGCCCGGCCTCATGTGGCGAGAGCATGCAGGCAGTTCCTGGAGGATGAAGGAATGATACCATTGAAGGGCCACCACGCTCACCTGACCTACATCCAATAGAACACCTCTGGGACATTGTGTTTCGGTCCATCTGACATCACGTTGTACCATTTTGAGTTGCTGCAATGAAATTTCAGCAAAATTGACAAGCCTGCTGCATCATTTTTTCACTTAGATTTTCGGGGTGTCTTTGAATTCAATCCTCTGTAGGTTGATCATTTTCATTTCCATCAAACGATGTGGCATCCTTTCGTTCATAACACATTACCCAGTCCATATTAGTATAGATATCCAGCATGATATTTTTCCCCATTGAGATCTGATGTGTTTTCAAAGTGTTCCTTTAATTTTTTTGAGCAGTATATATAAATGCACTTGCACAGCAAGACGAAATATATTGTGCAAGTGAAAGTTGTGAAGTTAGCTTATATAGTTAAATGTAGGTATAAGGAGACTTGAACATGTAACAATGGCGATGAACACCACTAAAAGCTGAGCCACTTTCATGGTGTCTAAACCCTAGGGTTGGCATTCACTAAGCTGAAACATATCTGGCTATCCACCTAAACCGGCTTCATGTTATAGGCCCCAAGAATACAGCTCAAACAAAACTCAAACTCAGACTAAACGTGACAGTTACTCCAGTCCACCATTGAAAGACTCCATCACCACATCTTTTAAAATTGCTGCAATGTGCTAGAAACACCTTTCTTATCGCCTTTGCAGAGTTGAACGGTTCACTTCTACTTAATAAAGTGTGGAAATTACAAAATATTATTTGATTACACTAGCGTTTCCATTCCAGGCATGGGTGTGCGCTTCTGTCTTGAGAGAAGATCAAACTGGATCAGACATCAGGACAGAGAGAGAAGTGGACGGCCCAGATGCCAAACAAGAAGAGACAAGAACAACAGAGTCTCTAGTATGAAAAATGCGTCAGGTCGTCAGTAGGCAGAATCAGTACACACTAAACAACATAACATTCACATAACCTGCAATAAGGAGCACAAACTTTAAGGAAACTGTAATTTCTCTTGTGAAAAATATGTGTGCTTAATTTTATTGAATGTGCACTAGTAGTCTTCAAATCTTAAAGGTATATAAAAACTGTACTTGCAGATAAAATAATGTGAATGAAATAAAATGCCACTTAATTGTACTTGAAAAGAGTACGTTCATGAATATGTTTCTTAACACATTTTTAAAAAGTATTTGTTATATTATAAAAACATGTCATGCTTTAAAGAATTACACTTATCTATCTATCTATCTATTTATCTATCTATCTATCTATCTATCTATCTATCTATCTATCTATCTATCTATCTATCTATCTATCTATCTATCTATCTATCCATCTATCTATCTATCTATCTATCTATCTACACACATTTACAGTACATCCACAGTACACACACAAAGCAAAGTCCTATGTTGCTGCGTTTATTGTGCAGCGTAACACATTTTATCTACAGTATCTACTGTATATCTATCTGTCTGTCTGTCTGTCTGTCTGTCTATGAAACAAATGGCTATCCTATTGTTCCATAGCTGTTGTCTGAAAATTAGCAATAATAACAAACATTGTTATAGGACTTAGCTGACAATTCTTTATTGCCAAAAAACACAAAAAGATAAAGCTGAAAAAGAAATATGTAACCAATAATCATCCATATACTACATGAAAACTACCTTGCTTGATGTTATAAATGTTGTCATGGAAACAATGCTAACTGTCATTCCATGCCTTGTGTAACGACTGGACCGATCAAACACACTATTGTTTCACTTAATCTTCAAACCCCTCACCCAGGCAGGCTACATGATGTCTGATTCCCCCGCTGTGAATTATCACCCTTTTGCTCCACTCATACACTTCAAAGACACTTGGGACATTGATTGTTCTCAATGAGAGAACAGTACAGGCTACAGGAAACTGACATGCAGTCCCATAGAAATGGAATTCTCTGGAATTCCTAGAAATGGAATTCTGACAAATCTGTCTAATGAATGAACATGCATTTCCCCAGTACATTTTGTGTATTATTACTGTTTGTATATTGTCTTTTTAAATTGTCTAGTGCTATGCATGCCTGATGATAGGACTACTAGTTAATGTAGCCCCATATAGGTGGTGTCTCCTATCAAATTATCCCTTGTTTAATGACTCATACTTTGGTGGAACTCACCTTCTCATAATGCTGTGTGTGTTTGTTGTATTTATCAGAGTATAAATGGACACAAACTGCCATCTTACGCCAATTATGCAAATGAGTCAGCTTTTCAAACCAAAAAATTTGAACTTTTCTCATTGGTCAAGCCAAAACTCTGTGGAACATAAAAAAAAGCCTAGTCAAGTCAAGTCACCTTCATTTATATAGCACTTTTAACAATATGGATTGTTTCAAAGCAGCTTTACAGTGATAATAGGAAATTACCATAACAGATTGTTTAGGCTTTACAACAGCTCTAGGATAAAGTTATCATCCAGCTAAAGTTAGTTTTGATTGATTGATTCACTTCCGTTGCGAAGATCATTAGTTATTAGCATAGGGGCCGCAAACACAACACCATTCTAACAGGAAAATCCTTAATGCGCTCTGCTCAAAGTCAAACGCAAACCAGCGAAAATGCAGACGTCGCGCACATGCGCATTACGTGTTTAGTCCAAAGGTATGCGCGTTTGAATATATTAAGTGCGCAGGCATGTAGTCCTTCTTTACAAATCAACCCTCAATAAACTACTTGTCTGGCCTTAAAAATACAGAATTTTTTGTCACGTCTGCGTAGCCACACAAACCGGAATTATCCCGACAACATTTTATCTGTACTGAGGTAAAGGGAAGGGAAGGAAGCCTTCACAGGGGAGGGACTGGTTGACACATCAGGACTGCGTTGTCATCGCGTCCAGGCGCAGGTCCTTCATCAGATCTGGATACGGCCTGGATCCGGCGGACAGCGGTAAACCTTGGATAAACAGAGAGAATAATATTAGCGTAGACGGCATCCTTCTTATGATGTAACAAGTACATCAGGATTTATGGGAAGTGTTCCCGGTTCCAGTTTTTTATATCAGCTATGCATTCCGTTAATTTTGTGAATTGGTAAGTTTCGTCAGGGTGTCAAGAAATATAGAGCTGCGTATCATCAGCATAACAGTGAAAACTAATGCCGTGCTTCCTAATGATATCTCCCAAGGGTAGCATGTACAGAGTGAACAGCAACGGTCCTAGTACTGAGCCTTGTGGTACACCAAATTTCACAATGGCCGACAGGCTCCACACACATCGAGCCATGTGTACCTTCCTCAACCATAACAGAGTGAACTAACTCCACAAGTTCACCATCGCTTCTTCATTCAACACGGAAGAAATCGATTGCAACTTCAGCACTATCGGACCGAACTATCAAGACTTTTTCCTTGCGACTCTATGTCCGGACGCTCTTCTACAGTTAAGGCAACTGCAAGTATCGTGCAATATGCTAAATCACTGTTTAGCTAAAGTTGTGAACCCCTTTGTTAACAAAGGAGCTTTGTAGTAAGGAACTGATGGTTCTTCCAGGTTGTTAAATGACTCTTTACATAGCTTCATTCCTCTGTTCTGTTCTGGTTTGTCAGTGCCTTTCACTTTCCATTCTAATCACGTGTGCATGATTGTGTGTATGTGTTTGTTTAGATTAGATATGTGTTCGTGATTTAGTTAAATAAAACTTTTGTGCACATTCACGCCAGTTGATTCTGGTCGGCTTATAAATCAATGTCAATTTTACGATTATGATCACAGCTATATGCTAAGAAAGTTATTTTTCTGTGGCCATGGAAAATATCCTTTCCGAAGAGCTTATAGACGATCATACGGAGTGTTCGCTCGATGAATAGATTAATTGATGGTAATATTAATTCAGCAACATGAAGTTAATTCGATTAACAGATCCAAATATTTATAATTAATTAATTAATTAATTATATGGCCACGGAAAATATCCTTTCTGAAGAGTTGATAGACGATCAATACTTACTGTTCGCTGGACGAACACACAGATTAATTGATGGTAATATTAATTCAGCTACATGAAGTTAATTCGATTAACTGATCTAAATATTTATAATTAATTAACAAGTTATGATTAATTATTCATATTTCCCTTTGAGCTAATTTGCTACACCTGTAATTATCTCGTCTTTTAATACCACAGAACTGACAAATGTGAAATAAAAATCACTCTTTTGGTATGAATTCAATGTAAAATTGGCGATGGCAGGGGGATTGGTGACATGTCATTGGGAAGTGATAGTGAGAAGACATGCATGAATCTTCCTTTTAAAAGAATAATAAACTGACTTATATGCCTAAAGTCGGCAAAGCTGTCATTTCTGAGGATTCTTTAATGAAATTCATTCTACGACGGAAGGTTTGACAAAAACAGTGTTTATTTGCAACAAAATCAAGCTGGGTTTCCAATAGCTCAAGGTTATTGTAGCTTGCATGCAATTTTTCCTGAAGCCAGCACATAGATTTTTTCCCCGATATCTGAGTCAAGATCTGTGTCCCTTTTCTTTTTCTCTCCATGTCTGTCCCTCTGTCCTAATGTCACTTGATTTGTATCTAACCTTTACCTTGCTTGACTTCCACACTGACTCTTTGTGATGCCTGTCTAATGCCTCTGCTATAGTGTCTGCACTTTTTTTGCCCTTTTGTCCTAAAACCAGCAACATCAGCAGTTCAGGCGAGTCTCTTAAACTGGATCTAAACAGCAATATGATGTGCAGGGTAGAAAACCAGGTCTTCTAACAATGTTTTTTATGCTGTACTCCTTGTCATCCAAATTTAAATACTGTATATTTTTTAATTCTTTCACGTTTCTAATACCAAATGGTCCTATTTAAAATCCCTCCTAAATCCCCTCTTCAGGTCTCTACTCTAACTTTTATTCATGATCTTCTCTGGCATACATCCAGAATACAGTAAAACAAAAAAACTCTTTTTGGTTTTCCAGCTCTTAAAAGGCTTAGACTTATGACTGCAACTTGGGTCTGCATTGATTATAATGGAACATCTTGTACCTCACAGCAATTTAGTGCATCAAAACCACTCATGCTCCAAGGGAAGATGCTTTCAATATATTTTACTGCTTTCTGAAAAGACCTTTAACCCACTCCATTATCCAGAAACACTTAAACTGTACTGCAACTCTGCTAAATCTTCAAATGAATGTCTTGCTAGTTTATACACAGTTATTTGTCATGACAGTTTAGCTTAGGTGCACACTTTTTGCTAAACCCTGGGCTGTTTATTTATATCATATATTTTTGCACCCTTTCTACACCGAACGCTACTGCCACAACAGCTTGAGGCTGACTGCATCAGTTTACTGTTGGGGATTTGTCGTGTCGTGTCGTGTCGTGTTGCACTGCATCCAGTGTAGACAGCATCACTGATTATAATGAGTTATATTTGCATTTGTTGCGCTCATTTGACTGTAATACAATGTTAACAGTTCTTTCTTTTCATTTAAAGTGCCCCTGTAGTCAATAATTTTATACCCTTAAAACTCCTCTTTGATCAACCCTGTGAAATGTTTTTTTTTATTCATGCCTAAAAATAGCTTGAATGTAACTCTACACACTTGCTTCATTTAGTATACGCAGACCCATACATATGCAAATGAGCCCCGCTTCCACTCATATGGGCTCGTCTATGTCGATGTATCAGAATGGTAATGCGTTTTATGTATCGCTCTCTACAACATCGGACACATACCGGTAGTAAATATGATTAGCCTTTTGCTTGACTACGTGATCAAACAGCTAATGTTACACAAAGCATGTTCCCGCTCACCATCTCAGAGTCAGACAGCTTCCTTCTAAAAATTCAGCATCTTTAGAAACACTGTGAACAGCTTAGAACGTTAGTGAAGAAAGGCATATAGTTCATCATAACAACATAATATACATCATATAGCATAATTCACCCACTAAATTGCTAAAAGTACCTGATTTTTCATATCAACAGTCTTTCTTTCCAAAGCAGTTTTAGGAGAAAATACTAAGCAATGGTGTTGACTTATGAATTTGCACATGGTTTGTCTTAAAGCATATTAAAAACACCACATAGACATATAAACAACATTAAAAATTTGATTTTCACCACAGGTGGTCTTTAAATCTTTGCAGAAACGATAAAAACAGTCATATAGGAAAATTATTATTATTATTTTTTTAAATACATCCATGCACCTTTTAAGGCTGTTGATAACACTATAAATATTCTGTAAAGGTTGTTCTCTTTATTTCTCTCTCCATCCCTTTATTTGTTATTGATAAGACAATGGAGAAGGGAATTAGAAAAGAATAAGATCAGCAAGTGATGCAAACTGGATATGAACTTGTGTACACGCGGAATATGCCAAAGTTTGTGTGCTACCTACTAAGACCATGGTGCTGACCTCCTTTAAAGGGTAACTCTCGCCAAATTGCGACCTAGGCTATTTTTTGTTAATCTATCCGAATCAAACATTCGTGTAAAAGCATAATTAGAATGGAAACGGCACTTTTAAGATTGACCGTATTTTCGTTTTCAGTCAAAACGCAGAAGTTTACTAAAAAGAAAGGTTTTGTACGACTCACTTTATCAGTTAGTGTCAGTCAAAAGTAGTTGATCTACGAATGCAACGTAACATGAGGAGAGTTAAGATGGAAAGCTCAGTTCATTACGTTGCATTCGGAGATCGACTACTTTTGACTGACAAAATTCCAGCCACCGGAAACACTAACTGATAAAGCGAGTCGTACAAAACCTTTCTTTTTAGTAAACTTTGTGTACACAAACAATGTTGTCAATGCTCAAGTTCATGTGTAGAGCCCCTGGTGATACTTCAAGCACAGTTTCATGTTGTGTCGAGCCTTCTTAGCGTTTTAAAAATAGCGATTTTGATGCTATCATTGTAGTGCCGCAAGCACTCCCATTCAAAAGGCAATTTGACAGAAACCGAAAATACGGTCAATCTTAAAAGTGGCGTTTCCATTCTAATTATGCTTTTACACGAATGTTTGACTCGGTAGATTAACAAAAATAGCCTAGGTTGCAATTTTGTGAGAGTTACCCTTTAAATAATCAAAATAATAATAATAAAGCAAAATGCAGTCTCCACCTGTCAGTGGCTAAACGTTTTTGGAAATCATCTTTGTGGAGTCAATTAAAAATGTTAATGTAAAAAATATTACGAATAAAACAATCTATTACAGGACATACTCCATTTAATAATCACAAGAATAAAATAATGAAGGTATAATAATCCATGGCTAGGTGTGCATTTCACGATTTTAATGCACTTTATGTCAAGTGGTTCTTTGCCTCCAAGTTGTGCATTAAAATCGTGAAATTCACACCTAGCCATGGATTATCCTGCTTATACCATGGTCACTTGCCAACACTGAAAAGTTAAAGCTAGGATTAATGTTAGCAACACAAAATTTGACTGAAAGTGTTAAAATGATGATTATTTTTATTTGTATCAGCTACAACTCTACCTGATAGACTACCTGTGCACGGTTTGAACACACACCAATCAGATTCCATCCAATCAGAATCGAGTACTCAGACAGAATGGAACGGAAAATAATATAATATAATATAATATTGTATGTCTGGGGCTCGTTCTTCGTACGTTGCTTATTACATCCGAGATCAAATGACACATCCAAGATGATATCATCGTGCTAATCATGATCCGGCTAATTGGGTTCTTCGAACACACCTGTTGTTTATGATTAGTATCGCTGGATTGAGTTATCTGAGATAACTGCGCGTTCATGCGCTGGTTGAAAAGGGGATATGTATCGATAGTAGAAACATTGATCAGCAACGCTGCTATTGGCTGCTCAGCGTGGCCAAAGAGCGCGCTCAGTGTGGCCAAAGAGCGCGCTCAGTTTTTCTCCTCAGCAGAGCAAGAACTAATAGTCGAAGTTTATTCGGAATTTTAATGTTTAATCAAAACGCCAGGGAACACCTCAAAGTCTGCAAAAGCCAGGAGAGAGGGCTGGCAAAAAGTAGCAGACAATTAAAATCCGTTAGAAGTGGCCATGTTAGATGTTTTTATCACTTATTAGCCTTATTTGTATTTTAATAATTGCATAATTACTTTGTTCATTGTAATGTCAGTCACCACACTAGAACATGGGAACAAATAAAAGTGAAGTACAAAAATATTCTACATAATGGTAATTTTTAGTTATATTATAGTCTCTTCTCTTCTATAAAAGGCACTGTTAAATAAATGGTTGTCTGTTTATAAAAGCAACCAAGAAAAAGGCTGAAAAAAAAGAAAAGATCTTAGTAGCCTACACTGTCAAATAATTTTTGCTGCATTAAATTAAGGCTGTATAGTCATTTCAACTGTTAAATCTTGAGTAATGATGAATTGCTTTGACTTGTGAAAGTGAAAACTGATAAACTTATGTTAATGTAAAAATATTTTGCCATGAGTTATTGATCACATTTTTCCAGAGTGTAGTTCATTGTAATGACATTGTGTTTTCCTCTTTTGTGCACTTTTACATAATACACCAACACTTGTATCTGTTCCCAAGAAAGTGGTTGCTGAAACATGTGCAGTAAGTGGACATTTTCTAACTTTCCAAAGGAAAGAAAGTATAAGACTTTGTAATGTCTATTTGTTTCAATTGCACTGGACTGTGAATAAACCCTCTCAGATAACTGTCATATGGAGGAACTAGCCTAACTGCAAGTGCATAAATAACTTTACTTAATTTATACTTGTATGCTTTATGGCTGCAATATAAGTTGCAGGATTCCACATCTACAGAAAGGCCTACAGAAGAGTCTGCACAGACAGAGGAGACATAGGCCTACAGCTGGGCAGTGTATAGCCAACTTTTCCTTTTTATTTGTTGAATGAGGCATGTGTATAATATCTCTTGTTGCAGGCACTTGACCACTGGCTTTTCTTTACAAAGAACAATTGAAATAAAACTCAAGGAACTAAGCATATTTGTCTTTTATTAAACATTTAATGAAAAGTTTTTTTTTTGTTTTTTTTTGGCAGTGTTGTGTAATATGGCACATGCAACAATGTCACAGGCCCTGTCAGGTGTGCAACCCCTCAGACTTTTCAGACACTGAAATCTTCCCTTTAGTTAGCCAAAGTTAATTTCATTGTGTGCCCTTGTCCTGGCTAGAGCTGCACTGTAACTGGTTTGGGTCAGGGAATGGGGTCATAAAACACCTGTCTGCAGGCAGGAACGTGTCATAATCACCTATGCAAAAATGCACTTCTGTTAGGATTAGCAGCATAAGTGTATGTAATACAGTGAACTTGATATTTAATTGTGGAACTTTTCTTACCACTTTCAAATAATGTGCATAAATGTGAATCTCTGAAAATTCTTAAGTCATGCACAGATCCTGGCCAATTTGCTTTCACATTTGTGATATGGAAGATTTTAGTCAACTGCCTTTTTTTAAATTTGATATAATATTATTAATCTGGAATATTAAGAATCCCAATAGTAAATGGGCTGCACATTTACATTGTGAACCCCCTTTCTGTTCACATAATCCCCTTCATTGAGGCCTTGATGACAGTCTATGGTAGCCTATAGTCTATGGTACCAATCACGTTAGTGAAGCCTGAGTGACACATACTGTAATCGGCATGGTCATGATTGCATGATCTTCATAAAAAATGATGATAGCCTAAAAAAAATAAATAAAAAAAACTGCTTTAAAAAAACTGCTTTACAACATTGGGTCTTCAGTGGCTTGGAAATGCCACAAAAAAACTAAAACTGTTTTTTAAACCTAAAAGCGCCAGGTAAACTCCGAATGACACGACAGACAGCACTTTCCATCAAGTTCTCCACATTTCCAATAGTGTAAAGGAAAGAGCCACTCGCAAATAATCTTAGGGCAATGCAAACAGTTTGTGCTGTAGTTAAAGCCAGACTCCGACAAGTCAAAAATAAATGTGCGTTTCCAACAAATTAATAATGTAAATGACAATCTCACGAGTCACGAGAAAAAATATATATCTCAGAAAGTGCACTATCGCGCTGCGCTGGACTTCCCGTATCAGCTCCGTTTATGAAGCCGCAGTCCTAATCCTGTTTACATGAAATAAGCCTGCTCCCGAGCAGGTTTAAGCTTGCGCACCTGTTGCTATGACAGCAAGTCCAGGATGAGCTTCGAAGAACCAAACAATCCAAGATCAGGCCAAATCGTCAACAATCAAATCCAGCTAACTGAGTTAGCGACATACGAAGAACGGGCCCCAGGTCTTTCCTGTGTTTTTATTGTGTTTTTAGTTCTGCCCTCTGTGACGTTGTTTCCCTGTTGTTGATTAGTTAATTCGTCTCACCTGTGTTCATTAATTATTCCATCAAGCTCCATTATTAGCTCCATGTATTTAGTCCCTGTGTTCTCCCTCAGTGTTGGTCTGTTCTCGTAAATGTGTTTTTTCCCCTGCTTTTATCCTGTTTCTTGAGTATTTGATATTAAAGCCTGTCTACTTGAAGTATTCCTCGTCATGAGAGTTTCTAATTACTATGTTACGTGACTATAATATAATATATAAAAAAATATTGTAGGGCATGTGCTGCTTGGCATAAAAGACCAGCACTGACTGAAGCAAAAATAAAAAAAATAAAAACACATATGTGTGAAAACGAACATAAAGAAGCTCATATCCTGTTGTGATGAATCATTTACTGACCAGGAAAACTTATATAATTACACTTTCTATTGTATACAAAGCAATTTTCCACTTTTCAACAACATAATTTCAGATCTCTCAAGGAAAAATAACGACAGTAAATTGTAGGTGAAGAAAAAAAAAAGAAAGAAAAAAAAAACACATTTGTATTTTACTGATGTTGCTGTATAAGATCTGACAGAAGCCTTTGATTCAAAATATGTGTGAGTGTGTCTGTTCAAACATGTGCACAGTATATTATGCTCACGCTGCAGTATTTTTGTAAGGAAGAGTTGAATGAGATACATGGAGACATCAGAAAGCCAGGACAACATTGGAAAAAGAGTCCTGCTTTTGATGAATGGTCCCCCAGCGACAGAGATAAAGTGATGTTTTGTCATCACAGTGATTGTGAAACAAGCCACTTCGGCCACAAAGGAGTCGATTACCTTTGATTACCTTTCTGAAACCTAAAACTACAAGGGAAGGGACACCCTACGGACGTGCAGATTTGTGAACACAGAGGCTATAGTAAGCACATATACACGTGTAACGGACGTAAGCCAGTAAGAGCTGTGCGTGTAAACCTCACTCCCCTGGCCTCAAGAGGCGTGCTAGTGACTGACGCTAGAGACTGCGGCCTTTAGTGCCCTTTTTTAGTGTGTCCGCCTCCAACACCGGAGACCCCGGTCCGAATGCTGCTCGGAGCAGGTCGTGTAGGACCAGTTACGTATGTGTGTTTATATGTAATTATATTATCCACCTTATTTTGCAACATGGAAGTAAGCTCATTTTAGTAAGCTGATTCATTTATGGAAGCTTGTTTCCACCACAGAATAAAACATTTTAAAAGATAATTGCGGCTTTTTATCTCACAATTGCGAGTTTACATCTCGCAATTCTGACTTTATTTCTTTCAATTACGAGTTTGTATCTCGCAATTTTGACTATAATACGCAATTGCGAGTTTATATCTTGCAATTCTGACACCTTTCCTCAGAATTGTGAAAGTCTAATTCTAAGGAAACAAAGACTCCAGAGTTTATATCTCACAATTCTGACTTCATAACACGCAATTGCGACTTTATATCATGTAATTCTGACTTCTCCCAATTGCGAGAATTGTGAGATATAAACATGCAATTCTGAGAAAAAAAGTCAGAATTTCGAGTTTATTTCTCGCAATTGCGAGTTTATAACACACAGTTGTGACTTTATATCATGCAATTCTGACTTTATAACTCGCAATTGCAACTTTATATCACGCAAGTCTGAATTGCGAGATGTAAACTCACAATTGTGAGGAAAAAAAAGGCAGAATTGTGAGATAAAAAGTCGCAATTACCTTTTTTTATTTTTCATTCTGTGGCAGAAACAAGCTTCCATATTCATTAGCTGCTATAGTTAACTAGAAAAAAGGTGTTAAAAAAGTTAACATAATTTGCTAAGTACCAGTTTGCAATATAATGCAGCATAATGGACAGTTTTTGTACAGGTAAAATGACTGGAAGTGAATGACCGTTCGTCCGTCCATCCGTCTATCTATATACACACACATCTAGTATGTTAGTTTGGTAAATGAAAAAACTTTATAAATCCCCAGATATCAAGGATTTCACAGCTTTTTGTTTACAGAACCAGAGATGTGTGTATGCATAAGTAATTATCCCGCTTTTATGCGGCTACTTGCCACATAGGAGTAAATAATTGAACACAAAATATAAGGGGTCATATGATGGTTCTAAAAAGAACATTATTTTGTGTATTTGGTTTAATGCAATGTGTTTACGCGGTTTTAGGTTTAAAAAGTCATTATATTTACACATACTGTAGATTATGCTCCTCTATGCCCCGCCTTTCTGAAACGTGTCGATTTTTACAAGCAAGCGCTAGCCTACTTCTCAAAATTCGCGTTTGAATAGTCAGTAGCAAATTCTTAAAATATGAAAACATACTTACAGGCTGTGAGTCAGAAGCGCCAGACTGTACTTGCAAAGATGTAGCCTACTGTCCACTTTTTAGAATCAGCCTTTGTGCACAGCTGGCCTTGTACTCTCTGGAAACAGTCCTCCGAAAAATGCGCAGCACACAGTCGAATATTTTGGTTGTACTATTCTGGAACAGAGTTGTAAATAAAGCTTAAGCAATGTTTTCTAATTGTGTCCTCTTTTGGAAGGCCAAATAAAGTAAACTTTCGCAGCGAAAAACAGCGTCTCCAGGACATGGCGGCGCCGGCGGCAACAATAATACAGCGAGAATAAAAGTTAGGCCTTCTTTCTTTGCGTAGCGCGGTGTTATGAAACTCTGTCCCCACATACCGTGCCGTGTTTGAACGAAATTAACGTTCAGGAAGGAAGGCGTGGCTGAGCCTTAAAAGTATTTTAACTTACTTGAGTTCAGTATTTTTAACTTAAAATATCTCTTAGGTTTGGCACTTTGAGCTTTGTAAATCTTATACTTGCACTAACAGCTACATAACACACTTAAGAAAAAGGAAAACAAGAAATCGCATTATATGACCCCTTTAATGTGACATTTTAGGCCTACCTCAAGAATACTTGCAGTAGCCTACCCACTTGAGCGATCTATTATCGGTTGTAGCGGTTGTTGTTGTTGTGCAATAACAGACCACTAGATTGCGCTATGGAAGAATACGAATTGAGTATTGCAGGGAGCTGTATAACAATATAAGTGAATGATGCATGGTTGTTTCAGCACTAAGCATGAACATGATTGTGAAAGGACTGCTAGTGCCAGACGATGGATCTTTCATATTCACAAATAACAAAACAATGTGTCTAGAGATAGAACCCATTATAATCAGTGATTCTGTCTACTGTATGTGGCGTGACACGACACGGAAATTCCCTGACAATAACTGACGCTCTGTTCTTTCTGACATTTTCCAGTGCTCTGACACAAAGGACAAATGGATTTGCAACGTTCGCTTTGCCGCTTGCGGCGCGGTGCATCCGTCGAGTCCGGTGTGGTGAAAAGACAAGAAAATATGACAAGACATATCTCGCCTTTGGATTGACTTAGAGACTTAAACATTGAAAATACAATATTTGTCTCTAAAAAAGGGGGGCCCGAAAAAGTTTGGGAATCATTGCATTAGGCAAACTGTGAGTCTGGGTGTGGTTTGTCAAAAAAAGATGTTTTGAAAGGCTCTGAAGTAGTTATTTTTAACCACTTCTTTTTGAAACAACACAACATGTAACAACATGATTGTTCTCCCTCTGGAATGCACTTTTAAGAATGAAATTACGAAAGAGCTGAAAGATTTTTAACATGACACTATAATGGGATGCACCTTCCGCACACATATCTGACCTCCTACTCTGCTGGTCAACTGTAAGTGCTGTTATTGAGAAGTGGATATGAGACACAAAGTAATAGGTTGCACAAACTAACTGAGCAGTCCTTGTTGAAAGGTATAAACATCCTCTATCCAAACCACTCCGGAAAGCAATTCTGCCCCCCAAAAATCTTCATTAGCACTGGGTAAAGGCCCCAACTAAAATGACAGAGGTGAGAAAGCAGCAGTTAAAGGGATAATTCACCCAAAAAATAAAAAAAATCATTCATCAATTGCTCACCCTCATATCATTCCAAACCTGTGAAGAGACACGATCACTTTATATGATGAACAGATTTAATTTAGACTTTTATTCACATATATGTTTAATTGATGACAAAATTACAATTTTTGGGTGAACTATCCCTTTAACGGCTGCTTTCTCACTTACAGTTTTCTTATACAGTTGATTGCTTTAAACCAAACAGATTTACAATATTAAACAGTGTCAGAGTTGCTTTTAAATGAGAATTACACTTCAGTTTCTACTATAAAGCAACTCTCCAGTGTTTTCACTCGCAGACCTGTGAACTCAATAGAGGACATCATAAAAGGTTTAAAAGGATATATATCCTAATATTTTTTTTTATGGTGCTGCCCATGGATTTACATGTTTTTGCAGACCTGACTTTGTGGCTGCCCTTCTCTGAGAGATGTATTTTCTTCTTCTAGCATTGCAATGAGAAGTGAGACCAATTAAATGAACTGAAATGCAGACTGTGAGCTTGTCTCGGCCAAATCACACAATCATTTAATGAACCCACAGTTTTAATTACATGATTATTTGATTCTGTTTTGATGTCTTTTGCTACTTCTTCCCTAACCAAATCTTTTATGCAAAAGCTGATGATTAAAACATTGAATTTTCAGCATCATTACTCCAGACGTCAGTGTCACATGATCCTCGAGAAATCATTCTAAAATGCTGATTTGGAGCTGATTTTTTTATTATTTACTCTAACTACAGTCAAAAAAAAAAAAAAAAACTCTTGAAATGTTAGTTCAAATCTATTGGTTTATATTATTTAGTAACAAGCTGGTGTTTTTCACACTGTGCCCTTTGCTGAAATAATTCAGCAAGAAATAGAAAATAATTTATTGGAGAGCTGCCATTCATGTCAGTCACAGACCCTGCTTCCGATTGTGTTTGTAAAATGCTGCTTGTTATAGCAGCTAGTAGTACATTTCTAATTTTAGTCTTAAGACTAAAGTTCTTCTTTTTCCTGCTTGTTAGCCCGGTGAACATTGCACTTCAACAGTTCAGGGTGTTTTCCACTTTGACCCCAGCATTACAAGACTCAATTAAAAAAAATACGGCTCTCTACACATGAACTCCATTACAACTCTCCAAGTCCTCTGTGTAGGTGGACCGTATAACTCTTACATCATCGGCACCTTCTGACAAGGCTTGGTACTTATTAATATCCTCTTGTGTGTGTGTACCTGTCCATGTAAAACATCCATGTGTTCATTTCTGTGAAACATTCACCCTTCATTTATTATTTCCCATTCTGCTGTAGAGCAAGATCAAATTAAAAATGATTTAACTGGGATTAAATAGGCTGAAATATCTTTAAAAATCGAAGATTTCTTTTAAGAGTCTTCTTCAGTTGTGCTTGTTTCAAGCAAGCTGATTGTGTTCTTCACTCAGGCTGCGTTCTCTCCTCTGCACTGACAAAGGTTTTGCTTTGTCTTGCCGGGCTGATGTGCTTGATTTTGACTTGTGTTTTAGCCAATTATCTCAGGTTTTACATTCAGCACCTTGCCATGGCACCCAAACCTCGCTCAGCTTTCAGAATAGAAGAGGTGCATCAGATGGACTGGATCAACACTTGATTAATGCCACATCCATTCTGTCTTGCTGGTGTTGACTTTTTCCACATCTGCCTGCACACTTCATAATGCATCATATGGAAGTGTATCTAACTAGATCTGACAAACATGTTTCAACCTACTTGACTGCTTTCCACTTCCACCTGGTCTTCATTTCCATACCACCATCAAGACAGAGTCAGTCAGTGAAAATGTAAATTTTAAATTTTTAACAAATGTAACAGCTAGATCTGATCCACATGAGATAATAAAGCAGAATAAGACTGCTCATAAATGGCAAATATATTGTGTGGAACAATCTCAAAATCATTCTCAGAATCTCTTGAAACTGAAAGACAAACACTTGAGGATAATTGCTAAAAGCCATGAAAGTACAGCTTGAAAAAAACTGCCTCAGAATTTAACCATCACCTTTGTATCCAGGTCTCTAAAGAACACAGTGAGCTTCACAAACTGCAATTTCAGGTAGGGGATGCCATTCAGGAAGCTATTTGTTTATACAATCGTATTTTTGTCACATGCGAATTCACGGTCAAAAATCTTAGGCTGTGAATGAGTGCTCCTTGTCCTTTAAATGCAGTCTTGCCTGGATGGGTTCTCCTATTTACGCTGTGTGCTTATTATCCTAATGTTCTGCCTACCCAGTGTACATGAACGCCTGCATAACTCATATTTGTGAGCATTTGATATTTCTGGTTCCTTGGACAGAAGAGCTATGAGAATGTGCATCAGCCTTGTATTTACCCAGGAGGCGAGAAAGGAACTTTATACTTAAAAAAAGAAAAGAAGAAAAGAACTTTATACTTAAAGGCCGACGGAAGTCTTTTGAAACGTACAGAATTATTCAATGTGTTAACGTAATTTCCACTGAAACAGGAAGATCGAACAACTCCACCCCCTTTTTAAAATAACCAATAGCGTTTAGTTCAGAGAGGACCCCTTTGGCAAGTTACTTTGAGTTTATTAAAACACAATTTATCTTTGGTGGTATGGTCCCTTATGGGGGTTCTTGCTCCATAATTAATGAACATACAGAGCTTTAGCATTAACCCCACATAGAACCATCAGCTTGAGTGATATACAGACGATTAAGACACTTTAGTAATGTCTTTAAAGCAAAACAGTGTTAACATGTAGACGTGGCAGTAAATCCCAGGACGTCTATACTGTAGCCTAGCTATGAGGATCAGTGATGTCCATAACAGCTAGGACTTGAAAGCCTTGGTAATCTGAAACAACAGCCATAACGTGCACAGTAATATGCTTGATGCTTATAGTGGTGAGTGGTTGCGAACAGTTTGAGCATGCTTTCCGAGCAATAATGTATTGGAGAAACGGTCAGATATTAGGAGGAAACTGCGGCTTTACCGAACTCAATGGCTCTGGCCGAGCTGTGATGTAAAATCGAGCGCAGCGTTAGTTCAGGCAAGCCACGTAGCCATAGTGCTGCGATCAGCTGTCAAATCGTTCCAACCTCCTATAAGGATATATATACTGCTATACATATGAATTGAATTGAATGCTTAATGTTTCTAAATGTGAATTGTTTTGGAGCACACTAGCTTATAGACAACAGTAAGGCTAACAAATTCACACTTAAAGCCTTATGAATTATAGCCTTATCATACTTATGAAATATGACTTTGAAATAGTGTGTAACATTGTCCAGCAGTGGCATACACATAATGTCAGAACCAGCAACTCTGTTGCTTTTCTTTGAGCTCTTCGCATTAAATTAGGTCTTAAAGTGTGTGAAAAGGCATAAACTGTTAGACTTTGATGTAACTTTTTAAATAAATAAATATGTTAATATAATGTAGTTAATGTACATGCAAAAATATTATAGCTTTGGCTGCTGATAGGGTAAATGTTTTATATGCATTAATCCATGTAACATAAAAAAAGGAACTGTAACATGAATTTACATGGTCCATTTAAAAGTCCAACAACATGGTACTGATATATTCTAGAACATATATTATATGTTATGTAATTAAAGACTTGTGCTTTCTTTTTGCATGCATGCTGATTATGCAGACAGGTATACAGTATTATTTCAGTGCAAATGACAAGTCAGAATATTTGACAGTGAAATCACCTTTACTACAATAACGTTCAACCTCATTTCAAACAATTCTGTTGTTGAAACATCATAACAGACTCAGTTGTTCTAACTGTAACAAGTAAATGAGAATGAAACTGTACATGCACACAAGTGTGTCACTCTTCTGTGTGTAAAACACACTTGATTGCTTTTACAGGTTATTTGCTTCAGTTTGATGCACAGGATATAAAGGCAAATAAGAGCATATATTCATATATGAAGCAATTTTACACGAGAAAGAGTGTGTTATGAAAGCAGGATCTGCCATTAATACACAAGATTGCAAAATGTAATGTCAGAGTAAATCAAATCGAGTCATTTCTGAGAAGTTATTATAGTGATAAGGACACAGTAGGATTGCGTGACACTGCTTTTATACAACAGTTTAATACAAATTAATTTCATTTGGAGTAACTTACATTTTAGATGTAATGACGTTGAAAATACTGTAGTTCCAAACAAAGCCACAGCGGATCTGTTGGACTGTTATATCAGCACTCTTGGAACACAAAGGTGATGGAAAACATAGACTGTGAAAACTATAAGGCTACTTGCAAGTTCCTGTGTGCAATTTTTTTTTTATCCATGTAACATTGCCATGCATGACTCTTTATTCTGTACTTTTATTAACAATTAAAGTAAGGACTGATTAAGTTTTCTCTTTGAACAGACCAAAATAGCGAACATATCTCTTGGGGCAATCTCTTACCCAAGAGAAATGTGAGGGGAAGTAATGTTCATTTCAATTTATGCTCCTCTATTGCTGTAAGGATAACTTTCCTTTTATGAGGTTTCAGGAAATTAACTTTCTCTGCCCTCTCTGAATGAGGGTCAGAGGAAACCTATATTCTATAGGAAATATGAATAAGGTAGCCATACAATATTTTCAAAAGCAGCCATTCTTATAGCAGGTAATCTTCCAATTTAATACTCTACCAGAACACGGCAGTTCAAAAGTCTTGTCCTTCAAATTCTCAGCTGGTTGCAATTGATCTCTAAGCAAGTTTGCGAAGCATATTATACATGTGGAGAGGGGTTTAATAAGTTCTTCTATTCTCCCCGGTGACAGGATGTCTATACCTGAGTGGGTTTGGGAAGTTAGGGTTGTGTGATTGTTTATACATGGCAAGATTTAATGAGAGCAGACAGGGAAGGGCCGCATGTGTTGCTGTGTTGCTGTGTTGATGTGTCAGACAGCTCAGTTCCCTGAAGCAGGGAAATGGGGCCAACTCGGACCGAAGCTCAGATCTGTCTACAACACCCTCTTGAAGCTGAATTGAGCTTGACTTCTGCCTCAGCACCCTCTCCTGTCTCCAGGTTTGGGTGGGTGGGAGGGACCTTGAGGTCACTATGAAATTAAATTCCCTTGCAGCAGCAGTGCTCATACCTTCTCTTTAATACAAAGCCTCACTGAAATCAATTACTGGCATGCTAACGCTTAGGAGATATATTATAATCAGGAGCGCACACCGTACTCATTACACAATCAAATGTTGCGTTTATTCTGGGTGCCAATGTTGAGACCTGCTTCATCATAACTGTGGAGTGCAATGCAAAAGCCACATCACGCCTCAGTGAGTAAATTATAATTCAAATATACAATTAATTAAAGGGTTATAATTGTGAATTATAATTGTTGAAGTGAAGTGAAATATAGATTTACATTTGCATTTAGGGTTATATATTTAAATATTGTTCTTCTCTGTGCTGTTATCGTTATAGTTGTGGACTCTGATATTCTTTAATATTTAGAATGTTTAAAACTATATTTTTAATCGTCATCATTATTGGTGTGAACGGGCCTTAAAGGGTTAGCTCACCCAAATGATGGCTTGAGGGTGACAAAACGATGGGATAACTTTCATTTTTATTTGGGTGAACTAACCCTTTAATACTGTGTTCCAATTCACATACTATCCGTCCTAGTATTCGAAATTATAATTAGTGTGGAACACTTCATGCACTCAACTGTTGCAGCTTTAATTATGAAGTGGAGTATTATCAGAATGACAAATTAACCTTATAGCCTTACAGGTATATACTCATAATTCATACACGGTTGAGCAGTGCATAAGTGCATTATAGCATATAGTGCATCATTTGGGACACAACTCTTTCCTATTGTTCTGCTACACACAACACACAAAATATGTAGCCTACTTTTGGTTGCATTTTATTTTAAGGTGACGTAGTTACATTGTACTTACTCAATAAGTACTGAGTAATATGAATTAACTATGTACTTAGAGTTACAGTTAGGTTTGGTTTAGGGGTAGTTAACTACTTGAAAATTATGCATAATTTACTGTTATTACTATAGTAAATAGTTGCATGTGGTAACGTGTAACTACGTCACCTTAAAATAAAGTGTTAACACACTTTTTCTTCACAAAAACAGTACATAATTTTAGGGCATAGTATAAGTTGGCGAACTGGGACGCAGTTTAATCGAACCGTTACAGTAGCCTGTATTGTAGACCTTTGCCATCTTTGAGCCTCGCTTTCATACCTGTCATGGCGCTGCTCTGAATAAAGTCTTATAACCTCCAAGGTTATTGCGAATTGGATTTGTGAACATTTGTTTGGCACAGCGTGAAAATATGCGCTAACCAAATTGTAATCTAATCTTTGTGTTTACAAAAATTAGGTTTGAAAATGCTAATGAAACAGTGTGAATAATTAAAACTCTTCTGTATAAGAACTTTGTTTCCTTCGGGGATGAGGGAATCAAATCCCTAGATAAACTCACCCCGTCCCACCACCGTGAATGTACATTGCTAAACATGCAAGCAAGTTCGGCAACACAACTGACCTACGGATGATACATGATGACAGTTCAAACTGACACGCGCAGCGAGAGCGAGCTGGGGTGTTGTCACGTGACGCGCGGCGCGAGGGAATTGAAGAGGCGCGCGCTGCAGCAGACGCGCGGACATTCACTCATCACTCTTCAACTGAGGTTGCTGTCGGAGATACATACTGATTAATATTGTCTCAAACTTACTTTCTTCAGAATTTCCGTTAATTTAAACAGTACTTTCTCCGCTATCTGAAAAAGTGGAGGTTGGTGCATTTTTAGTTGCAAATTAGGCTGAATAACTCTCTCACCAAGACGAATGTAACCTTGCGAACAGGTGTCTTGTTGGATGACAAACTACCCATCTGTCTTTGAAGTGTTTGAGAAGAGCTACATTTGAACTTGAAGATCGGATTTTAGAAATATATGGATGATATGAAATAACCGAGGTTTTTTTAGACAGTGAGATGAACAAACAACTAATTATTTCAAGGTCATTGGATTTATTTTAATGCTCTGATCATTACAGGAGAATTGCATCAGGTAAGTCTGAAAATTATTTTAATTAGAAAAAACAAAATTAAAATACGACGATTGTTAAGTGAGTAGATTGGGACATGTTTTCGACTTTTAATGCTTATTCTAAAACCATAAAAAATGCATGGTTGCATAGTGTTTTAGCAATCCATTTAAACAGTACAGGAGAGTAGCCTCAATATCAAACGTGCATGATTGTAATGCACATTTATGATGGTCAATTTATTTGCAGTTATAATGGCAATTTTTGTAATTGTGAAATGCATTATGCTGATGGCCTGGCCTTAATTGCTAGTTTAATATCTGAATAAAATACTCAAAATTTTCTTTTCTTTTTAAATCCCACTTTAGAACTGCCAAAATAGAGGAGCTTTTTCCAGGTACTATCACTGTCTATCACTCCCTTGGAATCATCATCATCATGGATAGTCTGTAAACCTCATTGTGCAGCAGGTTGCCGAACGAATGCAGCAAACACACACCTTTGCTCTTTAGTAATGAATGACAGCTCTCCAACATCTGAGAACATCATGTTTCAGGAGCTGACTGCAGATGCTCTGAACGGCAGTTGTGACTATACCATGCCCACGTGTAACAATGGCACAGGTGAAGCGGCATTGCAGCTGCCAACCTTTTCCATGGCAGCGAAAGTGAGGGTGACAATTACCTTCACTCTTTGCGCAGTGTCAGCTGTGTGCAACCTCGCAGTGCTGTGGGCTGCCAGCACTAATAACAAGCGCAAATCCCATGTGCGAATTTTAATCATGAACCTCACCGTTGCCGACCTGCTGGTGACTTTCATCGTGATGCCGGTGGATGCTGCTTGGAACATTACGGTTCAGTGGTTGGCGGGAGACCTGGCTTGCAGATTGTTAATGTTTCTGAAGCTTGTGGCTATGTACTCCTGTGCGTTCGTGACTGTGGTCATAAGCCTGGACAGGCAGTCGGCCATTCTCAACCCTCTGGCCATCAATAAGGCTAAAAAGAAGAACAAAGTAATGCTGAGCGTGGCCTGGGTGATGAGTTTTGTTCTCTCTGTCCCTCAGGTGAGGAGCTGCTTGAGTGATTTTTCATGTTTTTCTTTGTGTCTTATCTCAGTGCATTACTCAAATTCACAAGAACCCCCAGAGTCTGGCATAAGTAACACCCTGAATCATATAGAGAGATCAAAATGAAAAGGACAGGCAGTTGAACTACTTGCCTTCTTGAGCTTAGACTTGAATATTTATATTTATTCATATTTAATCTGATTTTAAACCACAAATGCATTCATTCTAAATTAAAAATGTATTCGAAATTTTTTACTCTTTTTGTTGAAGTCTGCTATATAGTTTTTAAAACGGATGAAAATTAAAATTCAGTCACCCTCATGTTTGACCCTCTTTCTTCCATGGAACATGAAAAAAGAAGTAATGTCCAAACTGCGTGTGTGTGTGTATGTGTTTAAATCATTAGTCACATTCATTCCATCTTTGATCTCATTTACATTAAATGGCACTTCACAACATGCTTGTAGTCACTAATCTAATAGCATACTCTACATATGTCAGAATGCACCAAATTTGAATATGCGCATATTAAAATAATCATAAAAGACATGAAAGCCATGGCAGAAGGAAATAGCGAACCTTATTGTCCCTCACACAATATAATATAAACCATATATATTATATATATATAACACAATATAATATATAACCACAATATAAACCATATATGGTTGTATGAATGGTACTGCTTTTAGAACTTGAACATTCTGCAAACTGAAAAATCTGCAGACGGTCTCCTGTGTTTTACGGAAGTAAGAAAGTCATACATGTGTGGAACAATATCAGGGTGAGTAAAGGATGACAGAATTTTAATTTTTGGGTGAACTATCCCTTTAATGTATTACTGTATTTTGTGTCCCGTACATATTCACACAACTGCATTTTCCCTTGGCAGATTGTATTTTAGATCATATCGATAATCACGTTTCCAATCATTAACGTAATCAGTATTCTCCCTAGACCTGTTGTAACATTAGAATCAGAGCTGTGTTGCAAAATTCATAGATGTTCATAGATTAGTTCCGCAATTACAGTACTGAGAGCGTTTTCATCAGCCCTTTAATTTCACCTCATTGACTGGTGCGGAGACACGTTACTCAACATTACCAACACTCATTCACACACGCAGGTTCAGGTTGAAACCCCACTGGGATAGAAAAACATGAACACACACACAGACACACATGTCCACATTTCCATACATAATGATTTTTATACGGTACAAACTGTATATTCTATCCTCTTACCCCTACCGAACACAGAAAACTTTCTGCGTTTTTAGATTTTCAAAAAAACATAACTTAGTATGATTAAGCAGTTTTTTTTCCTGATGGGGACCAAAAACATTTTTTTTGGACATTTTGTCCCCATAATGTAGGGTATACCTGAACCACACACACACACACACACACACACACACAATAAATTATGCAGTTTGTAAGTCAATTAGATGTTTTTAAATTTGACATGTTCTTAAATCAGCTCACAAATGAGATTCAAACATAATATATAAGAAAACGCTCTGCGACCTTCAGTTACAAGATCTGAAATGTTCAAGATGATTGCAGAAAGAATTACTGTGGAATGACTGTTAATAAGGACTGATTCTCAATCAGAGGAGGCGTACACATTTTAAAACACTGCACAGTTGAAGTAATGAATGCAGAGACCTCTTTATTTGCTTCTCCTGATGAAGTGGAGCGTTTAAAATCAGTGTGCTTTCAAGTTTGGAGAAGCAAGCTAAAAGAATGAGGCCATATTACAAGCACCAAAACTCCACAGTGAAACACATTACGACAGCAGATTGTGTTTGAATGAGGTCATTTCAGAAAGGTATGATTGAAGATACAAGGTCACAATGGGCCAAAGCGGATATTTTGTTGTCATTTGTTTTTCCAATTGTTTTTGTGAATCACTTCTGAGGCAAAGGGACAGATGGCTTTAGCCTGTATGTCAATATGCCAGTCTTCATTTGTCAATTGGCAATCTCCTTGTCATAGATAGAATATGTAGTCAGACATCATAATATTTATGAAATGTTCTGCAAAAGAGCGATCCTGGGAACACTGACTGAATCCTGAGCTTTTAGCTGTAGGGGATATATGCCACATCTAATTTGCAACGCTGACAGTGTTCACTTGATTAGTTGGCTGTGGATAGCATTGAATAGTCAATTAGAGTTCGGGGCTAATTTTCCAAAATAACCAATTAGTCATTTTGACAGCTTCTAAATCAAGCTAGTGTGTAATTGTTTCTTCTTAGTTTTTGATAGAGTACAGTAGTTGTTATTGTAATCTGCTGATTTGCTGAATTCCCCAACAGATGTTTCTGTTTCACAATGTGACCATCACGGTGCCAGCCAATTTCACTCAGTGCACCACCCGTGGGAGCTTTGTCAAACACTGGCAGGAGACCATTTACAATATGTTCACTTTCATTTGCCTCTTCCTGATACCTCTGGCCATCATGATCTGCTGCTACACGAGGATCTTGGTGGAGATCTCCCGAAGGATGTCCAAAGGAAACAGTAAGTGGAGTTACATTTGAAAGGAGGCTAATGTTGCATACTGTATTAATGGCGCCATCACCATATGAATTAGTGTGTTCAAAGTATTGAGCTTCAGAAATGTCGTGTTTAAATGACTAAAATTAAAATGTATATACCCTGATAAAATATTACTCCAAGCAAAGTGTATCTCTCTCCAGACGGATCACGGAGTTCTTAGAGTTGTTATCCGATCATCGAGTTGTTAACTGCTGCAGTCGTATCAGTCAGATTTACAGATTAATCATTCAGTGTGATTTGCAACACTCTCAGGTTCACATGCTCCAGAGTTAATCTTTGAATTCTGGATCAAACCCTAAATTGACAAAGAACATTTATAGCGAGCATTGTGAAGCCACAGAACCTGATCTAAATCGGGTTGAATTTGTTTGCATTTGTCAACTCTAAACCTGGTCACTGGTCTTGATTTCTTCACTTAAACTAACAATCTACTACATGTTGTCCTGAAATGGAGTAATGGAGTATAAAAATAAGATATTGTGCATTTGAATGAAGTGAAAATATATATTTTATCATCATTTACTCAAAGTAAAGAGGCCGCACTATGCATATAAAACGTTTATTTATACTAAATAAACGTTTTATATGCATAGTGCGGCCTCTTTACTTTGCTTCATATGTGTTATATAAGGCCAGCACTCTGAAAATCTAAAAAAACATAGAGTGAAGCCTGCTCCCAACCCTATCAATCATCATTTACTCAACCATATGCCGTTCCAAACCTGTATAATTTTCTTCTGTGGAACACAAAGGAAGTTATTTTTTTTTTTAAAGTCTGAGTGTTTTTTGTCCATACTAAGAGTCAATGGGGTCCAATCATGTCATTATATGGAGTAATAATATTCAGCTGAAAGACTCTTCAGAACATCTGCTTTTGAGCTCCACAGACAAAAGTCATACAGTTTTGGAATGACATGAGGGTGGGTCAATGATAACAGAATTTTAATAATAGAGTAAACTATCCCTTTAAGTCCAGAAAACGTAAAAATATATATATATATATACAGTACTGTGCAAAAGTCTTAGGCATGTTCCATCATGTCTCCAAGATGCTTGAAGAAACCTTCCTGCAAAGCTACCTGAAAAACTATGCGCAAGTGTACCTGGACAAAAGCCGTTTTAAACGCAAAGGGTCGTTACACCAAATATTGATTTGAATTCGTTAATAGAAGTTAAATCATAAATAAATTCAATTTATGATTTTATTTTTGAAAGCATTCTCACTTTACAGCATTTTAACACAAGTGCCATTACTTTTCACAGTACTGTAGCTTTGCAGGAAGGTTTCTTCAAGCATCTTGGAGACGTTCCCGCAGTTCTTTTGGATTTAGTTTGTCTCAGGTTTTTCTGTTTCTTCATGTAATCACAGACGGACTCGATGATGGTGAGATCAGATCATCCTGGCTGTTGTCAGATTCCTTGTGCATACAGAAATCTCACTGGGTTATTACAATTAATGGCAAAAAGAATGTTTGGAAATGTAAACTGATATTTCCTACTGACACACTACAGCAAAAGATATAAATAACTGACTTAAAACCATTTTTTTTGGGGGGGGGGGGGGGGATATTAACATGCCTAAGACTTTTACACAGCACTGTATATATATATATATATTTACAGCACATTTATAAAAATCTTCTTGCTTTTACAGTCTCTTCAAAGGAAATCCACTTACGGCGTTCCAACAGCAACATCCCAAAGGCCCGTATAAGGACTTTGAAAATGAGCATAGTCATTGTGACGTCTTTCATAGTTTGTTGGACACCGTACTACTTGCTGGGTCTCTGGTACTGGTTCCTTCCTGATGATTTAGAAGAGACTGTTTCTCACTCACTGACTCACATGCTGTTTATTTTTGGACTTTTTAATGCAATTCTGGATCCCATAACTTATGGCCTCTTCACCATCCATTTCCGCAAAGGACTGAAGCGTTACTGTCGCAGCGCGGCTGTACTCACAGAGTCAGAAAATAACTCCATCCTGACGGGCTCATTGAAATGCTCACCATCTCCATTTCACATGAAAAGAGTGACCCAGACGAGTCCAAGAGCTGACCCAGAGCAGAATATGGTGGATGGGGAAAATAAGAAGCCAGCTGACCGTAAAAACAAGGAATAGTGGCAACCCTACCAATTCAGCCTTGAAAGTGTCATCTGATTAGAGATACGGATGTGACAAGGCAAGTCTTGTACTGGCTGTCTAGCAGCTCACAAGAACAATGAGACAACACATTCACTGATGAGCTGCGTAAATTACTCAAGTTATATTTAACACCTATCTATTTTCTTGATTCAGGTGATTACGTTTTGTAATCATTTTCTCTTTGATAAATATGCCAATCATGTTTTGTTTCTGCAGATTAATTAGAACGTTGCTACTTGTGGCTTTTGTTGAAAATGTCATTTACATCAAGGGTTTTATCTCGTACAAATTCAAGTAGATCAGCATCTCCACCTGCTATCATAAAGGGCATTGCTCTTGAATTGCTTGTTAGTGAGGAAATTATATTCATCTACAAACAAATAAGATATTACAAATGCAAATTAATGTACAATGGTTCTTGAATAGTTTTCTGGTGTTAATTGGAAACATTCAATAGGACCATTTCAGGAATCCTAACCCAGCCTCTTAAGATGGTATCGGTTAATGTGTAGACTTTTTATTGAATAGATTCAGAATCACAGCCTCAAGAGGTCCTGCATTTGAAGTCTGTGCTATTATAACAGGGCAGCCTGATCTCATAAGAATCTATATTTATTCAAATGTGGCCATGGGGATCAATTGCATCGCCCTGTATGTGGCGTTTACAGGCTCGCATATGTTATGTGCAATATGGATGTATTGACAGCATCTAAAATCTAAAAGTATTTATGTATGTGCAGCATTTTAAACACAAAAATCTTTCTGAATTCTTTTACACTGTAAAAAAAAGTTGCTGCCTTAACTTTAAGTATAATCAACGTAGATGTTTAAGTCATTTCAACTTAAATTACATTAAACTTACATTAAAAAATGAGTTGAATCTTGTATAACATATATATATTTTTAAATTGCTTAACTTATTTTACAGTATAGTTTTATAAATGTATTTGTACAGTACATTTTACAATTATTCATCTTTTTTAGCCCACCCCTACCATACATCTAACCACTCTTCAAAATATTATAGAAACGTAATAGGCAGATAAATGTACACTGGCAATCATTTTAGTCACAATGTACTATTATATACAATACCATTCAAAAGTTTAAGGTCAGTAAAAAACATTTTAAATAAATTATACATTTTATTAGCTATGATGCATTAAATTGATCAAAACATTTAGAATTTATCTGTTTCAAATAAATGCTGTCCTTTCTATTCATCAAAGAATCCTGGGGGAAAATGGTTTCCAAAAGATAAAATTGTAAGCATCACAACTGTTTTCAACATTAAATATATTAAGAAATGTTATATCATATTATAATGATTTCTGAAGGATCATGTCACACTGAAGACTGGAGTAATGATGCTGAAAATTCAGCTTTGACATTGCAGGAATAAACTGCATTTAAAAAAAAATAGAAAACAGTTATTTTAAAATGTAATAATATTTCATAATATCACTGTTATTCCTGTTTGTTTTTTTTTATCAAATAAATGCATCCTTGGTAGGCATAAGAGACTACTTTCAAAAACATAAAAAACTTACCAACTCCAAACTTTTGAACAGTAATGTGTTTTTGAAACATCCTACAAAAACCTTTGACATGAGTTCAGTCTGTTCATACACATAATGCTTGAATATTAGATGCTGTCAATGCTTTAATAAATGTACAAATAACGTAAAATATAGAATCACACTTTACATGCAAATACCGACGAATGTTTATGAAGAGAAAGGTTGTACTCTGGCCAACACATACTATCACGTCCCTTGCAGTTGCAACAAGGAGAACTATTTTGCTTTAAAATGAGATTGGATGCATGAGTGTGTAGTGAACGTGTTTACATCATACTTCTCAGGGAAGGTGCTTCTTTTGTCACAGGGGTATTGAAGTCCAACTGGAGACTGACAAACTGTAAAGCTTTCTTTTTTTAATGTCAGGTGAAAACTGTCATCTCTGTTGATGTGATGTTATTATGTTCTGTATGTAATAATCAACATGTTTGAGAGCATCAGAAATGAGTCACGTGACATCCTCTAGTTGTGCTTCTTGTGTTTGGCGTGTCACTGCGGGGTGTGCTTAGGCCTTAATGACCCAGATTTTCAAGCTCAGTAAATGTAATAGCCCTGCGGGAATGTGTACTTGAGAATGGAAATGAAAGGGGGAGTGAGTCTTTTCTGTCAATCTGTCATAAGTGAAGTGAAGATCTATACACTTGCGCGTAAAGTGCATCGCCATTAAGTGAACCATAGCTGCACTTTCATATTCCATACAAATGGAAACATTAGGTACACATTCAGTCTTGGAGAAACAGTACCTGGGGTTTTTGCAGTTTAAAATGTATTTAGGCATCGTCTGCCAAATTTACTCATTATATCCATTATAAATATTAGCTGAATAAGACATTACATGGGCGAAATATTGAATGATGTGATATGGTATGTATATGAACTGTTGACATTAACCTAAAGAAGAGAGGTTACTTGCAGTGTTAAAACCTTATTTAAATGCATGATCCCAACAATGTGTTTTTGAGAAAAGAAGAAAGGATAAGTTGTTATTTTCTTTTGTTGTGCATGATATATGATAATGTTGTATTGTGTGTCATTATGTTGTCTGTTTTGGTTTATGTGGAGCAGTAAAAAACATATTGCTTTTATTTACAATCCTCTCGTTTCTTTTAATTAGCTAGAATGTGTTAGTTTTTATTTATAATTTATCCACAACTTGTTGAATATACTGATAAAGGTTTAAACAACTATATGATGATTTCTAACCATTCTGTTAATGGATTCATATTCAGACATTCATATATTCATAATAGATTCTAACCTAAGTGACTTGTAATGTGCAACCAGAAATGGCAACTAGAACGTTCATGAGAATACATTAAACATGCTATGTTAAACAAAAAGCTGAGAAGAAACCTCTAACTGTGAAAGCATAAATCTATGCTTTTACTGTTCAAGTACATCCACTCTTTTATATTCCCTCTTCAAAGTTCTTAGGATGCTGGTTCTTTGCATTTTAGCCAAGAACAAAATCATGTTTGGCTGTAATATAGGCTCTAGAGTTGGCTTCATGGTTCTTTTCATGATAGGTTTCTTCAGAACCAGTGTATTGGTTTCTGGGTTATTCAAAGCAGCAGCAACAGTGTTTTTAAAAAAAACCTTTTTTAAGAACTAATAAAAAAAGGGGTTTCTTTGATATCAGACAGTAAAATCCTGTTTGGTTCAAACTTGCACCTTTAAAGCTGTCTAGAATCTTTAATTCTAGCTGAAGATACGTCGAAATGTCAGTGGTACAGTTTTCATGTGAGAAATGTAAATATGTCTTGAAGCTTTGTTCAGGGACAATAGTAACGACTGACAGCTGTGTTTTAATTAAGTGTAGGTGTAGATCTTTATTACTGAAGTGAGTGACAGTGACAGCTGATAAAGATCAATTTTGAAAAGACAGACAAATTATGAAATGGAAATGGAAATGTGTAACAAATGCACCATGAACTGACACAAAAGTCCGGATGCCAACATCTCCTATTACCATTTATTTTATAAGATTATTGAACGGATAAATTAAAGATCTACTGCAAATCTTTAAATCACAAATTATTTTGGACAGGCTCAAAAATCGTATCTTCACGCCATCCAGCAGTCTGATATTTTCTAAAATATTCACCGTCGTCCATGTCAACACAAAGGGAATGTTCACACAACAACTATGACAAGGAGACAATAACGGTACTGTTTTCAAAAACTTGCACTTTGAAACCCCTTTTTGCAAAAGTTTTTATTTGAAATGGTGTCACCATTTTCAACTATAAATGGAACACGATAGCGGCATTTTTAGGTGCCTGGGAACACAAACTTTTGAAAAGGGGTTTCAACGTGTAAACTACAAAAATGCGAGTTTGTAAAAATTGTGACGTCATGCGCATGCATATTACGTGTTCAGTCTAAAGGCGCGTAATGTTTCTTTACAAAGTGACATCGCCTACTACTGGCCTGGCAGCAGAATATAGCGTTTTTAGTCATTTTCACGGATCCGTGTGAATGGGGATCGTTTTGACAACGTTGTCATTTATATGTGAAAAACGCAAAGGAAAAACTTTTCCATTTTTAGTACATTGTTGAAAATTAAAACTGCTGGAATCTCGTATCAAATGCAACTTCCACCATCTAGCATCTCAGTCATTGATAGACATACAAATGACCTCAAAAGACTTCAGTATATTACTGTAATATTATTGCAGTGTTTGTTTTCTTTCTAGGTCGATTGCTTACTGACTATTTTTTACTTAATGCAACCTTAAGATAATACGCTGTAGGTAAAATTATGAAATTCCATTTAATTTACAAAAAAATTGTCTCAGTGATAAATAGTATGGTATGTGCTTTTGCTCAATTGTAAGTCAATGTGAATAAATGCATCAGCTAAATAAATTATAAAAATGTATTTAGGATGTACTAAAAATACAACAGAATACAATAGCCTATGGTTCCTCCTATTTCATCCTTATCTTGCCCTCATATTTCAAATGGAGTTTTTTTGTACCACCTACGCCACTTTGGCTTGAACTGTGGGGATTGTAAAGCACTTTTCTTTGCAAAGCTGCTTTGGAGCTATTTGCAAAAGCACCACACACACAAAAGAAGTCTGAATTGAATTGAATTATTGATCCTTCCCACAACCTCTTTTCCAGGGCAGATATTTGTGCACATTAAACAGCATCCAATGAGTCCAATGTTAAGGGGCAAACCTTTAAAACATTACATAACTTAAATCAAATTCCTTAAGTTCTATTTATGCATAAAAAGAAAAGAAAAAAATCTACAAAGACTTAACAAAATGGCTATTGCAGGCTTTCAAATCTTAGATAACTCACTTGCAAGATCATATTTGTATTTTGGGAAAAAATATAGTTTTTCTTCTCACTTTCAAATGCCAAATAGCCTTAATTATAGAATAACCCAGATACAGATGGTTTTTAGGTTGGTTCTGGGGTGAAGTCTTTGAAGGTGTCCAGTGGGAAGGGTACACAGAGATTGCAACTTACTTGATTTTTTTTTTTTTTTTCATGAACTAATGTTTGGCAGTGAGCATGGACATATGCAACCTTCATCTCTACTTCTTTTAAAGAAGACCTATACCAATTTCTTTAGTTTTATGTTGCTTTTTGAGCACGAAAAAGGTCTGCAAAGTTACAAAACACAAAGTCAGTGCAAAGGGTGTTATTCTCCATATCAGTAAGCACTGCCTAAAATAGGGGGTGGTTCGAGGCCTGGTTGAGTTGTATTAGTGTAGTGCAGGGATAGGCAACTCCGGTCCTGGAGGGCCACTGTCCTGCAGAGTTTAGCTCCAACCCTAATTAAACACACCTGAACAAGGCAATCAGTGTTTTCGGGATTACTAGATAGATACAGGCAGGTGAGTTTTTATGAGGGCTGAAGCTAAACTCTGCAGGATAGTGGCCCTCCAGGACCGGAGTTGCCTATCCCTGGTGTAGTGTGTTGAGATTTGCCGTTATGGTAAGGGGAAACACGCTCAAAGTGGTTGACCAATCAAAGCACACTGGTCCAGGTGACCAATCAGAGCTCAATTGCCTTTTCGGAAGGAGGAGCTTTAGAGACTGGAACTAAACAGAGCGTTACTGACAGACTGGGAATTGAGGTGCTGCAACAATTTAAAATATGTAAAAACCTATCAAGACTTTGTAAAAGATAATAATATGGCTTCTTTAAGAAGGAGTTTTCTCATTACTACTACTAATTTGACCAAGAGAAAGCAACACAAGCTAAGAAAGCATATAGTAGACTATATCCATGCTTCCCCTTTCTACATAAATGAGTGCACATTTCAGATGAGAGAAGACCAACTGGACACATAAACCAAGGCAAGGAGTCTGCTCACAAACAGAAGGTGCACAGCTGGTGCAGACACTACAACAAGGCTCTTAAAATCATATAGGATATTGAAGATTTCAGGAGGGACCCCTTATATCCAGACAGTCTTGACATCAATAGCTTGATTGACAATTACCAGGGGATCGTAATTTATCCTAACATGAACTTTGTCTCTATGTGACAGAAGGCTCAATACAAAGATGTACGTAGTTTCTGTGACCTATTGAAAAAAATTCAATCTTTTGTAGGATTTAGTGGCCTAGTGTGCCTCATCCTATCATCGACATGTCTGCTTTCCTGTTGCCTTCAGCCAATCCATAAAACTTTTTACATATTACAGTGCCTTGCAAAAGTATTAACACCCCCTTTTTTGCAGCCTTATCTGCTTTATGTTACCTTTTTCACATCAATCTACACTACACCATAATGAAAAATAAAAACTTTTTTTTTTGATAACTGCAAATAAATGAAATAAGCAATGAAGCCAATCACAGTTTTAAGATCTCTTGAACGCAGTGGCCAATCAGTGGTTTGTTCAGCGTTGCTCGCAAATCCTCTCATTAACAAAGTGTAGACACAATGTAAAAAAGAGTTTCATTGTGCAGTGTAGACAACTTTATTGATTATAATGGAACTTTGTGAGATTGTGAACGGAGATGAGTGACAGGACCTTTGCACGCTTTCTAAGCTATATAGTTAACCATTCAGAATTTGAATACAAGTCGACACATAACGGTAATTTATATGTTTAGCCTTTTTCTTGACTAAGTTATCAAACAGCTAATAATGGGTTGCTAATGTTACACAAACCATGTTCTGAGTCAAAATAGAAAACAATTATTTTAAATAAACATAAAAAAAATACCTACCTCAAACCTTTGAATGCTTTTGAGTGTGTGTATATTATTTTTTCTGCCCTTCTGAGGATAAAAACCTTTATTAATATGTCAGCCCAACATCCTTCACATTCAATTCTTGGAGGAAGTGGACGATTTATCCTACCCATCACTTTTCTCATCACCTTGGGCTCAAAGGATAAGGAGGCGACCCAGTGCAGGGCTGTGTTTGGAGCACTTGTAAAGAAAGGAAAGATCCTGGGGAAATTATAAATATAACAACAAAAAAATGACTCAACAGAACTAAAATTGAGAAAATCTACAAACCAAGTTGTTTGAACTCTTTAAAAGTTGGTTATGGTATAGTGAAAGTGAAAGTGAAGTAAAGGCCAAGTGGATACCCAATTTGGCCTCTGCATTTAACTCATCCAAGTTAGTGCGCTCACACTTAGAAGCTGTGAGTAGTGAACACACACTGCAAATTGTGGACACACACACCCGGAGCAGTGGGCAACCATTCGCTGCTGAGCCCGGGGAGCAATTTGGAGTTGAGTGTATTGCTCAAGGGCACCTCAGTCATGGGTGGAAGAGAGCGCTGTTCATTCACTCCCCCACCAGTATTGAGAATCAAACACGCAACCTTCAGGTTACAAGTCTGACTCTCTAATCATTAGCCCATGACTGCCCAAGGCTACACCAATTAAAGACTCCAAGGGCCTCAATTATCAATCTAACGTAGAAGCGAGTGCAGAAATAAACTTACGACAGGGTTCACATGTGATTTATGAAACAATCCCATCATACAAATGATCAGACGTTGAAAACATTCATAATTTAAAGGGGTCCTATTATGATCTTGATTTTGTTTTTGGGGTGTACTAGAATATGCTTCAATGCTTGATTGTTCAAAAAACACATTATTTTACACACATTATAACAGAACCCCTCTCCCAGTCTGGCTTGAATGCGCTGAGCAGTTCCTGTTTCGATGAAGCCCCTCCTTCTAAAATACGAAATGTTCGGGAAATGTCATGCCCCTTTCCATAACTGAAAGTTTCATCTGCTCAGGTGTAAATATTAAGGATGCCGTCAATTTCAAACCAATTCAAGTCTGATACAAAATTAAGAATGTTAACAAACAAGAGGATCGAGCAGAACGGATTTCATGCACAGACTTTGCAAGCACGGATTTCACAGGACGTTTCAGAGTGGTATGTTTTTTAATTTTTTTCATACATTTTAGATATAATGTTATACACAATTTAATCATGATACTTGTCGGAAAATATGGTAAAACAAACAGTAATCGGTCACAAAACCATGGCTAATTTTGAAGTTGTGTATCCTAATTTTTTAAGGGGCGGTGAACCATTTTACAAAAGCAAAAGCTAACAAAAGCTACAGTAAACACTATATCAACACTAATGCTGGCTAGCGGGCGAGCAGAGGCAAACAGCTTTGTCCTTACATCGTAGCAAGAACATAAAACTTACAGTATAATTGTAACTTTTTATAGAAAACGCAACAAGAAATAATAAGACACACTTTGATCCACAAAAAAACAGATTGTCCTGACAAAGTGGGAACTTCTCCGTTTCAGGAGAAGCTTTTGTGTGTAATATAGTATAGCCTTCATTGTATTCTCGTAAAATGTGCAGCACACAGATAAACGTTGGGGAAATAATGTTCAGGAACCTTAGGAAGGTCAAACAAATATGAGTTTTGGAAAAGGGGTGGAAAAAACAGCATCTCATAGCGTCGACATAGTGACAACACTGTCTTCACTAATGCAGCTCAACCAGGACCACCATTTTTTGCGTATTCCGTGGGCGGAGATTATTTAAATGAGTGACATTTATTACTATACTTATTCATATTTTGGATAGGCTACCATTCAAGTCCATGTTGATAAATGCCACATTTTGCGTGGTAACGTTTTCTGTCGTACATTTGTTTCATTAATGAGGGCCTAAGTGTTTTTCTGTTATAGAGAAACTAGTGTGTAAACCTTTATCCTTCCTTGTTACAAATATTTAAAGTAAAAGTCTGTACTGAGGCTTGCTATATGATTCATTTTAAAGCAGATCACACTTGATATGCTTCTAGTGCTTCTATAATTTAAAGATCATAGCCCCTCTTGGTCTTTTCAAAATAGATCATTAGGATTTATATGCCTCGAGGGTCATGTCACTGAATCAATGCTTTTAAGACCACACTATTTTTGGAGAGGAGCATAGGTTTGCATTGAAATTGCATTTCAGTGCAACTTGACAAACTTAAACTAACTGTGTATGACTCCTGTATTTCAGAAACATGAAAGTTGAAAGCTGCTGCCTCAGTATAGAAACTCAGTCATTCTTAAATGAATCACTATCTGCTATATATATATATATCTGCTACAATACAAACAAAGGGACACTCAGATACAATTAAAGATGCTAAGAGCATGCTTTGATGAACAACTGCAAATATGGAAGATATTTTAAACAACTGAAGAGGTCTGAAATGAGAGGCCTCGTACCGCCTGCATCATAGCATCTGCTTTGTACCGCCCTGACAAAAAAAATAAAGAAACAATCATTTGATTAGATAGCAATTCTAGGACACTCTATACTGATACTCTATACTGCTGAGGAGCACACAATTACACAATTGACTCGTCTTGAGGCTTTAGTGTTTATCATTGAGAAGCTGACAGAATGCAGAAGCTTAGCAGTGCTCTTTTTTTACTTGAGTAAAAGAGGTTTATGGTACAGGCTTGGGAAAATAGCCTTTAAAAAAATTATCTGGGAACGTAAACAACAAAATGATTCAGAGCAGGGTTCAGGAACAAAGATGAGCAGAGTATCAGATAGGATGCAATTTTGAAATGCAAATGACACAATATTCGCATCTGAGCAGAAATGTTTAATCCCAATCAGAACACCCTCCAGTCTCTCATTCAACTCATGCTTAGCATTCATGTGTGTTTTGTACATGCAGTTATTTGTGTAACCGGTTTCCTGATAGATGATTTAAAAGAGGATTGCAGTCTATTCTTTGCTTTCGAAATGAGGAAAATCGACCAACATTTTGAGTGACTGAGTTAGAAACTCACATAGCTTTTCTGTTTTTAAGAATATGCAATAAAAACGAAACGTGCACGATGCAACGTATTTTGCGTTTTGCAAAAATGTTGCCACAAGTAAGTTTTTTTTTTCTAATGAGCCAGGGCTGGAATAAGGTTTTCAAAACACTTACTCAAGGACAATAGTGAGAGAGTGTTGATACTGTTTTCAATCCAATGACGTTAGCCAATCATAACAGTGGTCGTTTACTGACAAGCCTTAAAAGGAGCCGCCCCTTAAAAACAGATCATTTCAGACAGAGGGGCAGAATGATGATTGAAAATAATCATTTTTCCACACACACATATATATATAGCAAACAACTTTATTAACATTATAAGTGAACCTCAAGAAACATATTAAAATAAAAATACAAATGTCATGACCCCTTTAATATCCTTGTAAAGGTTGAATCATTTTTTGTCTTGGAATAAGCTGAATGGAAATTTCCAATGAATAAATATAATATGGAAAGAAAAGATCAGTGAATGAAAGTGGACCTTTCATCTTATTCCATTAAAAACAATTAGATAGAGGCAGATAGAGGCAGATATTACTTGGGTACAGAGAGATACTTTGAGTAACACCACTTCGTGCTCCATGTTGAATTTCTGTTGAAGCAAATGAAGACATGTCATTTGGTAATCACCTAGGGTGGATGGTTTGCATGTCACACCAATGATTAAAAAGGTCTGTCATAGTCAGAGGAATCGGTACAGATTTTAAACATCTGTCCACTGGATCAGAGAAATAAAGATTTTTTTTCGCCTCCACTTCAAGGAAAGACCGATCGAGTAAGGCTGAATGATTTCAACCTACATGAAAGACTTTGATCATAATAAACAAGGTCCAATATATATTCCATGGAATTCACAGTAGTGAGCTGGTCAAAAAGCATGGCACATTAATTCTAAAAAAACAAACAAAAAACACACACACACACACACACGAATAAACAGATCTTATTACAAACACAGCCAAATGTCAAACTGTTAATTACAGTTCTTAGGTTCTCAGAAATGTCTTCAGCAATTACACTTCATGTCAGAACCTGAAGCTTTGATTCTATTACTAATTAAATGGTGGAGTTCTCACTTTATTGCTTTACAATGTCAAGTATTGTCTTTGGGTTGAATATTGGAAACCTCCCATTCCAATCACTGCAGTGCTTTTATTTAGTCAATTATCATGTAAATAACAAGAATAAATAATGCCAATAATGAAACTGAGAGAACAGAAGATTAAACTTCACAATGATGGGTGTAATCTTTAGTTCATTTGCATGTGTTTGAACGAATAAAGGTCAGTAATACCATGGCTGTATGATCAAATATAACCAGGTGGGAGTAAATGAGGACACAGCTAATTCACTGAAACAATAGAACAATAAATGTGTGAGATTTCTAACGCACAGATGCAGTCAAGTTTCTGTCTGATGCTCATATCAGCCCACTTGGTGTTTGAAATGACCTTTACAAGCCTTTTTAATCACATTTATGATTATTATTTATAGATATATCCATCAGACAGTCACAGAACAAGATTTTAGTTTTTGCAGTTTAATTTAACTTGCATTTTGACTCTATGTTACTATATGTTACAGCATGCGTTGAGGAATCAAAACACCATATCACTTGGGGAGGGTGAAACAGATAGAAAAGGGCATCTGAGACCAAGTTATATAAAGAGAAATTGGAATCAAAGTGAAAGGTCTCATGACACACAACACAGCTGAGAGTGTATCTATAAAGAGAGTAAGAGGAAAATAGATGAAAGATGACTCACCAATGACACAAACATGGACTTTTCTATCCTGCATTTGAGTCAATGTAGTGTATTCAGAAAACAAAACAGCGTGTTTTCAGATGCAGCCATTTTAATCAAAAGTAATTAAATAAAGTAACTGTTTATATAGACAAACTAGAAAATTACTAGATATTGCCATTACCTTGTCTGTTTTTGCTCCATCAACAAAAATAGTTTCAAATGACGCCACATCAGAACCGTCGCAAGTCTTTGAGCAACACAAAGTGATGGTTTAATTTCTCAATGAATCAGCATTTTTGAACAAATCAGTTCTATGAATGATTCAATGACTCGCTTATAGGCGGTGGCCTGAAATCGCATACTCTATATGAGTAGGTACTACTTCTTCGGAATAAGTAACTACTTTGTGACTGTTAAAAAAGTATGTTCTGTATAGTGGTAAAAAGTGTGTAGTATTAAAGTTATCAGTTTCTGCCATTCACAAATCATTCTTGTGGCCTGTTAGTAAAATGTCCACTGGATACACACTTCAAAATCTGGAAATAGGTAATCTGGGTATACTTTTCGTGTGAATTCAGACATACTCCTCCTTTCACACTGTTGTTTCTCCCTATTGAATAATTATTATTCATATGCAGACGGTCACTTCTTTCACTCCAGAATGGATCAGTGTTTCAAATGAATAGGTTAAAAGAATTGTTCATATTCAGTGACTCACTCATGAATACAGTCAAAAACATAAAGGTTCTTAACTGGCATTGATGGTTCCATGAAGAACTTTGAATATCCAAGGAACCTTTCCATCACACAAAAGGTTCTTAGTGGACAAAAGGTTCTTTGGATTTCAAAAGTGTTCTTAACACTTTGGTTTAAAGTGTTGGTTTAAAGAAAAACATGGTTCTTTTAAGAACTGTTCAATGAAAGGTTCTTTGTGCCACACCGTCTATTGGCTCCACCCTGCAACTCGGTTCTGCCTTAGTCTACCTGTCTACAATTCATCTTTGCAAGTGAATACACTGGCTCCGCCTCCAACCGCCAAACCCGTCACTCCACCTCGGCTCGCCCTCCACCCCTTTGTCACCTGGTCTCATCTGTTTCACCAGGTCTTCACCTCCTTCAGCTCTGTCTCAGTCTATCGTCCTCTGGGTTTCGTCTGCCAAGTTTCCATCATGTCTTCTCCCTCCCCTTGACTCTGCCGTTAGCTTTTGTCCTGGCTGTTCTCTGAGTTTGGTTTTGGTCTAATCCTGTTTTCCTCTGTTCCTTTTCATTCTTAGTTGACCTAGATTCCCAGTGTACGCCAATTTGTTACCTAGGTTACTGATCACCCCCACCTGTGTGTTTAGTTCTAGGTGTATAAATACTCCTTGTTTTCTTCAGTTGACGGTCGGTTATCATCATTATTAAGTGTGGTTTGCATGTATGAATCTCCTGAGGTTCTCCAGTGTATTTCTGTTTGTGGATTAAAGGCTATTTATATTGAATTCCTTCGTTATTTATGTTGGACTGCTACCAGCAACTGTGACACTTAAATGAAAATGGGTATGAAAAATTCATTCAGAGTGAGAAAAAGAGCTAAGAAAATCACTTTGGACCCCACACACCCAGACCACTTTCTCTCTCATCGAGCACCAGAACAGCTATAGGCACAAGAACAGTTTTTTTCCTATTAGGCTATATTCAATCTGAACAATTAAAACTCTCATATGTACATTTGTACATAACATCTTAAAACTGTACACCTGTAAATACCATATATCTGTACATTAATACATATATATTATTTCTATATTTTTCTCTATTACTGTACTATATGGCATTATTTAAAAAAATGTTTTGCATTTTTATTGCCTAACTCGTGTATGTTTGAACTATGTCTGTACTTTCTTCTGCACATGAAGCTCCTGTCACCAAGACACATTCCTTGTGTGTGTAAACATACTCGTCAATAAAGCTCTTTCTGATTTCTGATTTGTTATTGAAGACTGTTCTTGGTGGATTCTCCTACTGTAATGTACTACAATCAACTGCCAGAACGTGACAGAAAAACCAACCCTCTAACGAGTAAACATATAGGGACTTATGCCACAGCAGCACAATGTAAAATTATTTATTTTTTAATTTCTCAAATTGGAATACATCAGCTTAATAACGTAATACTAGATACTAGACTGAAGAATTTCCCTCTAGAGCACAACACATAAATCCATCTGTAAGCTCATTCATCAAGATAAACAAGTTTCAGTAAAAAAAAAAAAAGATAGACCATGTCTCATTCAAAATTATATCAAACTGCTGTTCTATATTTTACAATAGTCATATTACTTTATTATCTGTACTTTTAAGATTAAATGTCACAAAGGTCATGGGTTTGTAAAGGGTGTGATTCAGATTCTATCCCTCCAGAGGCAGCTGCAAATTAAAACAAGGCGGAAAAGAAATGAAAAAAAGAAAGCAATTAACAATGATACAATAAAGGTTTTGTCTTATATACTGAGCAGGAAAAGATGTCAAACAGTTTATTGTTTGCACTTTAGACTTTCCATTTCCTAACCTTTGCTTTACACATCTGATGTCATAAAGGTCATTTTATTGGTTTGTAAGAGAGTGAGTCTAATTAAATTCATCAGCTACTGAATTAAACGATGGCAAATAGGATAAAAGCAGCAATTAAATGTCTATTTTGGACCTTCAGAGGTCTGAACTCTCTATATTCTCTTTAAAGTCTTTGGGGGGAACATTTCATGGTTTACAGCTAGGGTAGGCAATGTTTTTCATGAACACTTTTTGTTAAACTGGTTGAAACTCACATTCCGATAGCAATCAATAATAGAAGTGGTCTACATGTATCCTCTGTGGAAGTCTCAGGACCAAAAAATGTTGTCCATTAATTGCATTTGGTCCGAATGAAATGATAGGATGTTCTACCTAGCTGTCAACGTATGAAGAGTTCAGATGCAAAAGCCTCTAAATGCCATCTGAAATTTTCTTCTAGAATGATAATTTTTATCAAGCTCGTATATTAAAGTTCGGTAATTTCACTTAAATGACAATTAATAGGTAATTTTAATTTTTTTCGACTCTTTTTAATTTCGACTCTTCGTATTTACAGTATTTACCAACCTCACACACCCTGCTCGCGCAGACATCACACGTCATCAGCTATTGTTATTGCTAGCCTCTCTGAAATTGCCAAGCTTTAACTGAATTAAACTACATTTTTGACAAGATTCTGAAGTATATTAGTGAACGCTCAGTAATGCTTGTCAAAATGTTGCTAAAATTGTTCTGAAAAGTCTTCAGATAATATATAGGCCTACATGAATATATGACGAGTGAGAAAGAATATGCCTGCTTATATTACTCTCAATCAAAATCTCATGTGTAATTCTCTTGCTCCATTTCATTTCTCCTCCTCTGGTGTCTGTAAACAATCCATCAAGACGGAAATGCTGTCACATATCAATGTCTCATTAAACAAAGATCTGCCAACACTGTTGCTGTCTAGACGTGGGTTGGCATTTATGCATGAATTATTTAGCCAACAAGACATTTTAATTAAACAGTAATGTACAATGTTAATTACATGATTTTATGAATAGGAGAGACTCTGTAACTAAAACAGTCCAGATGTACAAAGGTGTGTTTTTCTGTGATATTTAGTATGTTTAATTTATATATCTTGTATTTATTAATATTTTGAATGAATAATTTAATTTTCATTTTAGTTTACATTTGAATTTTGTTGTTTCACTTTTAAGTTTTTCATCTGATATTTAGATTTTATTTCAGTTGCGGCCGGACAGGAGAAGGAGGGAGAGGAGAATCTCAATAGCAAATTTAACTATATTTATAAACAACAGCAAATAAGGTAATCCAACTATGAAAACTTTTACACGCACACAAATTGTAACATAACTGCTCCGAGACTCCATGGTTGAGGATCCAAACGCAGTTTAATGGGTTAATCCACAGACATACACAAAGGCCAGGCAAAGGTCGAAACACAGATGAGCCATCCAAACAAAGACAATGTCCAGGGCTCAAACAAGACTCAGAAATACAGTATTTACAGACTAACAAGACCTAGTGAAGAGTGACTGAATTAACCAGGTTGATATAGGCAGAAACTAACAAGCAACAGCTGAATACAATCATGGCTAATAGTCTGGGCAGTGGGTTATGGGTAATGTAGTCTTTGCTAGAGTGATGGGAAGTGTAGTGCAGGAACCTGGCAGACCTGTAACACCACTGACAAATACAAAAAAATCAGTTTATTGAAATAGCCTCGATTTACCGGTTTACATGCAAATCAATAACTTGGCAATGCAAGTAAACAGCATTTATAAGACTGTAATAAAAAACGTCACAACGCAAGCATCCATGTATTTTCACTCAGAGTATTCTATTTATAATGTGAGTCGTGATGTTAAATAAAGCATTAAAAATCCCAGAGTATATCAAAATGTCAGCGTGAAACTTGCACAGACGCATTCTCCTCTCATATTTGAAGTTTCTACAACTGTACCACTTGTCCTTTGGTTGAATGAGATAAGAACACAATTGGGTCAAGAAAAAAAAAAAATTCTCCTCCCCTAGCGCGAAACACTTACTGTGGCTGGATGCTCTTAAATCTGCCGTATAAGGACATTTTCCAGTCACATATCACACATGTGCACTTCAATAAGCTAAATTCTAGCTGTGCCATTCGGTTTATTCTTAAGCCGTTCATTACCTTACGCCGGTAAAGGAAAACGGTTTAATGCATTTACATGATATTGGCTTATTAAACATAATTGGGTTAAGAATGTGCGTGTAAACGCAATAAATCATATTAAGGCGCAGGAGAGAATGTAACAGGTTTACAAACGTTAGCAAGGACAACATGTCCTGTGAACTGAACCAAACAGAGGATAGACAGAGGATGCACACAGGATAAACTAAACAAGACACAGGTGAACACAATCGGTAACCAAGGGAACAAACTAGACATAGGGAAAACAGGAAACAGGAACTAACTAACTAAAAAATTTCAAGTAACAGAAATTATTTTTGATGAGTTTTATTTAACAATAATAACACTGTGGTTATCAACCACCTACTTTAAAATTAGCTCTTAAATTGTACATTGTAATATAATCTGTCTTCCAAACTAAAAGCAGATATCATCATGTTATAGTATTACAATTTCCGTTGACCAAAACAATGGTTTAATAAATTATACCGATAGTCTGTAATAGCATAAGTCTCCTATTTCACAGATAAAATGCATTTAAATATAGATAAATTATGCATTTATGCAATTATGCATGAACATTTTAGTATTGCTGATGAGGAAAAAAACGTTTAAAAACATTAAAGAGAACATTATTTGATTTTTTTTATTCATGCATACAAAATCTCACACAAAAGGTCTAGAACGGCTAATCGCCAAAGATTAAGTTATTACATTCTTTGCAAAACACATGGTGACATTCATCCCAATTCCATTATTGTGACATCTTTGATCTCTATAAGATTAAAATTCCACAATTCCCCATAAATCACAAAAGCTTTGTAAAAGGGCTAATTAATGTCAAGAGTTAATATGCAAGTCTGTGATGAAGTAGCTCTTGGCATGAATATAAAGGAAACTATTCCTTTCATTTAAGACAAACTGATGACCTCTGAACTGACGAGTTACAAAACACTTTCGTTCCAGTTCGAATGAAAGAACGAAGTCAACCTAAGTCAGTAATTTTTGACCTGAAAATGAACACTTCGGTAGAAAACAGCACACCTGTCCTCCTTATTAAAAAATAAAAACTCCTCGTGAACAGGTGCACCAATCAAAGAGCACCTAATTGAACATGACTTTACCTCTTCTTTTTGGAAGTTAGTGTCAAGTTTTCTCTTTGGATAATTTCAAGAGGAAACTGGGAACTCTTTGTGCTCTCGGCACTTTGGGAACACGATGGGATATGACAGCTAGTGCTGCTCTTTACATGAAAGTGAGATTTGGAACTCACAATCTCTACCTGTGCTCTGCATGAAATGCTAAAGGTGACAGCGGGTGCTCTGAGACTGCTGCTGAACTGTGGTGACATCCATACTCAGTCTCAGCCCTATTGGTCTATTTCTGAAAAGCAGGACACCACATCTTTTTATTTTATTCAATTCAGCAGTGAAATGCAAGGTCCAGTGATTTAAATATCAGAATTTCTTAAATTGCCCCTATTATGCTTTTTCAGACATTACCTTTCATGTAATATGGCTGTTTGAAAATGAAATTATTGTCTCCTAAAAGACAGAATCGATTGTGAACTGCTGAAACGAGTCATCAGCAATTCTCACTTCCGGTTACGTACCGATGTAACAATGTGACACATTTGCATAATGCCAGGTTATGGTCTTCACTGACTTTGACCCACCTTTAAACACTGTAGTTGTAGCTGAGGCCTGGAAGAGTTTGGTTCATGTTGTCGACAAGTCAAGAAGACGCTGTTTTCAGTGCTGTGAATCCACTTCACATCTACTTGCTGGAATTGATACGGTAAAACCAACGGCATCGTTTGTATCACTGTGTATTAAAGGCACACTATGCAGTTTCTGTTTTTCTCAAACAGCGACCCCTAGAGTCGCTGTGGAGTATTGTCTTTATCGTTACTGTCGTAAATACCACTCACGCAGAGCCGTCTCTGCACTCTTCCGACCACGCTTTCTACGTTTTCTTCGTCGACTCTGCCATGATTCACGTCTGAAATGCGTGCTAGTGTCTGGGCTGCTTCATATGCTGTTGATGTATGTGACGTCGTGCCGTAAAGCAAGTCGTGATTCTCGTGAGATTTGTCGGGGTGCCACCTCTCAAACTTGCATTGCTTGTTTTGCCAGTGCCCCACATATTAAAGAACAGACGCTTCTGGATCTTTCCATAATGACCAACGCAATTTACCAAGAGCCACACAAATTAGCATCTGCTTTAAGAGATACTGGGTGTTTCTCAAAACCAAGAATGCAAAGAACGGACTTGTGTTCTTGGGGAGAACGCTCTTTTAGTTGTTCTTGGAAGAATGAACTCACAAGGTGACGAGCACACAGAACTCTGCTGACAGTTTGAGACGATGTGTTCTTGCTGGTATTGCGCAATAATACCCCCGCACAGATGCCGTCTGCAGTACCCAAACATAACGAGAATTATTGACGATAACAGCCAGGCTTTATCGCCCAAGCCTACCCTCAGCTCAAGGGATTACTCTACAACTGTACACTACAATGTAATGTGTATTCATAACAATAAAGCAACGCTTATGGAGATTCTCACTTCCAAAAACGTTTGAGCACATTTTCGATTTGCCATACATTTTCATAAAAATGCCAATATTTGAAATCTACACAGTTGATTTCTCGCATCAAATGTTCTCAGAAGTGAATTTAGTGATGAAATAGCGTACGAAATTGTAGAAAAACGACTTACTGTATTGACCTGCCTCTCCTTCCTCGAATGCCGAAATGAATGCTGGGATATTTCTGCCATCAAGTTCACACAAGTTACCAACCGATGCATCCTCGGTAAAATGGGCGTGTCAAGAACACTTCCGGGATTTTTAACCGTTCTTGCCAAAATGCAAACTTGTGTATTGGGACAGTACTTGGGCAGCGACTGATGACGTTTCACAAGTCCACAAGAACACAAGTACAGACAAGAACGCACACTGAGAAACGGACACTTTTTTTGCGTGGTAAATAATGATGCAATTACCAGTAAATTGATTACCAGTAAATTCATTTAAATACTCTCCTACCATAAATTTTTCTTCTGAAAGGCAAACTCCTACTGCATATGCAGTAAGGTCAGCTGCAAAAGTAACTGTGCCCATGCCTTTTTAGCGCTAATTTTTCACTGTGTTTCTTTAGTAAATCCTGACAGTAGTTTTTAAACACCAAAAGATGATTTGCGCTGGTGCAAGCTGTCAGTAAATATTACCCTAATATTCAACAATATTATTGATTTGACTGCACTGACACTATTGGATGAGAACTGAACTGAACTGGACGATGACATCACGGTCTCTGCAGAACTGCTTTATAGATTAAATGAACTAATTTAATAACTGATGATCTTTACAATGGAACTGAATCAGCACTGAATTGACTTCAGCTGAACATTGACACTATTTTCTAAGAGTTGCTGTACAGCCGAAATGATCTCTGTTTGCATCTTTGAATCATTTTCCTGTTATCACTGTAAAGCTGCTTTGAAACAATCTATATTGTATAAAGCGTTATATAAATAAAGGTGACTTGACTTGACAATCATAACAGACTGACCAATCAGAGCAGAGTAGTCTCACCTAAAGGAGGGGTTTAAAGAGACCGAATCTTGTATTGAATTGTTTCAGACAAGAGGTAATGCTATGAATATTATAAGAAAATGTAAGTGTTTTTTGACACTGGATGCATGTACACCTTTTAAAGAACACCTCCAAAACTCAATGAACCTTTAAAACAGTATAAAATGAACACTTAAAGATGCACAGAACCAGATGAAGCATTTAAATGCTTGACAATTGTAATCTTTTCATGTCATGTCTTGCATACTCATTAATCACCTGTCAGGACACTATGAGGCTATATTATTCCAGCTGAGGACTAGAATTACTCCAGTGTCTACAAAGTGGTTCTATCAGGTCTGGGGATGAAAACATTAAACATTATGCAAATAATAAATGACAAAAGGATGTATTGTCATTACCACTGCACCTGTCTCTAGAAAATGTTCATATAAATCCATGGTGGCTTATTCCAAGTCAACATTGTTCATTGTACTTGATTCTATAAAGTGTGGTAATTGTGATTTTAAAATAAGACATAAAGAGAGATATAATCATCACAATTACAAGAAATAATTATGTAATTATGAGATCTAAAGTCGCAATTGTGAGCTATATGCGGTTATCTTTTGGCAAGGACATTTACACTAAGTGTAAATAGCAAAGAAAGTAAATGTAAATAGTGTTAGATGCTACTTATACTTAGTGCAAATAGTGACTGACACTGACAGACACAGAGAACTGGCCCCCCGACTGAGTCTGGTTTCAAGGGTTTTTTTTCTCCATTTCTGCATCTGATGGAGTTTGGGTTCCTTGCCACTGTCACCCTTGACTTGCTTAGTTTGTGACAGCAATATTATATAATAATATATTTTTCAGACCACGTTTAACATTTGATTTGATTGGTTTTAAAATCCAACTGTTACTTTTGTGTTACTTTTTGACTATGTATGCTATTATGTTGCAGCTAGGTGAGTGCGCTCCCTTCATCTGTTGCTGGTTTGAGTGGCGTCATTCGTGAGTGTCATTTCGTCGTGTTAAAGGATCACTAAACGATCATTAATCTTTTGGCTGCAGTTACTGGTTTGGTTTCTTTTGTAATCTTGGGCGGAGTTAGTGTAAATAGCCCTTTGCCAACAAGACGGGCTGTTTGCACTTCTGGTGTGTTCAAGTCATGTCAAAAAGATCGTATTTACGAGTTGAACGCACATGAACGCCACCGCAAGGTCGTAAATACCAATGGGAAGCTCGAGATTTTCTTCTTTTTTTGCGATTTGGGGGAGAAACTTGTCGGAATGTCACAATACTTATAGGTTTTTAGCAGTGACATTGGTCAGGCTTTTTATTTACAACAAAATAAGCTAATCGCATGCACAAAACATGATAGCATTGTAATATATATAATATGTAATGACAAAGTTTACAGTGCTCCTAAATTAATTAAAAACATAAAAAGCAAAACACACCTGATGCACATTCTTTGTCCTTCATTTTCTAGATTGTAGTGTTTAAAAACCTTGCTGTATTTTTGTGTAGTTAAGGTACACCACCATCTTGCTCAGACAAAAGTGACTTGAACGCACCTGACGACATAAACATGACTTCTCAACTGAATGCACCATTAGCGTAAATATACAATCCATAATCTTTTTCCTTTTTTTGACACAGTAACAGGCTTCCATGCGCTTCTGAATTTCCTTAAAAACAATATTCAATACTAATAACCCAGACCTTACAAATTTATAGAAGATGAACATGGAAGAATATAAAAGACATTGGCAGACTTGGTAGATTTCCCCAGCAACCACAGCATACTACAACTTCTGATGTATAAAATCAAGTCCCGTTTTCCATTTTTCTTCATTTCACTTAGATATTTAACATTTCACACTACTGAAGTAAAATGGGTTGGAAAGAGTAATTGGGCAATAAAAGCAAAGAGCATATACATTCAACTAAGGTGTCTTACTTGCCCAAGAAAACCACTAATCAAATCCAAAAGGTGCTTTCAGCTTCACTGTCATTGAAATCTGCCCACAGAGTGGAGAGATAAAGCAACTGATATTGAATAATCAGATTAACCTTTTTCCTTGCTGAACTGAATTCATATTGACGTCAATGATTGAGGCTAGACAGTTATCACACAATCAGTTCTTCCGCTACACTTGCTCTCTCTCGACCTTTATACAGCCTAAAGCCATCCAGAATCGAAAGACACGACAGCAGCAAAGCCTCAGGGTTATCTCCTAAACATATTATCATCAATTATATTATCATGCCTTCGACTTTCATATTCTTGCATACAAAGGTTTTTTATATGGTAATGTCATTAAATTGCTTTTAATTAACAGTAAATTGGCCCATTAAGGAAGTTCACATCTCTATAAGGATTAATCACAGGCTACCGATGATTCAAGTACATGCTGAGGATTGTAATCAGACACTGCAGAGACCATTTTAGACCCAAACACTGATTAAAAGCAATTGCTCAAAGGTTGAACACTCACTGTGACCTACAGGACGTTTTTGTTTTTTGGTCCTTGCAGAGGTAAAACAGAATTTTCAGTGTCACATGATCCTTCAGAAATCATTCTAATATGCCAATTTGCTGCGTAAGAAGCATTTATTATTATTATCAATGTTGAAAACTGTTTGAAAACATATTTTGTGGAAACCGTGCTACATTTTTATGACTCTTTGATAATAGAAAGTTGTAACATGTCTTTACTGTAACTTTTTATGATTTAATGCTTGCTGAATAAAAGCATTGATGTCTTTCAGAAATAAATAAATAAGCTTACTGAGGCCAAACTTTTGAATGGTGCGCATGAAAAATTTTGAGGCTGCATCTTCCAATAATCTGCCCTAGTATCATAAAATACCATTGAACTTAACTAAGCACTGTTCATCTGGTCACTTATGAAAAAAAAAAGACTAGAACACTCATATTTTACTTTAATGTTTGTCTGGAAAGCCGCGTCATTAGTTTGGTGTCAGTCCTGAATAACAAACACACCAGAAAGCAAATTACACAGCAGGAGCTCGGAAAAAATAGAGAAAAGGTTTAACATTTTCTTTCAAGGTCATTTGGTAAATCTAAACAGTCTGTATGCAGAGCGCAGTGGAAGCAATATTCTCACAGCTGACCTTTCGTCTTTCAAGAATAATAATAAATTAAACACTGTTCATTCATTATCCACGTATGCTGAGCAGTCTATTCACTCTAGTTAAGCCTCCTTTTAATGAATCCTTGGGGACAGATTTGTTAGTCTTTTGCACATGCCAATTCAATTGCACATCCATGTCATAAACCTTGGGAGTGATAGGATGTGGCTCAAAATTGTTGTTGTACGTCTCTTTCTCTTTGGCTGCATCCGATTATGCCTACAGTCCCTACTATATAGAAGATTACAGTATGTGAAAAGAGAAGTATGTCCAAATTCAAAGTATTCTTGGAACAATAGGCAAAAAGGTACCCTGATGACCTACTACTGCTTAGGAGAGAGATTTCTGTGCATCTAATCTCCCATGAGGCCACAGGAGATGATTTATGAATGGCAATGAATCGACGCTAGTGGCACTGGACACTTTGTTCTGGAGGTCTTGCAATACATATCCATTTTCAATTCAAATTAAGTTTGGACTGAATGTCAATATTGGGTAAAAAGCTTTCATTTGCATTGATTTCACACATTTTCACAAATGTTATTTTGTTAGCTACCATGCCAGATCATGCTATTCAGTCACATGATCAAAACATGTTTCTTGTTGCAGAGAAGGTCTCCAAGTATATTGTGCAAAGCAATGATCAGGACTCAGAGTGAATATCTTAACGCTTTATCCCACTTTTTTTTTTTACATTTTTAAAAATGTTTTATCATTCCTGTGGCTGTTTTTCTGTTGACATATCTATCCATTATGTACCCCTTTGTAAAGAGACCGCGGGGTGGGTGGGGAGGGAGGGATTGGTTGGTGGTAGTTGATTTCATCCGTGTTTTCATGTTCTCATTCTGGCATTGTCAAAAAATGAAAATTTAATAATAAAAAAAAACATGTTTCTTGTCAGCCACAAGCAGACTCTCTAAATTTCCACACACACACATATAGTGTATATGTAATATATATATTTCTGTATATAAAAGTTTGCTAAATCTTATATATTTTACGAGTTGCCCAATTCGTATGAATTCACCTACCCCTGACCACGCCCCCTATAAAACCCTAGACAAATCGTACGAATTCATACGAGTGAGGTTGTGAGATAGCGTTGATAAATACATATATAAAAGTTTACTAAGAAGTAGGCACTATTTGACTCTGGCCAAGTGTATCCATAGGATGGCAACATTCCCACTGCATTATGGGTGTTAAACCTATTTTGGCAAAGGGAAAACAACAGCCTTTTTCTCTGTTTTCTCTAGTCAGGCAGAATTTAAGTACTTAAAGGGATAGTTCACCCAAAAATGAAAATTACCCCATGATTTACTCACCCTCAAGCCATCCTAGATGTATGTGACATTCTTCTTTTAGACAAATACAATCGGAGTTATAATAAAAAATGCTGTGGCTCTTCCAAGCTTTGTAATGGCAATGAATGGCTGTTTAGGTTTTTAAGTCCATCAAAGTGGACTAATTCATGATAAAAATTCACCAACGGATCTGGGGGGTTAATAAAGGCCTTCTGAAGTGAAGCGATGCGTTCATGTGAGAAAAATATCCATATTTAAAACTTTATTAACTAAAATAACTAGATTCCGGCAGACGGCCATTCACTTCCATTATAAAGCTTGGACATTTTTTTTTATATATAACTCCGATTGTATTCGTCTGAAAGAAGAATGTCATATGCACATAGGATGACTTGAAGGTGAGTAAATCATGGGGTAATTTTCATTTTTGGGTGAACTATACCTTTAAGTACACGCTTTAAAAGTATGTTATTTCCATAATAAATACTCTTTTTATAAGTAGGCTAAAGTGCACTTCTATTTCACAAGGGTAGGCATCAGTCTGTTAATCTATTTGTTTTTTAAAGTCAAAATGTGTAGTTTCCTGTAAACTCATTTAAAGAGGAAAAAGCTTAGCTGATATGAAATGTATGGTGAATGATGTTCTATGTCTGGGGGAAAAAAACATATAACATATTCTAGGAGCATCACAAACTCACAAATCTCCTGTATTGACATGCTTATACTTCGGAGACTGATTTCATCATGTGATATTGACATTCTACATTTGTAATAAATTGAGATGTTCAGGATCTTTATTCTTGCTTGTATTTCTCTCATAACAAAGCTGATATCCTGTGCTACACTCTGACTGTGCTTAGGTAAAGTTATTACTTTACCTATCTTTAGGCACCATTTAGCAAATGCTTTCATCCAAAAATACTTCAAGTAAAACAGCAGCAGTTTCCTTCAAGCAACCGGAGGTTTAGTGCTTTGCTCAAGGGCTAAAAGATGAGAGAGCAGGATTGAGATTTTAATAACTTTCCAGTGGGGAAAATCTAGAGCTGAACCTGCTGAACAAAAAATTGTACACTAATTCCCCCCCAAAAAACAGTCTAAAAACGGTCTAAATAACCATTTGTGCATAAAATCATATTTCAGTTTGCATTTATTTTAATTTGTGAATAAATGCCCAAATAATTAACAGATGCTCAGACTTCATGCATTAGCTGAGTTTATTTAAATATTCTGATATTTATGTTCTGTTGGCCATTCTACACTTTTCTTCTTATTTGTCAGTTGTCTTTTCACTATTGCATATGAAACTGTTGTTTGGTGTGTAATGTTCAATGAAGCGGTCAGCTGAGCAGCTGTGAGGGGTTTGAAGAGACTCTAATATACAATATGTGTATTTTTTTTATATATTTTATATTTTTATACCCTTTTTACTGTGCATTCGGGCAATTCGCTTCACTCTCTGTCCTGGTTTGTTTTCCTCTTTCAAGACTGTAATGCACACTACTGCATGAAACAGCTTTCATCTTTCAAAGGAACAACAAACAGATGGGTTTATAGTGAAAGCTGTATTTTTTTGACCATTTCGGACACCAAAACTGGTATGCAATTTTAGAAATGCAAGTGTAGATAATCTACATCAACAAATTAAACACTGTATTGTGATTTTAACATTTCATTAAGTAGCTCAATCATTTTTAACTGTGCTGAGATAATACGAAAGCTCTACATTTCAATGATCTCTTAAAGCACATGAAATTTTTTTTGTTTGTTTTTTTTTACAGAAATGATGGAGAAATAATGGTTGGGATATATTAAAAAGGTTGTTTTGAAAAAAAAAAATGTAAGTACTGTATCAATTTCTTTTAAAAAACATAAACATGTGATTCCATGTGATATTCACTTATAACTAGTGATCCGACAATAAATCTTATACGAGTAACAAATGTGGTGTGTGTTATTGCTCAATTTTAAATTTATTCTGCATAATCATTTAACTGATCACATGCATTCTACGTCTACAGCCTTAAAACTTTTACTGGATTGTGATTGGGTGACTTCAGTGATAAGTAATAAACTAAAAATGATCCACTGAACTCCATTAAACTAAGTTACAAAACAAAAAAATTGCTACTAGTTGTGCTGCTTTTGGAAGACTTTTCCATAACATTCTATGAAGGGAACCCGTTTTGATTGACAAAAAGGAACTCTTGGCCTATAATCAATTAATTTCCCATTGGCCGTCTTCTGCAATTGTGTTTGAAATGGCAAAAATTGACATTTTCTGTCAAAATAAGATCAGACTGACATTACCAGACATTCCTCTATGGATATATCTCTTTTCTGCATAGATGACACTGTAACCCTTTGTACAATAGCTCTGAGTAGATAAAACGAGTTGTTTGTTCTAACCACAAACACATGCACAATGAGAACCCATCCATGACCTTTGCATCATTGTAAAAAATATATCAGGTATAAAAGGTAGGATGAAATCATAAATGAGGCCCCTGCTATTTAAGTAACACGCGCACATACATTAACACAAAGAGTTATTCACAAACGTAGTCTTTTATTCAGACATCTCCGTTGAAGTTTGCATACAGAAATAAACACTTCACTCACAAAAATGTCAATTTACAATCAAGCAGCTTAGCCTATACCTTTTCTAAAGAAACTGAAGAAATGCTCAGTGAGTTATCTGAAAATCACAGTATAGATACTAAAGCTTTGCTCGCGCGATTCTGTCACTTGAATTAAAATGCCTGTTAATCTGAAAATGCTATTTGAAGAATAAATTGTGTTTTTTAAGAATAAAATGTGCTTTTTAAGAAAAGAAAGGATTCTGTGAAAAATATATATAAAGGAGACTTACATTGTATCATCTGTACCTGATATATAAAATTATTTGAACAATCTGTGCTGGAACTCAACCTGAAAATTCAAATAATTGTTCAAAAGCAGCACTTTATCTTCTTTTTAGTCAGTTTAGAGCCTCAAAGACAAATAAAAAACCTTTTCAGAAGATAAGAACAGCACAATCTGGACTGGAGTAATCTTTGATGACCAGCTGACCTTCAGAGACCCCATTGCAAAGACAGCTTGGTCATGCAGGTTTGCAATACACAACATCAGGAAGATCAGGGCTTTCCTAACTGAGCATGCAACACAGGTTCTCGTCCGGTCACTGGTCATTTCTAGGCTTGACAACTGCAATGCTCTTCTGGCTGGACTTCCATCATGTGCAATCAAAAACCCTTTACAAAAAGGGCCCACGTCACACCTCTCTTTATCTCTCTGAAGCTACTCGCATCATGTTCAAGGCATTGTCGCTCTTACAAGTCTACATCCCCACCAGAAGCGATCGTTAAATGAGCGACGGCTCGTGGGACCATCACAGAGAGCCACAAAATCACTCTCCAGAACATTTTCGTTCACTGTTCCTTGCTGGTGGAATGATCTTTATTTGCCTCTTTATTCATTTGTAAGTCCCATTGGATAAAAGAGTTTGATAATAAATAAATGTAAATGTACAACAGCTTTTTGCTTTTTTTTAAATGCTGTCTTTTTGTAAATTCACAAACTTGCTTTGTATTGTGTGTTTTAAGAATGGCATTAAGAGTAACCTTGAAGCATATCAACCAGTTTTGTGCAAGTGGCATGAATATTCAAAACACATTAAAAACGACTCTTACTCTGAATGCATTTTCAATTAATTTTAATTTTAAATGCATTTTAGTTCATTTTATAAAAGTCTACAGGGCCAAAAGTGAAGTATAGTTGAAGAAACAACCAAATGCATTCAGCATTTTTTGTATGTTTGTGTATGTCCTAAGTATGATCTAGACCCACATTTGTTTAACATGAACTCTGGTGAAGAAAGAAAGTTTGTTTATTGCTTGAAATAAACCCTGTCCTGTATGCTTTGCAGTGGTTCACTGAAAGCATATTAAATGATGAATGGTGTTGTAATGGTATGCTACGTCTCTAGATTCATAATAGATATTTGATCAAATATTCAACAAAATTTGAAATTAATGCCTTCCGATGAAAGATTGCATGTTCACCATGCCACTCTTTATGATATATCATGGCTCTCCACTGCTTATTATGAATTTAGAGCTTTGAGTCTGAAAGCTCAAACAACACGTTATGAGATGACCAGAAATCAATGGCCGGCATTTGACACTGTGGTTGAAGTGAAGTCAAATGGAGTAATAAGCTTTAAGAATAGGTCAATACCTTCAACCTGTCACAACCGAGGGAATGAAATGCAAAGTCAAACGCAAAAAACTGATAGTTATTTATGGAGGTCTATTTTGAAGCAACAGGATGTAAAACACCAATTTCATGGTAAACAGTAATTTTGACTGTTTTAAAGAATGAGTCAGCTTTAAAATAATACATTTCTATTCATAATCATGTGTGTGATGGTGAAAGTTACTTTTAAAAGTAATGTGTTACAATCATAGACTGTAAAAAATATGGACAAAGCGTCTGTGACGTCACCCATAGACTTTCTGAAGAACGGTTTTGAAGCCGTTTATAGGGGGTATGGGCGGCGCCATCTTGGGAAATCTTGGGAAATCCTAACCCCGCCCACCTTCTGACGCAGCGCGCGTCACTCAGCTCGCTCTGCTACTCCGGTTATCTCTGTGTATATTTTAGGCAACGAAATATGTTATAAAACACCATACTAACTCTTTTCGTTTTCATTTAAAGAAATCTTAAACATTATAGCCACACAAATGTGGTTCAGGCAACGCGTATTGATTATATTCACTGCACATAACGTTTGCCTATTTATAAAAAAACAAAATATAAAACACAAACCTGCCTCTTTTCGTTTTAAATATAATATAAAAATATTAAACATTTTAATATGGTCCAGGCAATATGTGCATTTGTACTAAACAACAGATTTTGCAGTAAACAACATTACAGATCATCTTTGTTGTATTAAAATTTAAAATGACAAAACTCAACCCAGTCTCTTTTTGTTAAATTTCAGTTTTATCAATATTAGCCATTATAAAAGTATAAGTAAAAGGTATAAGAAGCTATACAAATAAAGCAAACAATTCAGTCAAACATACAAAGTCAGCGCTCTAGTCTAACCATACAACGGTAAAGTTAAATAGCTTATAAAGTTATGAAACTTCCCCTCAGCCAAAACGATTGGCCAGGGAACAAATTATAGATTCACGAGACCAAAAATCGTTTGCTAGCATCTCAGCAGTCTTGCAATTCATTCTACTGTAGTCTTCCTTGGACAGAGGAGCAAAATACATTATCATTGTGAACTTAAAAAAGAGAGAGAGAGAGAGAGAGAGAGAGAGAGAGAGAGAGAGAGAGAATTATAATTTGAACTGGATTTCATTTTCTGAATGATGCATTTCACCTTTAGACTCAAGTTACTCTCAGCCCCAAATTGTGTTAATAAATTAGCCTCAATATCATATACGTGCTCTACAGATTTAATGAAACAAAGAAATACACGTTTGTTGTTTGATGGTGTCATTTATAGTCACATAAAACAACAACGGTAATATATTCAAACCCTGAAAGCAATCTTAGCTGAAGGAAAAGAAAACAAGAAAAAGTGGATTTTGTCAAATTATTATCTTTTGAGCAAAACAAGGCTTTGCCTCTTTCATTTGAACACACAGCTTGAATGCATCTCTGTTTGATGCAACTTGTTCAACATTTGTTTCTTTAGATGGCTTTGGCCAGCCTCCTATTTAAACATGAAAGGCTCGCTTTCTAAATGACATATCTTTTGAGGTTGGAATAATGACTGTAGATGTGATATGAATCTGAGAGTGCTGAAAAAAAAGCCCAAATACACTAAAAATAAAATGCCTATAAGAGATTATGTAGGTGTAGATGAAAGTGTAAAATGCATATTCTAATTGCATCCCATTTGTCCATATAATGAATAAAGAACAAACCAAGCAAATGCCAACAAAACAGCAATACGAAATTGATTTAAGAAAAACAATAACATATTTGTAACAACTGCGAAGAAATTTTTTTTACTTTAGCATAATTAGTCAGCTATACTATGAGTGCATGGATTTTAAACATTTTCATCAGCCATTATACTGTAACAGCTGTTGCTATTTTTACTCGTTTTAATTTTTTATGAACTTAATTTTTATAACCAGTAAAAACAGGATTCATTTGCATTATATCTGATAAAATAAAGCCTATCTTCTGCAATTCAAAGCAAAGGATCAAACAAATAAATATGCACTATTCCCAAGGCAGCCTAAAAGCAGAATTAAGAGTTAAAATTAGGTTTAAATGCAGCTACTGGCAAAATATCATAACCTGTAAAAGCAGTTACCATTATGTCAGTGCTAAAAGAAAGTGCAATCCAACAAAAAAGCCAGAGGTCTCTATCATTTGAGCCATTTACATGAATTGTTGACCATAATCATTCTGACTGTGGCACAACACAGCGGGAAAAAAACAACTAACAGTTCCTGTGTTCAAACCTTATAGGATTTGAAGACATTCACAATCACAACAGCACATGTTGCATTATCTATTTCTCAGAAAAGAATCACTCCACACTTTCACAATAGATGCACTGCACCTGCATGGCAACCGTTTTGAATTCCATTAGATATCTCAAAATAACCTACTCTTGGATGAAGGAGAAAGCAGAAAAATACTTTTGTTTTACTCGCCTCCAGGCATGTTTAAAATAAACCATTCTTCAATCGATAATTCCAATTACAAAGTTGTTCTGTGTTTTTCTGGAATTCATACCTACAGTTTTCTCTCTTACATTAAGAAAAAAAATCTTAATGTATCTTTTTCATATTAAATTGCTTTTAAATGTGCTAAGTGTCTCTGTAAATACTTAACTCGCTGTACACATCTTGATCTTAATGATAGCTCTTTTCAAAATGTGTGGCATTAAACATCTGTGACAGTTTAAAACACATCAACATTCCTCACAAACATCACAGTCTGGTAGGCAATGTAATCAATAATTAGTATTATCTACACAATGACAGCTGAAAATGCATTGGTTACATTTATTGTTTGTTTATAAGCCACATTAATATGCTTCTTCGGGAACACTGTATTCTTGGGTAAACCATCTGTGCTTTCCCAAACTTCAGCTGTTCCAGGAATACTTAATAACTAAGGCAATCTCATGCATGCAAATAAAACCATTTCATTACATCAAATATAGCCTGATTGAGAATGGCAATATAGCAAATTCATAATACACTGTGTGATATCGTAAAAGTGACAAAAATGTCACTGCATATTTTATTTGGGGCGGCCTTTTACCTGAACTGCCTTTCAAAATGCCATATTGCAGCCCTGAGGTGGTTGAATTTATGATTAAGGTGTGTTTGGTCGGTGTGTGCAAAGACATTTTTGAGGATCCACTAAACACTGTGTGAGACTGACACTGAGTTTCTTTCTTTATTAAACACTGACCCCTGCAGGTGTGATCTGATCTGACTTTCACAAAGCATGATAGTACAGTGATGTTTTTAAAAAGTTAAAATAATTCTATATGCACCACACACACACACACACACACACACACACACACACACACACACGCACGCAATTAATTCTGTGTAGAGATTGTGATTTTAAACTTTATGCAAGCTTCATGAAGCAATGATTGACAGCATTAATGAACTCTGGCTTTGATTTTATCATTTTGGACTTAAGGTCATCAATCTAACATGATTATACCGTAATATTAATAAAAAATAAACATGCCCAATCCTAAATATTCTCCTAAATATTCTCTTTCAGTCTGCATATCAGAAATGAAAATAATAATAATAAAAAAAATAAAAAAACTCATTGTAAATGTAAAACATGTAATAGTTCACATCAAGAGGAATAATGAAAGGCCGGGAAAAATATCATAGATGATTCATTTTAAATTTCGCAGTCTATATCATCTTTATGTAAAAAAGTGAGAAGTGTTCATCATTCACTGATTTCAGGAGCATCTCATCTCTTGACCTATGATTTTCTATATACTACTGATAGCAAAACAAGGTGTTTTCATAATCAGAATTCTGAAATCTATTATTGTATTAATATGGAAGATTAAGCAAAACACAAATAATAATCTGGACATATTCTTCCAAAAGGCAATCGAAACGACTTTGGTAATCATATGGGAGCAGTTCAAACTGTCAAGCAGAATTGTGTATAAAAATAGAAAGTAGGCTATGCCTGGTAATCTCATTCAAGTCACTCAGCTGGACTGTCAAGGCCCTGCATTTACAATGTGTTTTATGTAAATAATTCCCTATTGCATTGTAGTGACACAATGTGACACACACAACCATTTAATAAACAGTTGCTAAAAAGATTTTACAGTCCCGCAGTAAATGATTTAGAATTTAGTGCTTTAGACGTATTATGATCAATATCTGTTACCACTAAACTCCAAAGTGAATCCAATGTAAACACACTTTCACAATTCAGACACCTACTTTAAACTGCACATACTCACACAACTTGATCAACATGCTTGAGTCCTACTCTGAAATAAATAAGAATGCTTGAAATAATTCAATTGACTTGCCTATAACAACATAAATAATGATCATTATATGAAAGTAGATGCAAAATACATAAATTGTTTTTATATTGTTATGAGACAAATGCATATATGTGACCCTGGATCACAAAACCAGTCACAAGTCGCACGGGTATATTTGTGGCAATAGCCAACAATACATTGTATGGGTCAAAATTATATTTTTCTTTTATGCCAAAAATCATTAGGACATTAAGTAAAGATCATGTTCCATGAGGATATTTAGTAAATTTCCTACCGTAAATATATAAAACATTTATTTTTGTGAGTGAATGCAGCACAATCGCCAACATAAATGGACAACTTTAAAGGCGATTTTCTCAATGTTTCGATTTTTTTGCACCCTCAGATTCCAGATTTTCAAATAGTTGTATCTCGGCAAAATATTGTCCTATCCTAACAAACCATACATCAATGGAAAGCGTATTTATTCAGTTTTCATATGATACATCTCAATTTAAAAAAAAATTAACCCATATGTGACTGGTTTTGTGGTCCAGGGTCACATATTATCACGTCTTCCAGATTTTTAAGGACCAAAAAAACTACGTATACGTCAAGAAAGACTGAATTTAAAATGTAACAGCAGTGGCATAAGGAACTGGAACTAACCTGCGGTTCTAATCCAGGTATTTCCGTTCTCTAATCCTGAGCCAGTCATTGGTCAGTTAAATGCGGAAGTACACACTGTGACTGATCCATCATCCAAAAACATCCGATTTAAAACTTGAGCTTGACGACAATTAACATAAAAACTTTCTAAAATTACAAAAACAACAGCATTAATGATGTTCGTTACAATTGTAACATAACTTCGAATATTCATCTTAAAATTAATTCGTGTGTTGGTGATATAAACTAAACCAAACAACCCTACAGTGAACGTGAAAGAATCGCTCTTTTGAGTCGGATCTTTCAATGAAACTGGTGAACTGCTTCACAAAGGCAGTGTAAACGATTCATTCACGACAGATCACGGAGGAGGATTTTACTTTTGGGGCGAGAAGAAGACATGTTACAAATAAGAAGTAAAGGAAATATGTTTACGACTGAATTATAATTGCAACAAACAAAACTGTGATGCATTCAATTACAATAAAAACACTGTCTACATATGGCCTATTATTACTAGAATAATAGTAATATTCAATATAATAATAATATAATTTTTGATTAAAATCAGACTGGGATGACAGGGACCGTGTGATGACGCAATTACGTAATGACGTAACATTTGTTCGTAACTGTTTGAAAGAACCGATTCCGGAAAATGAATCGGACTTCCTATCGCCAAAAAAGAAAAAGAAAAAACTCTGTCCGTCATAAATTTTTGTAATGTCATTAATTTTTAACTCTCCTATAAATAGTCAGCCAGAAGCTGTATTCATTTTTATAAGCGCGACACAATAATGATTTACTAAATCGATCTGAAGTTTGTTCTTTGGTTCAGCGTGTGTTTTGTATGTTGCATGAACTTTCACCTCAGTTCCCACAACCACGCAGGATCTATGCGCAGGGATCGTGTGGTTTTGACAGGACATACAGTGACAACAACACCAACACGGATCTTTAACTTTGAGTATGCACTGCTTTTCGACTTTTTAGTCATTTAAATTACTCCTCAAAGAATCCTAAAAGAATTTTGTTGCACACTAGCTGCTGTTGCACACATGGAAACTTTCATTAGCTTCACTAACCAAAGTCAAGGAAGGGACCGCATATTCAGGTCAGTGCCTCTTATCAAAGCTTGTCATCCCTCAAAACAACATTGAACTGAAATGATTTCCTATAAAAGATGAGCTAGACTATGTCTGAACATTTGATTTGTTCGTTTGCTTTAGAGCAACCCAATATGCATGCGCTTTGGCGAAATACCTTCTGAGAAATGAAGCGAAGAGAAAAGAGCTGGTGAAAAAGCTGCAGTTTCTGGAGTCTAATATGAGTTCGGGGCGGAAGCGTAAGAATGAACATTTACTGTTACATAACACAAAACAATCACACACAAAACAAAAGTTCTTTTCTTTCTTTCTCAGTAGTTACTAGTTTGTATTCCAGCTTAACTAGTACTTATTTATTAGTTACTACTATTTATGAGACACTATGTATGCCAGTTACATTTTTTATCTCTCTAGTAAACTAACTTTACATTTTAATAATATTTATTCTACTTAAAGTCACCTTGAAATCAAAATAAACTATATATTCTTATATTTTCATGGAATATTGCAGTATTCATTATAAATGATTTATCTGTACACATATATTTAAATTCATGTGGCATTGTAATCTTCAATCAAAATCCCTCTCTCATTGAAACCTCCTCTCTTCTCTGATGACGTTTACTGGCGCGAGGGCGGGGCAACCTGTCAATCACATGAGATCACAGCAATAGCAAACCACAACCATCCAATCAGTTCGCGATGGATAAAATCAAGTCCCGCCCAACATATTTTCTTGTTTAGGGTTACTGTAAAGAATGGATCGAAAATGCTAAAAAGAAATTTGATGATATACCTCAGATACAGTGCTTACGAGCTAAAGGTAATAAAAAGCAACACTTCCAACACTTGCTACGTGTCTTGCTACGGGCACGAGTAAGTGCAGTGCCAAGTTTGGCGTTATTTGGATTAGAAATGCAAAAGATATTGTTAAATATAGCACTCCATTTGCACTGTCAAGTTTTCAGCATTAGGTGCGGAATTCCGTAAAGCTTTAAAGGTACAATATGTAGTTTTTTTGCTTTAAAAATAGCAAAAATCACTATATTTATGTTATATATATTTTTTTAGTTGTGTACTTACATTATCCCGACTGTTTCCAACAACTTTCAAACCAGGAGAAATTTGTAATTTAATTCGAAGACACGGACCGTTTCTTTATTTCCGTTTTGTCGCCGTCAATGGCGTCATATCCGCGTTCTCCCTGGTTTCCGCTCGTACTGCCATAGTAACCAGAGCCCTCTGATAGTAACCAAGGCGACAGATGTGGACAACTGTGTAGTTCGTAATGTCTATCTGCACGCTGTTGTTGTTTCGTTCAAACATTATGGACCATGGCAAGCAGACTTTGGATAAAAAAGGAGAACTAAAACGAGAATCAATATCAGCGCGGTGTTTTCGAGATGCCTAGAGCTCCCATAGACAGTATATAAACGAGAGCTCCACGTCCGAGACTTCGACCGCTCCTACATGTACTTTATTAAACAGGTGAGCACATTTACATAAAACTAATCAATGTTATATAGTTCAACAATGATAAAATGTCAGAATATGATCTGTATGTTATTCTAATGTTGATCTAGCTTACTGCTAGTCTCATACAGACAAACTAACACATAAATTTCAACACATTCAAATGCAGTTTAGTGTGATAGTGTAATGTTAGACCAGGTGAAACAGCGCTGCGTTACCTCACAAGTTTAATTTGTCTAATAAACTGACCTGTGAGTTGTAATTCTGCACTTGCGTGTAGTTCGGTAGAATGAAATGTCCATATTCCTTTTATATCCGCGGGACTCGCGTCACGTGTGGAGCTGATAGCTGTCTCTTAGCAATCCCGAACTGCTTTATATCACAGTCATGATAAAAACATCAATGTATTTACTCATCCATAAACATTATTAGATCGGTCGGCTTGACGTTGACGACAAGATCCATAATTCTTAGCAAATGTTGCGTCATCAAACTACGCCTTTGTTATTGTAAGAGGTTAGCGACCCTTAGCGGCGAAAAAAATTACATATTGTACGTTTAAATAGGCATTTGCATATTACTTATAGTGATCCTAAGGCCGTGTGTCCACCAAAGCGTTTTTTTCACGCGGCTGGCGTGTTTTTTCAATTGTTTTAAATGGGAGCGCCGCGTTTTTAAAACGCCATGAGCGTAGCGAGGCGCTGAGCGTTTTTTTCACGCTGAAGCGCCGAGCGCTCTGCGTTTTTTACAGGTCGCCGAGAGTTGAAGAATGTTCAACTTTGCGTAAAACGCTGCGCTCATCACTGTCACTTTTTACCCAACCGACCAATCACGTTTGAGGAGGGGTGGGACAAATACCACACCGACCAACTGTCACAGATTCTTTCTGTACAATGACATCAACCAGCAGAGCTAACCGAACAAAATGGATGAAAAATACATTTTTAGTATGAAACAAATTATCTGCGTACAAGTAAACGGTGCTGCGGATATTCTGTATCATAGCAACGAAGCGTCTCAACTGAAAAAAAGCACCCACAGCACCTCTCAAGCACCCACAGCTAGGCGTTTTCAGCAGAGCGTCTAGCGTTTTCAGCTGGCTAAAAACGCTTTGGTGGACACACGGCCTAAATTGTCAGGTTTTTTATGGCATATTACTTCTAGTGATCCTAAATTATCAGGTATTTTTAAAGAAGTTCCGTTTCCAAGAAATTGTTTTTTAAATGTCAAAACAATCTCCGTGACTTGCTTGTTAAATATGAAGTTCCTTCTCATGCAGTTAAACTTGACATTCTGACTCTCCCCCAAATGAGAAATGAGAAGAATATCATCCATAATGGGCCTGTTTTGCTCTTTTTCAGTGTTCAGGCTTGGGAACACGGTGAACTCTGTCAATGCGGCCAAGAGCACTCTTCATATTTCTGACCCTGTGCTGCGCTTTTGCCTGACTTTCTCCAACCTCAGCCGTGCCTTGTACTTCATCTGTGACAACATACTCTGGGCCAGAAGTATCGGGCTAATACAAGATATCGACAAGGAGCGCTGGAGCTTGAACTCCACTCGCTTCTACTTCCTGTCCTTGGTCATGAATCTAACCAGAGACGTCTACGTGATCGTCCAGCTTATGGCGCAGAAGTCTCGGGACAGACGCTACCAGCAAAAAGTGGACCAGCACCTCAATGAAAGCCCGGATGTGGCTTGTGTCATAGTGCCTCAGCTTGATGCGTTCGTCTTCCTTCTCCTCGAGAGCCTCAGAGGGCAGCCATCTGTGGCTCTCGATACACTTAAAAATGTGTGTGATCTTTTCATTCCACTTGACAAACTGGGTGTTTACCAGACAAATGCAGGGGTGGTGGGCTTCTGTGGGCTGGTTTCCTCTCTGTTAGGCATACTATCGGTCTTGAAGCCCAACCTCAGAATCAAGCCATGATTTAGGGAATGAGGAAAATGCTTTAGAGTAACATCCAGAACGTCTTGAATATGGATGCTTTCCTAACAAATGTTTTGATTACATTCTAGTGTTAAATTAGACTTCCATTAAGCTTTTGTGAAGGGATCAACATAATCGTTGTATAAGGGAGATAGGAAAATAGAACATACCCATAATGCAGCAGTGCACCTGCAAAAAAATAATAATAAAAATAGCATCATTTAGATGAGATTTCACAGTGTGTGTTTGACCACATGCTGTGTACACTTTCATTAAATAGAGTGCCTTGCCGTATCTGTTGTTGTGTTATCATGGCAGCCCTAGTGAAATAATACATCTGTATATTAAGCACCGTTTAGTAGGCTACTTTTAATAGAGATTATATCACTTTGGTACTAATCATATTGAGATGATGTTTGGAGCTTGTGACATTTATTTTCCAGGCAAAAGCTGCTCTCTATGGTGGCAGATGCACAGGTTTTTTTTTTTTTTAAAGTGCTTAACATTTAGTCTCTTTTATGTGGAGAACCATCTGTGAAATTAGATCTATTCTACCTCATCCTGACAGATCCTAGACTTGTTTACATTTTATTTAAGATGTCAGACAGGGTTTTGTTATAGTTGTTATTTCCAATTTTGGATTATCATGACTTTTATTACGTTCTGATTCTGCATAATTGGTTGTCAGCACAAACTGCTCTAAGAACAAACTGTGAACTTTAATAAAGGAATTTTTATTCACTGTTAAAAAGGTTTTGGTGCATGTTTTCTCCCGTCTGCCAAAAGAATATCGCAGCAGTTTTACTCCCACATTAGACACAATAGTAAGGAGTAAAAACAAAATTCTTATGGGCACAAAACATCTCTTATGGATACAGAATATTTAAATATCTACATTAATTTGTAGTGATTTAGTTTTAAACTTTGTTGAAATCTTCACTAGATTTAAAGTCGCAACGTATCAGAAGTAGCATGAGATCTTTCGTATTTTGACATGCATTCGAGTGAAGCAATGAAAAAATGTAAGGCGGGGACTTTGCTCAATCCATCATTTGTGTATTGGATTGAGGAAGATTGGCTAAATTTGAGGGTTCGTTTACATGACAAAAATATACTAAAAACGGAAAAGGATTTCCTTCACGTTTTCCTTTGTCAAAACAATCCCTTTTCACACGGATCCACGAAAATGACTAAAAATGCTGTATTCTGCTGTCAGGCCAGTAGTTGGCGATGTAACTTTGTAAAGAAAAACCAATAGCATCCAGCTGCAGCCCCGAAGACTCACCTCTGGCTAGACACCACTGGCTGGACACCAGTGGATAGACAGCCTACGTCATTTCCATTTTCTCCGTCATTTCCGGTTTCGCCGCTAATTTCCGGTTTCACCGCTTGATTGACATATATTTATTTTATATTTTCACCTCTGGATAGACAGCATATTTAGTTCTCACCTCTGGATGGACAGAATATTTATTTTATATTTTCACCTCTGGATGGACAATATTTATTTTATATTTTCACCTCTGGATAGACAGCATATTTAGCTCTCACCTCTGGATGGACAGAATATTTATTTCTCACCTCTGGATGGACAGAATATTTATTTCTCACCTCTGGATGGACAGAATATTTATTTTATATTTTCACCTCTGGATGGACAGCATATTTATTTTATATTTTCACCTCTGGATAGACAGCATATTTAGCTCTCACCTCTGGATGGACAGAATATTTATTTCTCACCTCTGGATGGACAGAATATTTATTTTATATTTTCACCTCTGGATGGACAGCATATTTATTTTATATTTTCACCTCTGGATAGACAGCATATTTAGCTCTCACCTCTGGATGGACAGAATATTTATTTCTCACCTCTGGATGGACAGAATATTTATTTTATATTTTCACCTCTGGATGGACAGCATATTTATTTTATATTTTCACCTCTGGATAGACAGCATATTTAGCTCTCACCTCTGGATGGACAGAATATTTATTTCTCACCTCTGGATGGACAGAATATTTATTTTATATTTTCACCTCTGGATGGACAGCATATTTATTTTATATTTTCACCTCTGGATAGACAGCATATTTAGCTCTCACCTCTGGATGGACAGAATATTTATTTCTCACCTCTGGATGGACAGAATATTTATTTTATATTTTCACCTCTGGATGGACAGCATATTTATTTTATATTTTCACCTCTGGATAGACAGCATATTTAGCTCTCACCTCTGGATGGACAGAATATTTATTTCTCACCTCTGGATGGACAGAATATTTATTTCTCACCTCTGGATGGACAGAATATTTATTTTATATTTTCACCTCTGGATGGACAGCATATTTATTTTATATTTTCACCTCTGGATAGACAGCATATTTAGCTCTCACCTCTGGATGGACAGAATATTTATTTCTCACCTCTGGATGGACAGAATATTTATTTTATATTTTCACCTCTGGATGGACAGCATATTTATTTTATATTTTCACCTCTGGATAGACAGCATATTTAGCTCTCACCTCTGGATGGACAGAATATTTATTTCTCACCTCTGGATGGACAGAATATTTATTTCTCACCTCTGGATGGACAGAATATTTATTTTATATTTTCACCTCTGGATAGACAGCATATTTAGTTCTCACCTCTGGATGGACAGAATATTTATTTTATATTTTCACCTCTGGATGGACAGCATATTTAGCTCTCACCTCTGGATGGACAGAATATTTATTTTATATTTTCACCTCTGGATGGACAGTATATTTATTTTATATTTTCACCTCTGGATGGACAGCATATTTATTTTATATTTTCACCTCTGGATGGACAGAATATTTAGTTCTCACCTCTGGATGGACAGAATATTTATTTTATATTTTCACCTCTGGATGGACAGCATATTTAGTTCTCACCTCTGGATGGACAGAATATTTATTTTATATTTTCACCTCTGGATGGACAGCATATTTAGTTCTCACCTCTGGATGGACAGAATATTTATTTTATATTTTCACCTCTGGATGGACAGCATATTTAGTTCTCACCTCTGGATGGACAGAATATTTATTTTATATTTTCACCTCTGGATGGACAGCATATTTAGTTCTCACCTCTGGATGGACAGAATATTTATTTTATATTTTCACCTCTGGATGGACAGCATATTTAGTTCTCACCTCTGGATGGACAGAATATTTATTTTATATTTTCACCTCTGGATGGACAGCATATTTAGTTCTCACCTCTGGATGGACAGAATATTTATTTTATATTTTCACCTCTGGATGGACAGCATATTTAGTTCTCACCTCTGGATGGACAGAATATTTATTTTATATTTTCACCTCTGGATAGACAGCATATTTAGTTTTCACCTCTGGATGGACAGAATATTTATTTTATATTTTCACCTCTGGATGGACAGAATATTTATTTTATATTTTCACCTCTGGATGGACAGTATATTTATTTTATATTTTCACCTCTGGATGGACAGTATATTTATTTTATATTTTCACCTCTGGATGGACAGTATATTTATTTTATATTTTCACCTCTGGATAGACATATATTTATTTTATATTTTCACCTCTGGATAGACATATATTTATTTTATATTTTCACCTATGGATAGACAGCATATTTATTTTCTGTTTTCACCAGTGGATAGACAGCATTCTTTGCAGGCTTAATTGCACACGTCTTTTCCGTATTGTCATTTTACTTTTATGACTTAAAATATATAATATAAAAGCTGTGTGCTAATTGAAATATGATCTTTATCATATCTCTTTACATAAAACAATTCTCAATATACTTAATATTATAACATCAATTATTCATGCAAACTGCATTCACAAGAACCACCTTGAAAATATATATTGTTCAGATCATATCACTATTTTTTGTGACTTAAATTCAGCCTAGATCAATGGACTATAACGTTTTGTCAATACAACAGACTTGTACATGTTAATTGACCACAGTTTTTTGCCTTGCCCATTTGGATATTCAATTCTTATTTTTTTTTTTTGTAAATGTAACCACTTCTGTTTTTAAAATATACGTAGATTCACATGATCAGACAATTTACCAAACAATCCAGATCAAATTAACACTTCATGGTTTTGCAATATTTATTAGAAATTAGGCATTTACACGTGCATAGGGAAAAGTACTAACGTTACTTCAACAAAAAACAAAAAAAACATAGCTAGCTAGCAAACTCTCGTGTGCATATAGACAACCTAGCATTTTAGACTATTCTCTGCCAAGACTGTTCTATGAGATCTCATTAACTGGGTACAATCTTCACACATCCAAGTGAAAAAAAAAAAAACGTATTTACAGTATTAAATTATACCACTCAAAGAACGATTTAATTGGAAAATCTATAGCAACCTAACTCTAGAATTGAGGCACACCAGAGTTCAATAATACCTTTAAAAACACGACACAGTACCTTGAAAACAAGACGAACATTTTTTTTTAACTAGCTAGTTTGTGCATTTGAATTCTGACATGACCTATAAATCATCGACAGTTTATTATTTTTTTCTTACCGCTGACATCTGCATGGCGCGTCAAATTTGAAAAGTGAACGCCATACGGAAATGACGTCAATTTGAAAGTGAATGACGATACGGAAATGACGTCTGCTGTCCATCCACTGGTGTCCAGCCACAGGTGTCTAGCGAGAAGTGAGTCTGCGGGGCTGCAGCTGGATGCCTCTCAGAAAAACTACGCGCCCATAGACTGAATACACAAATTCACAAATTTGCGTTTTTGTAGTTTACTCAGAGATGATCATTTTCATTTTATGTATCATTTTCAAAAACTTGTATTTTAAAAAATATTTTCAAAAGTTTGCATTTTCAGGTCCCCAAAATGCACAGTAGCACCTCACTGCAGTACACGAGATCCAGGGGGCGGAGTTGGATCCAGATCTAAGGGGTGGAGATTGGTAGGTTTAGGGGTGGGTTTAGGGATCAGGGGGTGGAGATGGGTAGGTATATGTAAGGTGGATTTCGTGTTCTGCAGTGAGGACCATCAAAATGCATACGTTTTTAGTTTTTAGTCAACGTTGTGTAAACGGCCCCCAATCTCAGTAGCACCTCACTGCAGTACACAAGATCCAGGGGGCGGAGTTGGATCCAGATATAAGGGGTGGAGATTGGTAGGTTTAGGGGTGGGTTTAGGGATCAGGGGGTGGAGATGGGTAGGTATATGTAAGGTGGGAGGAGTTGGATCTGGATCCAACTGCTCCCCCTGGATTTCGTGTTCTGCAGTGAGGACCATCTCCCCAATCTTGCAGTCAACTGTAAGAAGTGGGTGGGATTTAAGCAGACAAAATGATTGGAGAACCCAGCGTAGGTCACCAGAGAAAAGTTAGTGGAAGATCAAGTTATGATGCTGAAAAAAAAAGTGGGGGGAAAAATCCATTTCATGCCATATTAAATGCCTTACCCATCCATATTCACAACTGGAAATGAAAAAGTCGGTGGACAACAGCATTAGTTAAACCAACTTTTGATTTAAAAGTTTGGTTGGACTCGTAGATAGGGTAATTGCAATTTTTTGTCCCTTCAAAATAAGAGATCTTTTGACTGCTATTAAATGTGAAACAACAGTATTTACAGGGTTTAATTACCCAGTAATATCAGGTAAACTAATGTTATTATAGTATTATTTATATACTTCTATAGTGTTTAATATTTTGAATTCACTTTTATTTTTATATTTTCAGTTTTAGTGTTTCAACTTAAACATTTTATTTCATTTAGCTGCCAAGACAATTTTAGTTTTTCATCCAGTATTTATATATTTTATTTCAGCTTTATTTCAATAAACAAAAATATTTGTATAGTTTTAGTTAACAATAGCAACACTGTGCTATACACACAAAGCAGTGAAATTCAGAAGACATGTCCATAGAATTAAGTTAATGTGGTCCAGTTTATTTAAGGCATCTACATCAATACATGAAGTTGCCCCATGAAAGGATGAAACAAACTGTTAACAATATAAAGAGCAATGCTATTTTGGCATTTGTTTATCTATCAGTTTTCCAGCCAGATAACAAATCAGGATCAAGGATTAGAGGAACTAACACTGTAGTGACATAAATAACAGATCAGCAGTCTCCACAAGAGAAATGTCAAAGCGCAAAAGTGACAAAAAATACTTCCATAATGTACATGAGGCTATGGGCAGGAACAGGAATGACACGGACTTAGAGGGACTTTGGAAAGACTCCGCTTCCACAACGTTTGGTGTTTGAGCCGGGCCGTTACGTAAAAGTAGAAGACCAGTGAGATCCTCAGTTTGTGTTCATCAAGTCCTACATTCTGGGAAAACAGACATGTTGTATACTTTCATTCACATAAAACATGACCCAAACAAAAAAAACAAAAAAAATGGATTCAGAGAAACACCTTCATGCTTTAAAGGGAAAGAACGCAGTGTTATTTCAAACTTCAAGAAATGAAACCAATAACGACATGTCAATAAAAAATACATTGAAGTTCCTGTAACATATCCAACAGATATGTTATGAATATGTTCTTTCATTAA